>NW_026948139.1:0-347500 GCF_963921235.1 Mobula hypostoma | reverse complement strand
TCTGCAGGGTGTCGGCCCTGGACTCGGGCAGCATGAGGCAGCCGCAGCTCAGCGAGACCTACTGCGGCAGCTACGCCTACGTGCCCCCCGAGGTGCTGCAGGGAATCCCCTACAACCCCTTCCTGTCGGATGTCTGGAGCATGGGGGTCATCCTCTTCACCATGGTCACCGGAAAGCTGCCCTTCGACGACTCCAACCTCCGGCGGCTGCTTAAACAGATGCTGCGTGGACCCATCTTCACCAGCAAGCACAGGAACATTTCCACCGAGTGCAAGGTGAGAGCCCGCACGGGGTTAACACGGTCCCCCCGATCAGACACACGGGGTTAACACGGGGTGGACCCATCTTCACCAGCAAGCACAGGAACATTTCCACCGAGTGCAAGGTGAGAGCCAGCACGGGGTTAACACCGACCCCGCAGTCCCCCGATCAGACACACGGGGTTAACATCGTCCGTCCACAGTCCCCCTGATCAGACACACGGGGTTAACATCGTCCGTCCACAGTCCCCCTGATCAGACACACGGGGTTAACACCGTCCGTCCACAATCCCCCGATCAGACACACGGGGTTAACACCGTCCGTCCACAATCCCCCGATCAGACACACGGGGTTAACACCGTCCGTCCACAATCCCCCTGATCAGACACACGGGGTTAACATCGTCCCTCTGCAATCCCCCGATCAGACACATGGGGTTAACACTGTCCCCACAGTTCCCCCGATCAGACACACGGGGTTAACACTGACCCTCCGCAATCCCCCGATCAGACACACGGGGTTAACATCGTCCGTCCACAGTCCCCCTGATCTGACACACGGGATTAACATTGTCCCTCCACAATCCCCCGATCAGACACACGGGGTGAACATCGTCCCTCTGCAATCCCCCGATCAGACACATGGGGTTAACACTGTCCCCACAGTCCCCCTGATCAGACACACAGGGTTAACACCGACCCCGCAGTCCCCTCGCCCCCGATCAGACACACGGGGTTAACATTGCCCCTCCGTAATCCCCCGATCAGGCACATGGGGTTAACACCAACCCTGCAGTCCTCCTGATCAGACACACGGGCTTAACACATTCCCCCCTTCTCAGACACATGGGGTTGACACTGACCCCACAGTCCCCCTGATCAGACACAGGGGGTTAACATCATCCCTCCTCAATCCCCCGATCAACACATGGGGTTAACACCGTCCCCCTGATCAGACACACAGGGTTGACACCGTCCCTCCGTAATCCCCCGATCAGACACACAGGGTTAACACCATCCCTCCGTAATCCCCCGATCAGACACACAGGGTTAACACTGTCCCTCCTCAATCCCCTGATCAGACACACAGGGTTAACACCTTCCCTCCACAGTCCCGCTGATCTGACACACGGGGTTAACACCGTCCCCCCAAAGTCCCCCCGATCAGACAAATGGGGTTAACACTGACCCCACAGTTCCCCCGATTAGACACACAGGGTTAACACCGTCCCTCCACAGTCCCCCTGATCAGACACGGGGTTAACACCGTCCCTCCACAGTCCCCCGATCAGACACATGGCGTTAACAATGTCCCTTCACAATCCCCCTGATCAGAAAAACGGGGTTAACACCAACCCTCCGCAGTACCCCTGATCAGACACACGGGGTTAACACAGTCCTCCGATCAGACACACGGGGTTAACACTGTCCTCCGATCAGACACACGGGGTTAACACTGTCCCTACGCAGTCCCCCTGATCAGACACACGGGGTTAACACAGTCCTCCGATCAGACACACGGGGTTAACACTGTCCCTACGCAGTCCCCCGATCAGACACACGGGGTTAACACAGTCCTCCGATCAGACACACGGGGTTAACACAGTCCCTCCGCAGTCCCCCTGATCAGACACACAGGGTTAACACCGCCCCGTCGCACGCTCCCGGGGACAGGGTCAGAGACAGGGTGAGACTCCCTCCGCACCGTCCCGTCACACACTCTCAGGGACAGGGTCAGACACAGGGTGAGGCTCCCTCCACACCGTCCCGTCACACACTCCCAGGGACAGGGTCAGACACAGGGTGAGGCTCCCTCCACACCGTCCCGTCACACACCCCCAGGGACAGGGTCAGAGACAGGGTGAGACTCCCTCCACACCGTCCCGTCACACACCCCCAGGGACAGGGTCAGAGACAGGGTGAGACTCCCTCCACACCGTCCCGTCACACACCCCCAGGGACAGGGTCCAGACACAGGGTGAGACTCACCCCACACCGTCCCGTCACACACCCCCAGGGACAGGGTCCAGACACAGGGTGAGACTCACCCCACACCGTCCCGTCACACACTCCCAGGGACAGGGTCAGACACAGGGCGAGACTCCCCCCACACCGTCCCGTCACACACTCCCAGGGACAGGGTCAGACACAGGGTGAGGCTCCCTCCACACCGTCCCGTCACACACTCCCAGGACAGGGTCAGACACAGGGTGAGGCTCCCTCCACACCGTCCCGTCACACAATCCCAGGGACAGGGTGAGACTCCCTCCGCACCGTCCCGTCACACACTCCCAGGGACAGGGTCAGACACAGGGTGAGGCTCCACCCTACACCGTCCCATCACACACTCTCAGAGACAGGGTCAGACACAGGGTGAGCCTCCCTCCACACTGTCCCGTCACACACTCCCAGGGACAGGGTCAGACAGAGGGTGAGACTCCCTCCGCACCGTCCCGTCACACACTCCCAGGGTTAGACACAGGGTGAGAATCCCTCCACACCGTCCCGTCACACACCCCCAGGGACAGGGTCAGACACAGGGTGAGGCTCCCCCCCACACCGTCCCGTCACACACTCCCAGGGACAGGGTCAGACACAGGGTGAGGCTCCCTCCGCACCGTCCCGTCACACACTCCCAGGGACAGGGTCAGACACAGGGTGAGGCTCCCTCCACACCGTCCCGTCACACTCTCCCAGGGTCAGACATAGGGTGAGGCTCCCTCCACACTGTCCCATATCACACTCCCAGGGACAGGGTCAGATACAGGGTGAGGCTCCCTCTACACTGTCCCCTCACACACCCCCAGGGACAGGGTCAGACACAGGGCGAGGCTCCCTCCGCACCGTCCCGTCACCCACTCCCAGGGACAGGATCAGACACAGGGTGAGACTCCCTCCACACCGTCCCGTCACACACACCCAGGAACAGGGTCAGACACAGGGTGAGGCTCCCTCCACACCGTCCCGTCACACACCCCCAGGGACAGGGTCAGACACAGGGTGAGGCTCCCTCCACACCGTCCCGTCACACACTCCCGGGGACAGGGTCAGACACAGGGTGAGGCTCCCCCCCACACCGTCCCGTCACACACTCCTGGGGACACTCCTGTTGAGTTTTATCAGGCTTTTTGGGATGTCCTGGGGGATGATTACAGCCTTGTCCTAGGGGAGAGCCTAGCCACCGGAGAAATGCCCCTCTCATGGCGAAGAGCTGTTGTGGTCCTACTGCCCAAGAAGGGAGACCTCCGCC
Organism: Mobula hypostoma; assembly: GCF_963921235.1. Lineage (NCBI taxonomy): Eukaryota > Metazoa > Chordata > Chondrichthyes > Myliobatiformes > Myliobatidae > Mobula > Mobula hypostoma. The sequence continues at coordinate 343,990 of NW_026948139.1, read as the reverse complement.
TGCTAAAGAACTGGCGGCCGGTCTCCCTCTTGTGCGCGGACTACAAGATCTTCGCCCGGGCAATGGCCAACCGTCTGGGTTCGGTAATTGGACAGGTGGTCCATCCTGACCAATCTTACACAGTCCCGGGCCGCTCCATCCAGGACAATGTCCACCTAGTACGGGACCTGATCCACTTACTGCAGGAGACTGGGACCCCGGCAGCCTTTCTTTCTCTTGACCAGGAGAAGGCGTTTGACCGGGTGGACCACAGTTTCCTGCTGGGCACCCTGCAGGCTTTTGGGCTCGGACCACACTTTGTGGCCCGAGTTCGGCTCCTGTACTCTGCCGCAGAGTGCCTAGTTAAGATCAACGGATCACTGACAGGACCTATCCACTTCCGAAGAGGAGTGCGTCAAGGGTGCCCCATGTCCGGTCAACTGTATGCGATCTGTGTCGAGCCATTCCTCGGCCTTCTTCGGCGAAGGCTGACAGGTCTGGTTCTGCGCGAACCGGACATGAGGGTCGTCCTCTCGGCCTACGCCGATGACGTACTCCTCATGATGACAGACCCCTGTGACCTGCGGAGGATGCGCGAGTGCCAAGATGTTTTCTCGGCGGCATCCTCCGGCAGGATCAACTGGGCGAAATGTTCCGGACTCTTAGTAGGCCAGTGGCAGGTGGACTCCCTGCCGGAGGAGATGAGAGCTTTTGAGTGGAGCACCAGACGTCTTCTCTATCTGGGAGTCTACCTGAGTCCTTCTGGGGAGACCTGGCTGGCGAACTGGCAGGACCTGGAGACAAAGGTCATGGCCCGGCTAGGGCGCTGGTCAGGCCTTCTCAGGGTGCTTTCCTATCGAGGCAGGGTGGTGGTCATAAACCAGCTGGTGGCCTCCATGTTGTGGTACCGGATGGTCACCTTGGCCCCCCCTGCCCCTTTTGTTGCGAGAATGCAGAGGAAGCTGGTGGACTTCTTCTGGGGAAACAGGAAACACTGGGTCTCTGCAGCGGTTCTGAGTCTCCCAGTAGGAGAGGGCGGACAGTCGCTGGTGTGTGTACGCACACGACTGGCGGCTCTCCGCCTCAGGACTCTGCAGAGATTCCTGTACGCCGAGCGCCCTCCCAGGTGGCACGTGTTGGCGACTTTCTTCCTCCGGAGGGGCTGCTGCCTTCACGAAGATATGCAGCTACCACCGGCAGGCGTCAGCCGTGCTGCTTTGCAGAGGCTGCCCGGCTTCTATCAGGACCTACTGAGAGTCTGGAACATGGTTGCCTCAGGCCGGGAATCCCCTCCTCTGGCAGAGGGCGGGGTCCTGGCCGACCCTTGCCCTGCCTCAGCGGATGTCGGTGCGGCTCAGGTGTGTGGATCGACTCAAGCTGAGCTGCTCGTCGGGCCCAGGCCCCGCAGCCTTACCCGAGAGACGAATCCACACAACTTGAGCCGTCTTTCATCGACACCCACAATCCCATTCAGGGATGCAGGCAGGAGGTACCTTTATGGGCTGCTGCTCCACACCCTCCACTTCCTCGCCTTTGTCCACCGTCCCGACACGCCATGGCGGTCGGTCTTTCCACCTGGAGGTGAGGGGGGTCCCCAATGGAAGTCCCTTTACAAGGGAGTCCTCCCCATGCACCTTGGGGATCTCGGCTGGAGGGTGCTGCATAAAGCGGTGCCCTGCAATAAGTTCTTCAGTCTGTACACGGATCTCCCAGCCGCGTGTCACTTCTGCGGGCTGGAGGAGACCGTGTACCACATGTACGTGGAGTGTGTGAGGCTGCAGCCCCTTTTCGCGTTTTTGCGTGGGCTGCTTCTCGCCTTCTGGTTGCATTTCAGTCCCACCCTATTTATATATGGTCATCCAGTAAGGAGGGGGGCACAGAGGGATGAGGATGTCCTTGTCAACTTGCTCCTGGGGCTGGCGAAAATTGCCATCCGTGGCTCCTGGAAAAGGGTGGCAGGAGGTTCTCCCCGGGCGGACTGCCTGGCTATGTTTAGGGGGTATGTTCGTGCCCGGGTGAACATTGAAAAGGAATACGCACAGTCCACGGCGACCGTAGAGGTGTTCCGGGACCGTTGGGCTCCGCGGGGTGTAAATGCCATCATTGATGAGGATGGCAATATATTGGTTTAAGATGTATTGTCTGTATGTAGTGTAGTAAATATGTTAGTCACTGGGTTTGTAAATATTGTATAGCACCGACATTTGTAATAAAGAATTTTGTAAATAAATAAAAAAAAAAAAAAAAAGGGGACAGGGTCAGACACAGGGTGAGGCTCCCCCCCACACCGTCCCGTCACACACTCCTGGGGACACTCCTGTTGAGTTTTATCAGGCTTTTTGGGATGTCCTGGGGGATGATTACAGCCTTGTCCTAGGGGAGAGCCTAGCCACCGGAGAAATGCCCCTCTCATGGCGAAGAGCTGTTGTGGTCCTACTGCCCAAGAAGGGAGACCTCCGCCTGCTAAAGAACTGGCGGCCGGTCTCCCTCTTGTGCGCGGACTACAAGATCTTCGCCCGGGCAATGGCCAACCGTCTGGGTTCGGTAATTGGACAGGTGGTCCATCCTGACCAATCTTACACAGTCCCGGGCCGCTCCATCCAGGACAATGTCCACCTAGTACGGGACCTGATCCACTTACTGCAGGAGACTGGGACCCCGGCAGCGTTTCTTTCTCTTGACCAGGAGAAGGCGTTTGACCGGGTGGACCACAGTTTCCTGCTGGGCACCCTGCAGGCTTTTGGGCTCGGACCACACTTTGTGGCCCGAGTTCGGCTCCTGTACTCTGCCGCAGAGTGCCTAGTTAAGATCAACGGATCACTGACAGGACCTATCCACTTCCGAAGAGGAGTGCGTCAAGGGTGCCCCATGTCCGGTCAACTGTATGCGATCTGTGTCGAGCCATTCCTCGGCCTTCTTCGGCGAAGGCTGACAGGTCTGGTTCTGCGCGAACCGGACATGAGGGTCGTCCTCTCGGCCTACGCCGATGACGTACTCCTCATGATGACAGACCCCTGTGACCTGCGGAGGATGCGCGAGTGCCAAGATGTTTTCTCGGCGGCATCCTCCGGCAGGATCAACTGGGCGAAATGTTCCGGACTCTTAGTAGGCCAGTGGCAGGTGGACTCCCTGCCGGAGGAGATGAGAGCTTTTGAGTGGAGCACCAGACGTCTTCTCTATCTGGGAGTCTACCTGAGTCCTTCTGGGGAGACCTGGCTGGCGAACTGGCAGGACCTGGAGACAAAGGTCATGGCCCGGCTAGGGCGCTGGTCAGGCCTTCTCAGGGTGCTTTCCTATCGAGGCAGGGTGGTGGTCATAAACCAGCTGGTGGCCTCCATGTTGTGGTACCGGATGGTCACCTTGGCCCCCCCTGCCCCTTTTGTTGCGAGAATGCAGAGGAAGCTAGTGGACTTCTTCTGGGGAAACAGGAAACACTGGGTCTCTGCAGCGGTTCTGAGTCTCCCAGTAGGAGAGGGCGGACAGTCGCTGGTGTGTGTACGCACACGACTGGCGGCTCTCCGCCTCAGGACTCTGCAGAGATTCCTGTACGCCGAGCGCCCTCCTAGGTGGCACGTGTTGGCGACTTTCTTCCTCCGGAGGGGCTGCTGCCTTCACGAAGATATGCAGCTACCACCGGCAGGCGTCAGCCGTGCTGCTTTGCAGAGGCTGCCAGGCTTCTATCAGGACCTACTGAGAGTCTGGAACATGGTTGCCTCAGGCCGGGAATCCCCTCCTCTGGCAGAGGGCGGGGTCCTGGCCGACCCTTGCCCTGCCTCAGCGGATGTCGGTGCGGCTCAGGTGTGTGGATCGACTCAAGCTGAGCTGCTCGTCGGGCCCAGGCCCCGCAGCCTTACCCGAGAGACGAATCCACACAACTTGAGCCGTCTTTCATCGACACCCACAATCCCATTCAGGGATGCAGGCAGGAGGTACCTTTATGGGCTGCTGCTCCACACCCTCCACTTCCTAGCCTTTGTCCACCGTCCCGACACGCCATGGCGGTCGGTCTTTCCACCTGGAGGTGAGGGGGGTCCCCAATGGAAGTCCCTTTACAAGGGAGTCCTCCCCATGCACCTTGGGGATCTCGGCTGGAGGGTGCTGCATAAAGCGGTGCCCTGCAATAAGTTCTTTAGTCTGTACACGGATCTCCCAGTCGCGTGTCACTTCTGCGGGCTGGAGGAGACCGTGTACCACATGTACGTGGAGTGTGTGAGGCTGCAGCCCCTTTTCGCGTTTTTGCGTGGGCTGCTTCTCGCCTTCTGGTTGCATTTCAGTCCCACCCTATTCATATATGGTCATCCAGTAAGGAGGGGGGCACAGAGGGATGAGGATGTCCTTGTCAACTTGCTCCTGGGGCTGGCGAAAATTGCCATCCGTGGCTCCTGGAAAAGGGTGGCAGGAGGTTCTCCCCGGGCGGACTGCCTGGCTATGTTTAGGGGGTATGTTCGTGCCCGGGTGAACATTGAAAAGGAATACGCACAGTCCACGGCGACCGTAGAGGTGTTCCGGGACCGTTGGGCTCCGCGGGGTGTAAATGCCATCATTGATGAGGATGGCAATATATTGGTTTAAGATGTATTGTCTGTTTGTAGTGTAGTAAATATGTTAGTCACTGGGTTTGTAAATATTGTATAGCACCGACATGTGTAATAAAGAATTTTGTAAAAAAAAAGGGACAGGGTCAGACACAGGGGAGGCTCCCTCCACACCGTCCCGTCACACACCCCCAGGGACAGGGTCAGACACAGGGTGAGGCTCCCTCCACACCGTCCCGTCACACACTCCCAGGGACAGGGTCAGACACAGTGTGAGGCTCCCTCCACACCGTCCCGTCACAGACTCCCAGGGACAGGGTCAGACACAGTGTGAGGCTCCCTCCACACTGTCCCATATCACACTCCCAGGGACAGGGTCAGACACAGGGTGAGGCTCCCTCTACACCGTCCCGTCACACACCCCCAGGGACAGGGTCAGACACAGGGCGAGGCTCCCTCCGCACCGTCCCGTCACACACTCCCAGGAACAGGGTCCAGACACAGGGTGAGACTCCCCCCACACCGTCCCGTCACACACTCCCAGGGACAGGGTCAGACACAGGGTGAGACTCCCTCAGCACCATCCCGTCACCCACTCCCGGGGACAGACACAGTGTGAGGCTCCCTCCGCACCGTCCCGTCACCCACTCCCAGGGACAGGGTCAGACACAGGGTGAGACTCCCTCCACACCGTCCGTCACACACACCCAGGAACAGGGTCAGACACAGGGTGAGGCTCCCTCCACACCGTCCCGTCACACACCCCCAGGGACAGGGTCAGACACAGGGTGAGGCTCCCTCCACACCGTCCCGTCACACACTCCCATGGACACGGTCAGACACAGGGTGAGACTCCCTCCACACCGTCCCGTCACACACTCCCGGGGACAGGGTCAGACACAGGGTGAGGCTCCCCCCCACACCGTCCCGTCACACACTCCCGGGGACAGGGTCAGACACAGGGTGAGACTCCCTCCACACCGTCCCGTCACACACACCCAGGGACAGGGTCAGACACAGGGTGAGTCTCCCTCCACACCGTCCCGTCACACACTCCCAGGGACAGGGTCAGACACAGGGTGAGACTCCCTCCGCACCGTCCCGTCACACACTCCCAGGGACAGGGTCAGACACAGGGTGAGGCTCCCCCCAACACCGTCCCGTCACACACTCCCAGGGACAGGGTCAGACACAGTTTGAGGCTCCCTCCACACCGTCCCGTCACACACTCCCAGGGACAGGGTCAGACACAGTGTGAGGCTCCCTCCACACCGTCCCGTCACACACTCCCAGGGACAGGGTCAGACACAGGGTGAGGCTCCCTCCACACCGTCCCGTCACACACTCCCAGGGACAGGGTCAGACACAGGGTGAGACTCCCTCCACACCGTCCCGTCACACACACCCAGGGACAGGGTCAGACACAGGGTGAGACTCCCTCCACACCGTCCCGTCACACACTCCCAGGGACAGGGTCAGACACAGGGTGAGGCTCCACCCCACACCGTCCCGTCACACACTCCCGGGGACAGGGTCAGACACAGGGTGAGACTCCCTCCACACCGTCCCGTCACACACACCCAGGGACAGGGTCAGACACAGGGTGAGGCTCCCTCCACACCGTCCCGTCACACACTCCCAGGGACAGGGTCAGACACAGGGTGAGGCTCCCCCCCACACGATCCCGTCACACACTCCCGGGGACAGGGTCAGACACAGGGTGAGACTCCCTCCACACCGTCCCGTCACACACACCCAGGGACAGGGTCAGACACAGGGTGAGGCTCCCTCCACACCGTCCCGTCACACACTCCCAGGGACAGGGTCAGACACAGGGTGAGGCTCCCTCCACACCGTCCCGTCACACACTCCCAGGGACAGGGTCAGACACAGGGTGAGGCTCCCCCCACACCGTCCCGTCACACACTCCCAGGGACAGGGTCAGACACAGGGTGAGGCTCCCTCCACACCGTCCCGTCACACACTCCCAGGGACAGGGTCAGACACAGGGTGAGTCTCCCTCCACACCGTCCCGTCACACACTCCCAGGAACAGGGTCCAGACACAGGGTGAGACTCCCCCCACACTGTCCCGTCACACACTCCCAGGGACAGGGTCAGACACAGGGTGAGACTCCCTCAGCACCATCCCGTCACCCACTCCCGGGGACAGACACAGTGTGAGGCTCCCTCCGCACCGTCCCGTCACCCACTCCCAGGGACAGGGTCAGACACAGGGTGAGACTCCCTCCACACCGTCCGTCACACACACCCAGGAACAGGGTCAGACACAGGGTGAGGCTCCCTCCACACCGTCCCGTCACACACCCCCAGGGACAGGGTCAGACACAGGGTGAGGCTCCCTCCACACCGTCCCGTCACACACTCCCATGGACACGGTCAGACACAGGGTGAGACTCCCTCCACACCGTCCCGTCACACACTCCCGGGGACAGGGTCAAACACAGGGTGAGGCTCCCCCCCACACCGTCCCGTCACACACTCCCGGGGACAGGGTCAGACACAGGGTGAGACTCCCTCCACACCGTCCCGTCACACACACCCAGGGACAGGGTCAGACACAGGGTGAGTCTCCCTCCACACCGTCCCGTCACACACTCCCAGGGACAGGGTCAGACACAGGGTGAGGCTCCCCCCCACACCGTCCCGTCACAATTTCCCAGGGACAGGGTCAGACACAGGGTGAGACTCCCTCCGCACCGTCCCGTCACACACTCCCAGGGACAGGGTCAGACACAGGGTGAGGCTCCCCCCTACACCGTCCCATCACACACTCTCAGAGACAGGGTCTGACACAGGGTGAGCCTCCCTCCACACCGTCCCGTCACACACTCCCAGGGACAGGGTCAGACACAGGGTGAGACTCCCTCCACACCGTCCTGTCACACACCCCCAGGGACAGGGTCAGACACAGGGTGAGGGTCCCCCCCACACCGTCCCGTCACACACCCCCAGGGACAGGGTCAGACACAGGGTGAGGCTCCCTCCACACCGTCCCGTCACACACTCCCAGGGTCAGACATAAGGTGAGGCTCCCTCCACACTGTCCCATATCACACTCCCAGGGACAGGGTCAGATACAGGGTGAGGCTGCCTCTACACCGTCCCCTCACACACCCCCGGGGACAGGGTCAGACACAGGGTGAGGCTCCCTCCGCACCGTCCCGTCACACACTCCCAGGGACAGGGTCAGACACAGGGCGAGGCTCCCCCCACACCGTCCCGTCACACACTCCCAGGGACAGGGTCAGACACAGGGCGAGGCTCCCCCCACACCGTCCCGTCACACACTCCCAGGGACAGGGTCAGACACAGGGCGAGGCTCCCCCCACACCGTCCCGTCACACACTCCCAGGGACAGGGTCAGACACAGGGCGAGGCTCCCTCCACACCGTCCCGTCACACACTCCCAGGGACAGGGTCAGACACAGGGTGAGGCTCCCTCCACACCGTCCCGTCACACACTCCCAGGGACAGGGTCAGACACAGGGTGAGGCTCCCTCCACACCGTCCCGTCACACACTCCCAGGGACAGGGTCAGACACAGGGTGAGGCTCCCTCCACACCGTCCCGTCACACACTCCCAGGGACAGGGTCAGACACAGGGTGAGGCTCCTTCCACACCGTCCCGTCACACACTCCCAGGGACAGGGTCAGACACAGGGTGAGGCTCCCTCCACACCGTCCCGTCACACACTCCCAGGGACAGGGTCAGACACAGGGTGAGGCTCCCTCCACACCGTCCCGTCACACACTCCCAGGGACAGGGTCAGATACAGGGTGAGGCTCCCCCCCACACCGTCCCGTCACACACTCCCAGGGACAGGGTCAGACACAGGGTGAGACTCCCTCCACACCGTCCCGTCACACACTCCCAGGGACAGGGTCAGACACAGGGTGAGTCTCCCTCCACACCGTCCCGTCACACACTCCCAGGGACAGGGTCAGACACAGGGTGAGGCTCCCCCCCACACCGTCCCGTCACACACTCCCAGGGACAGGGTCAGACACAGGGTGAGACTCCCTCCGCACCGTCCCGTCACACACTCCCAGGGACAGGGTCAGACACAGGGTGAGGCTCCCCCCTACACCGTCCCATCACACACTCTCAGAGACAGGGTCTGACACAGGGTGAGCCTCCCTCCACACCGTATCGTCACACACTCCCAGGGACAGGGTCAGACAGAGGGTTAGACTCCCTCCGCACCGTCCCGTCACACACTCCCAGGGTTAGACACAGGGAGAGACTCCCTCCACACCGTCCCGTCACACACCCCCAGGGACAGGGTCAGAGACAGGGTGAGGCTCCCCCCCACACCGTCCCGTCACACACTCCCAGGGACAGGGTCAGACACAGGGTGAGGCTCCCTCCACACCGTCCCGTCACACACTCCCAGGGACAGGGTCAGACACAGGGTGAGGCTCCCTCCACACCGTCCCGTCACACACTCCCAGGGACAGGGTCAGATACAGGGTGAGGCTGCCTCTACACCGTCCCCTCACACACCCCCGGGGACAGGGTCAGACACAGGGTGAGGCTCCCTCCGCACCGTCCCGTCACACACTCCCAGGGACAGGGTCAGACACAGGGCGAGGCTCCCCCCACACCGTCCCGTCACACACTCCCAGGGACAGGGTCAGACACAGGGCGAGGCTCCCCCCACACCGTCCCGTCACACACTCCCAGGGACAGGGTCAGACACAGGGCGAGGCTCCCCCCACACCGTCCCGTCACACACTCCCAGGGACAGGGTCAGACACAGGGCGAGGCTCCCCCCACACCGTCCCGTCACACACTCCCAGGGACAGGGTCAGACACAGGGGAGGCTCCCTCCACACCGTCCCGTCACACACCCCCAGGGACAGGGTCAGACACAGGGTGAGGCTCCCTCCACACCGTCCCGTCACACACTCCCAGGGACAGGGTCAGACACAGTGTGAGGCTCCCTCCACACCGTCCCGTCACAGACTCCCAGGGACAGGGTCAGACACAGTGTGAGGCTCCCTCCACACTGTCCCATATCACACTCCCAGGGACAGGGTCAGACACAGGGTGAGGCTCCCTCTACACCGTCCCGTCACACACCCCCAGGGACAGGGTCAGACACAGGGCGAGGCTCCCTCCGCACCGTCCCGTCACACACTCCCAGGAACAGGGTCCAGACACAGGGTGAGACTCCCCCCACACCGTCCCGTCACACACTCCCAGGGACAGGGTCAGACACAGGGTGAGACTCCCTCAGCACCATCCCGTCACCCACTCCCGGGGACAGACACAGTGTGAGGCTCCCTCCGCACCGTCCCGTCACCCACTCCCAGGGACAGGGTCAGACACAGGGTGAGACTCCCTCCACACCGTCCGTCACACACACCCAGGAACAGGGTCAGACACAGGGTGAGGCTCCCTCCACACCGTCCCGTCACACACCCCCAGGGACAGGGTCAGACACAGGGTGAGGCTCCCTCCACACCGTCCCGTCACACACTCCCATGGACACGGTCAGACACAGGGTGAGACTCCCTCCACACCGTCCCGTCACACACCCCTGGGGACAGGGTCAGACACAGGGTGAGGCTCCCCCCCACACCGTCCCGTCACACACTCCCGGGGACAGGGTCAGACACAGGGTGAGACTCCCTCCACACCGTCCCGTCACACACACCCAGGGACAGGGTCAGACACAGGGTGAGTCTCCCTCCACACCGTCCCGTCACACACTCCCAGGGACAGGGTCAGACACAGGGTGAGGCTCCCCCCCACACCGTCCCGTCACAAATTCCCAGGGACAGGGTCAGACACAGGGTGAGACTCCCTCCGCACCGTCCCGTCACACACTCCCAGGGACAGGGTCAGACACAGGGTGAGGCTCCCCCCTACACCGTCCCATCACACACTCTCAGAGACAGGGTCTGACACAGGGTGAGCCTCCCTCCACACCGTATCGTCACACACTCCCAGGGACAGGGTCAGACAGAGGGTTAGACTCCCTCCGCACCGTCCCGTCACACACTCCCAGGGTTAGACACAGGGAGAGACTCCCTCCACACCGTCCCGTCACACACCCCCAGGGACAGGGTCAGACACAGGGTGAGGCTCCCCCCCACACCGTCCCGTCACACACTCCCAGGGACAGGGTCAGACACAGGGTGAGGCTCCCTCCACACCGTCCCGTCACACACTCCCAGGGTCAGACATAAGGTGAGGCTCCCTCCACACTGTCCCATATCACACTCCCAGGGACAGGGTCAGATACAGGGTGAGGCTGCCTCTACACCGTCCCCTCACACACCCCCAGGGACAGGGTTAGACACAGGGCGAGGCTCCCTCCGCACCGTCCCATCACACACTCCCAGGGACAGGGTCAGACACAGGGTGAGGCTCCCTCCACACCGTCCCGTCACACACCCCCAGGGACAGGGTCAGACACAGGGTGAGACTCCCTCCACACCGTCCGTCACACACACCCAGGAACAGGGTCAGACACAGGGTGAGGCTCCCTCCACACCGTCCCGTCACACACTCCCAGGACAGTGTCAGACACAGGGTGAGGCTCCCTCCACACCGTCCCGTCACACACCCCCAGGGACAGGGTCAGACAGAGGGTGAGACTCCCTCCACACCGTCCCGTCACACACTCCCAGGGACAGGGTCAGACAGAGGGTGAGACTCCCTCCGCACCGTCCCGTCACACACTCCCAGGGTTAGACACAGGGTGAGACTCCCTCCACACCGTCCCGTCACACACCCCCAGGGACAGGGTCTATGGTGGGATGTGGGCAAAGCCCACATCCGGTTTTTATGTCGGGAGTACACTAGGGGGTCGACCAAAGGGCGGGGCTCTGAGATTGAGCGGCTTGAGAGAGCGTTGCTTGACCTGGAGTCCCACCTCGGTCCGACCACTGGAGACCAGCAGCTGTGGCAGGAATACCAGGAGAAGAAGGACGCACTGAGGGACTTGCAGCTTCAGCAGTCCCGAGGTGCGTACGTGAGGTCACGGATCCAAATGCTGCAGGATTTGGACCGTGGCTCACCCTTCTTCTACTCGTTGGAGAGGTGGCGGGGAGTTCAAAAGCAGCTAGTGGAATTGCTGGCTGCCGATGGCTCCTCCATCACGGACCCTGATGGAATTAACAACGAGGTCCGTTCATTCTATCGGTCCTTATTCTCGCCTGATCCGTCAAATGCGGAGGCGTGCAATGAGGTCTGGAAGGATTTGCCTAAGGTCAGTCCAGAGGATGCAGTGCGTCTGGATGCCCCCCTGACTCGGGAGGAGCTGTCCACTGCCCTTCGGCAACTCCGGAGGGGCAAGTCCCCTGGTTTGGATGGACTGAGTGTTGAGTTTTATCAGGTTTTTTGGGATGTCCTGGGGGATGATTACAGCCTTGTCCTAGGGGAGAGCCTAGCCACCGGAGAAATGCCCCTCTCATGGCGAAGAGCTGTTGTGGTCCTACTGCCCAAGAAGGGAGACCTCCGCCTGCTAAAGAACTGGCGGCCGGTCTCCCTCTTGTGCGCGGACTACAAGATCTTCGCCCGGGCAATGGCCAACCGTCTGGGTTCGGTAATTGGACAGGTGGTCCATCCTGACCAATCTTACACGGTCCCGGGCCGCTCCATCCAGGACAATGTCCACCTAGTACGGGACCTGATCCACCTGCTCCAGGAGACTGGGACCCCGGCGGCGTTTCTTTCTCTTGACCAGGAGAAGGCGTTTGACCGGGTGGACCACAGTTTCCTGCTGGGCACCCTGCAGGCTTTTGGGCTCGGACCACACTTTGTGGCCCGAGTTCGGCTCCTGTACTCTGCCGCAGAGTGCCTAGTTAAGATCAACGGATCACTGACAGGACCTATCCACTTCCGAAGAGGAGTGCGTCAAGGGTGCCCCATGTCCGGTCAACTGTATGCGATCTGTGTCGAGCCATTCCTCGGCCTTCTTCGGCGAAGGCTGACAGGTCTGGTTCTGCGCGAACCGGACATGGGGGTCGTCCTCTCGGCCTACGCCGATGACGTACTCCTCATGATGACAGACCCCTGTGACCTGCGGAGGATGCGCGAGTGCCAAGATGTTTTCTCGGCGGCATCCTCCGGCAGGATCAACTGGGCGAAATGTTCCGGACTCTTAGTAGGCCAGTGGCAGGTGGACTCCCTGCCGGAGGAGATGAGAGCTTTTGAGTGGAGCACCAGACGTCTTCTCTATCTGGGAGTCTACCTGAGTCCTTCTGGGGAGACCTGGCTGGCGAACTGGCAGGACCTGGAGACAAAGGTCATGGCCCGGCTAGGGCGCTGGTCAGGCCTTCTCAGGGTGCTTTCCTATCGAGGCAGGGTGGTGGTCATAAACCAGCTGGTGGCCTCCATGTTGTGGTACCGGATGGTCACCTTGGCCCCCCCTGCCCCTTTTGTTGCGAGAATGCAGAGGAAGCTGGTGGACTTCTTCTGGGGAAACAGGAAACACTGGGTCTCTGCAGCGGTTCTGAGTCTCCCAGTAGGAGAGGGCGGACAGTCGCTGGTGTGTGTACGCACACGACTGGCGGCTCTCCGCCTCAGGACTCTGCAGAGATTCCTGTACGCCAAGCGCCCTCCCAGGTGGCACGTGTTGGCGACTTTCTTCCTCCGGAGGGGCTGCTGCCTTCACGAAGACATGCAGCTACCACCGGCAGGCGTCAGCCGTGCTGCTTTGCAGAGGCTGCCCGGCTTCTATCAGGACCTACTGAGAGTCTGGAACATGGTTGCCTCAGGCCGGGAATCCCCTCCTCTGGCAGAGGGCGGGGTCCTGGCCGACCCTTGCCCTGCCTCAGCGGATGTCGGTGCGGCTCAGGTGTGTGGATCGACTCAAGCTGAGCTGCTCGTCGGGCCCAGGCCCCGCAGCCTTACCCGAGAGACGAATCCACACAACTTGAGCCGTCTTTCATCGACACCCACAATCCCATTCAGGGATGCAGGCAGGAGGTACCTTTATGGGCTGCTGCTGCTCCACACCCTCCACTTCCTCGCCTTTGTCCACCGTCCCGACACGCCATGGCGGTCGGTCTTTCCACCTGGAGGTGAGGGGGGTCCCCAATGGAAGTCCCTTTACAAGGGAGTCCTCCCCATGCACCTTGGGGATCTCGGCTGGAGGGTGCTGCATAAAGCGGTGCCCTGCAATAAGTTCTTCAGTCTGTACACGGATCTCCCAGCCGCGTGTCACTTCTGCGGGCTGGAGGAGACCGTGTACCACATGTACGTGGAGTGTGTGAGGCTGCAGCCCCTTTTCGCGTTTTTGCGTGGGCTGCTTCTCGCCTTCTGGTTGCATTTCAGTCCCACCCTATTTATATATGGTCATCCAGTAAGGAGGGGGGCACAGAGGGATGAGGATGTCCTTGTCAACTTGCTCCTGGGGCTGGCGAAAATTGCCATCCGTGGCTCCTGGAAAAGGGTGGCAGGAGGTTCTCCCCGGGCGGACTGCCTGGCTATGTTTAGGGGGTATGTTCGTGCCCGGGTGAACATTGAAAAGGAATACGCACAGTCCACGGCGACCGTAGAGGTGTTCCGGGACCGTTGGGCTCCGCGGGGTGTAAATGCCATCATTGATGAGGATGGCAATATATTGGTTTAAGATGTATTGTCTGTATGTAGTGTAGTAAATATGTTAGTCACTGGGTTTGTAAATATTGTATAGCACCGACATGTGTAATAAAGAATTTTGTAAAAAAAAAGGGACAGGGTCAGACACAGGGTGAGACTCCCTCCGCACCGTCCTGTCACAGACTCCCAGGGACAGGGTCAGACACAGGGTGAGGCTCCCCCCTACACCGTCCCATCACACACTCTCAGAGACAGGGTCAGACACAGGGTGAGCCTCCCTCCACACCGTCCCGTCACACACTCCCAGGGACAGGGTCAGACACAGGGTGAGACTCCCTCCGCACCGTCCCGTCACCCACTCCCGGGGACAGACACAGTGTGAGGCTCCCTCCGCACCGTCCCGTCACCCACTCCCAGGGACAGGGTCAGACACAGGGTGAGACTCCCTCCGCACTGTCCCATATCACACTCCCAGGGACAGGGTCAGACACAGGGTGAGGCTCCCTCTGCACCGTCCCGTCACACACCCCCAGGGACAGGGTCAGACACAGGGCGTGGCTCCCTCCGCACCGTCCCGTCACACACTCCCAGGGACAGGGTCAGACACAGGGCGAGGCTCCCTCCGCACCGTCCCGTCATACACCCCCAGGGACAGGGTCAGACACAGGGCGAGGCTCCCTCCGCACCGTCCCGTCACACACCCCCAGGGACAGGGTCAGACACAGGGCGAGGCTCCCTCCGCACCGTCCCGTCACACACCCCCAGGGACAGGGTCAGACACAGGGCGAGGCTCCCTCCGCACCGTCCCGTCACACACCCCCAGGGACAGGGTCAGACACAGGGCGAGGCTCCCTCCACACCGTCCCGTCACACACTCCCAGGGACAGGGTCAGACACAGGGCGAGGCTCCCTCCACACCGTCCCGTCACACACTCCCCGGGACAGGGTCAGACACAGGGCGAGGCTCCGCCCACACCGTCCCGTCACACACTCCTAGGGACAGGGTCCAGACACAGGGTGAGACTCCCCCCACACCGTCCCGTCACATACTCCCCGGGACAGGGTCAGACACAGGGTGAGGCTCCGCCCACACCGTCCCGTCACACACTCCCCGGGACAGGGTCAGACACAGGGTGAGGCTCCGCCCACACCGTCCCGTCACACACTCCCAGGGACAGGGTCAGACACAGGGTGAGACTCCCTCCGCACCGTCCCGTCACACACTCCCAGGGACAGGGTCAGACACAGGGTGAGGCTTCGCCCACACCGTCCCGTCACACACCCCCAGGGACAGGGTCAGACACAGGGTGAGGCTCCCTCCGCACCGTTCCGTCACACACTCCCAGGGACAGGGTCCAGACACAGGGTGAGACTCCCCCCACACCGTCCCGTCACACACTCCCAGGGACAGGGTCAGACACAGGGTGAGACTCCCTCCACACCGTCCCGTCACACACTCCCAGGGACAGGGTCAGACACAGGGTGAGGCTCCGCCCACACCGTCCCGTCACACACTCCCCGGGACAGGGTCAGACACAGGGTGAGGCTCCCTCCACACCGTCCCGTCACACACTCCCCGGGACAGGGTCAGACACAGGGTGAGACTCCCTCCGCACCGTCCCGTCACACACTCCCAGGGACAGGGTCAGACACAGGGTGAGGCTCCGCCCACACCGTCCCGTCACACACTCCCCGGGACAGGGTGAGACACAGGGTGAGGCCCCGCCCACACCGTCCCGTCACACACTCCCAGGGACAGGGTCAGACACAGGGTGAGACTCCCTCCGCACCGTCCTGTCACACACTCCCAGGGACAGGGTCAGACACAGGGTGAGGCTCCCTCCAGACCGTCTCGTCACACACTCCCAGGGACAGAGTCAGACACAGGGTGAGGCTCCCTCCACACCGTCCCGTCACACACTCCCAGGAACAGGGTCAGACACAGGGTGAGGCTCCGCCCACACCGTCCCGTCACACACTCCCCGGGACAGGGTGAGACACAGGGTGAGGCCCCGCCCACACCGTCCCGTCACACACTCCCAGGGACAGGGTCAGACACAGGGTGAGACTCCCTCCGCACCGTCCTGTCACACACTCCCAGGGACAGGGTCAGACACAGGGTGAGGCTCCGCCCACACCGTCCCGTCACACACTCCCCGGGACAGGGTCAGACAGAGGGTGAGACTCCCTCCACACCGTCCCGTCACACACTCCCAGGGACAGGGTCAGACACAGGGTGAGACTCCCTCCGCACCGTCCCGTCACACACTCCCCAGGGACAGGGTCAGACGCAGGGCGAGTCTCCCTCCCCACCGTCCCGTCACACACTCCCAGGGACAGGGTCAGACACAGGGTGAGGCTCCCTCCACACCGTCCCGTCACACACTCCCAGGGACAGGGTCAGACACAGGGTGAGGCTCCCTCCACACCGTCCCGTCACACACTCCCAGGGACAGGGTCAGACACAGGGTCGGCTGGGTGGAGTGGTTGAGGAGGGGTATCTCTCGTAGTGCAGAGAGACTGGGAGAGGGGTGGATGGAAGAGAGAGAAATGGTATGAAGGAGAGATGGAGACCGAGAGGAAATTGGGGGCAGAGGTGTGGAAACTGTGATGAGGAGATGGAGAGAGGGAGGGAGGTGGAGAAAGGGGAACGAGAAGCAAGGGATGGATAGAGAGAGAGAGATGGGAAGAGCTGCATGTCAGTGAGAGAGAGGGAGAAGGGGAGGGAGAGGGGAGGGGGAGGGGAGGGAGAGGGGGAAGGGGAGGGGGAGGGAGAGGGGGAGGGAGAGGGGAGGGAGAGGGGAGGGGGAGAGGGAATGGGAGGGGAGGGAGAGGGGAGAGGGAGGTGGTGGGAGAGGGGAGGAGCAAGGGAGGAGAGGGCAGGAGGATGGGGAGGTGGAGGGGGAGGGGGAGGGAGGGGTGGAGGGGGAAGGGGAGGGGAGGGGGAGGGGAAGGGGACGGGGAGGGAAAGGAGAAGGGGAGAGAGTCACAGAGGATGGGGGGGAAGATCTTCAGTGGAACGTGACCTGCTCAGTTGAATCAGGGCAGAGCGATGGGTTACCAGTTGTGGTCAGTATCCTGCGATCCAGATGCACGGGTTGAATTCCCACCCGATTCCACTGGAACATCGAGTTTATGAACAAGTATTAGTATTGACAACAGCCCCTGGAACTCTCTCATTGGACCTGTACCTGGCTGCTCGCTGTCTCTCAGGGGAGGGAATCCATTTGTGTGCACCCAACAGGGCAGTGAGGCCACTCGGTCCCTCCCCCCGTGTCCTTTCCCGGGGGGGGGGGGTTGGCTCCATTTCCCTCGCACATCCCAGAGAGGTGCAGGTTGGTGGGCTAATCGTCCGCTGTCAATTCCCCACTCTCCCCAATGTGTGGGTGAAGGGAGCAATCTGTGTGGCATTGATTGTGTGTGTGTGTGTGTGTGTGTGTGTGTCTGTGTGTGTGTGTGTGTGTGTGGAGGTGGGGGTTGATGAAATAGGATCGGAGTAAGTATGGTGGTCGGAGGTGGGCAGATGCTCGATGGGCCAAAGGGCCTGGATGTCTATGATGTGCAGATCCGGAAGGGATTTACAGGAACTGTTCTGGGAGGAGGAATACCAGGCTCTGAATTATGACCCCCTCCCCACCCTTGGAGACTTTGGAGGGAAGGCAATTTCCGTCAGACAGTCACAGCAGGAAACAGGCCCTTTGGCCCATCTGGTGCATGCCAGCCCGTCCCATTTACCAGCGTTGGGAATGCAACCAAAACCTTTCTCTATCCCCGGACCGGTCCGAGTGTCATTGGGAAATGAAGCCAGGAATGGAAGGGTTAATATATGGGGAGCGTTTGATGGCTCTGGGCCTGTGCTCTCTGGAGTTGAGAAGAATCTGGGGGGGGCGGGATCTCATTGAAACCTATTGAATATTGAAAGGCCGAGGCAGAGTGGCTGTGGAGAGAATGTTTCTTATCGTGGGGGAGTCCAGGACCAGAGGGCACAGCCTGAGAATAGGACGTCGATCTAGAAAGAGATGAGGAGGAATTTCTTCAGCCAGAGAGTGGTGAATCTATGGAATTCTTTGCCACAGACGGCTGTGGAGGCCAAGTCGTTGGGTATATTTAAAGCAGAGATTGATAGATTCTTGATTAGTCAGGGCGTCCAAGGTTATGGGTAGAAGGCTGGAGAATGGAGGTTAAGATGGAAAATAAGTCAGCCACGATCGAATACCAGAGCAGATTTGATGGACTGAATGGCCTAATTCTGCTCCTAGGTCTTATGGTTTTAAGGAAATGTACCCAGCTTCACCACTGCCTCTGGCAACCTTGTTCCATTCAAAAGTTGGCATTGGGTGGGTGCGTGTTGGAGAACATAGAAACAAAGAAAACCTACAGCACAATACAGGTCCTTCGGCCCAGAAAGCTGTGCCGAACATGTCCCTACCTTAGAAATTACCTGGTGTTACCCATAGCCCTCTATTTTTCTAAGCTCCATGTGCCTATCCAGGAATCTCTTAAAGGACCCTATCGTATCCGCCTCCACCATCGTCGCCGGCAGCCTATTCCACGCACTCACCACTCTCTGTGTAAAAAACTTACCCCTGACATCTCCTCTGTACCTACTTCCAAGCACCTTAAAACTATGCCCTCTCGTGCTAGCCAGTTCAGCCCCGAGGAAAAGCCTCTGACTATCCACACAATCAATGCCTCTCATTATCTTGTACACCTCTATCAGGTCACCTCTCATCCTCCATCGCTCCAAGGAGAAAAGGCCGAGTTCACTCAACCTATTCTCATAAGGTATGCTCCCCAATCCAGGCAACATCCTTGTAAATCTCCTCTGCACCCTTTCTATGGCTTCCACATCCTTCCTGTAGTGAGGCGACCAGAACTGAGCACAGTACTCCAAGTGGGGTCTGACCAGGGTCCTATATAGCTGCAACATTACCCTCTCGGCTCTTAGACTCATCCCACAATTGATGAAGGCCAATGCACTGTATGCTTTCTTAACCACAGAGTCAACCTGCGCAGCAGCTTTGAATGTCCTATGGACTCGGACCCCAAGATCCCTCTGATCCTCCACACTGCCAAGAGTCTTACCATTATTCTGCCATCATATTTGACATACCACAATGAACCACCATCTCCATCTGCCACTTCTCAGCCCAGTTCTGCATCCTATCGATGTCCCAGTGTAACCTCTGACAGCCCTTCACAATATCCAAAACACCCCCAATCTTTGTGTCATCAACAAATTTACTACCCATCCCTCCACTTCCTCCTCCAGATCATTTATAAAAAATCATGAAGAGTAGGGGTCCCAGAACAGATCCCTGAGGCACACCACTGGTCACCGACCTCCATGCAGAATATGACCTGTCTACAACCACTCTTTGCCTTCTGTGGGCAAGCCAGTTCTGGATCCACAAAACAAGGTTCCCTTGGATCCCATTCCTCCTTACTTTCTCAATAAGCATTGCATGGGGTACCTAACCAAATGCTTTGCTGAAATCCATATACACTACATCTACTGCTCTATCTTCATCAATGTGTTTAATCATACCCTCAAAAAATTCAATCAGGCTTGTAAGGCTCGACCTTCCCTTGACAAAGCCATGCTGACTATTCCTAATCATATTATGCCTCTCCAAACGTTCATAAATCCTGACTCTCGGGATCTTCTCCATCACTGAAGTAAGACTCACTGGTCTATAATTTCCTGGGCTATCTCTGGGAACAACATCTGCAACCCTCCAATCCTCTAGAACTTCTCCCGTCCCCATTGATGATGCAAAGATCATCACCAGAGGCTCAGTAATCTCCTCCCTTACCTCCCACAGTAGCCTGGGGTACATCTCATCCAGTCCTGGCGACTTATCCAAGTTGATGCTTTCCAAAAGCTCCAGCACATCCTCTTCCTTAACATCTAGGAAGCTCAAGTTCTAATATCTAATGCTCAGGCTTTTCAGTTCACTGCAAGTCATCCCTACAATCACCAAGATCCTTTTCCGTAGTGAATACTGAAGCAAAGTATTCATTAAGTATCTCTGCTATCTCCTCTGGTTACATACACACTTTTCCACTGTCACATTTGATAGGTGCCATTCTCTCACATCTTATCCCCTTGCTCTTCACCCCCATAATCTGAATCAGGTTTATTATCACAGACATATATGATGAAATTTTGTGGTTTTATGGCAGCAGTGCAATGCAAATATTATGAATTACACAGTAAGTAAATACCGTAAAAGATATTGAGGTTGTGTTCATGGACCGCTCAGAAATCTGATGGCGGAGGGGAAGAAGCTGTTCCTAAAACACTGAGTGTGGCTGATCAAACTCCTGTACCTCCTCCCCGATGGTGGTAATGGGAAGAAGATATGTCCTGGATGGCGAGGGTCCTCTCCTCAGACCCCCAATGAAGTATAGCTTCTGGCGTGCATGAATATATTGGGCCCATAGATCTTCTGAGAAGCTGATACCCAGGAACTTGTAGCTGCTCACCCCCTTTCCACTGCTGACCCCCCCCCCCAATGAGGACTGGAGTGCGTTCCCTCAACCTCCCCTTCCTCAAGTCCACGGTCAATCCCTCACTCTTGCAAGGTTTCTGTTGCAGCACCACTCAACCAGCTGATCTATCTCACTCCTGTACACCTCCTCATGGCCATCTGAGACTCTGCTGACAAAAGTGGTGTCTTTGGCGTATTTATGGACAGTGTTTGAGCTGTGAGTGTAGAGAGAGTAGAATAGAGGGCGAAGCAAACATCCCCGAGGTGCGACTGGTTGATTGTCAGTGGGGAGATTTGGACTGATGGTTGAAAGTTAGGACTGTGAGGGAAATGGTCTCTGTGGAGTGGAACGAATGACCTAAGGAGAGAGGGATCCGGGTCTCCCAGCCAAAAGGGGAAAAATGCCACAGTCAGGCACACTGGAGGCTGCCAGAGGATGGAG
Organism: Mobula hypostoma; assembly: GCF_963921235.1. Classification (NCBI taxonomy): domain Eukaryota; kingdom Metazoa; phylum Chordata; class Chondrichthyes; order Myliobatiformes; family Myliobatidae; genus Mobula; species Mobula hypostoma. Next base: position 322,961 of record NW_026948139.1, on the reverse strand, counting down.
GAGCTGGAGCTGGAGACAGTTTGGGCTGAACAGTCTCCTCCTGGTTCCAAGGGACTGTTATTCCAGTCGTGGGAGACCAAGGAGGGGTTTCAGGCCTCACAACCCAACCCCACACAGTTCTGGAACCTCATTCTGCCGAAGGTCTACTCTCCCGAGCAGACCCCCATGTAAAAGTCGGCTTTGAGCCGATCCCAAGGAGCGTGCCGCGCCCAACTTCCCAAAGCTCCCGAGGGAAAAAAATGCGGACGCTCAGGATGAGGGAGTAAAATCGTTTTGGTGGCAGAGTGGTAGTAGATGGTTGCCTCTCTGACTGGAGGCCTGTGACTGGTGGTGTACTGCAGGGACCAGTGCTGGGTTCACGGTGGCTTATCATCTCTCTTAATGACCTAGATGATGGTGGTAGACCTGAGGAGAGCTAAGGTACCGGTGACCTCTGTTTCCATCCAGGGAGTTAGGGTGGTCATGGTGGAGGATTACAAATACCTGGGGATATGGATTGACAATAAACTGGACTGGTCAAAGAACACTGAGGCTGTCTACAAGAAGGGTCAGAGCCGTCTCTATTTCCTGAGGAGACTGAGGTCCTTTAACATCTGTCGGACGATGCTGAGGATGTTCTACGAGTCTGTGGTGGCCAGTGCTATCATGTTTGCTGTTGTGTGCTGGGGCAGCAGGCCGAGGGTAGCAGACACCAACAGAATCAACAAACTCATTCGTAAGGCCAGTGATGTTGTGGGGATGGAACTGGACTCTCTCACGGTGGTGTCTGAAAAGAGGATGCTGTCTAAGTTGCATGCCATCTTGGTCAATGTCTCCCATCCACTACATAATGTACTGGGTGGGCACAGGAGTACATTCAGCCAGAGACTCATTCCACCGAGTCACAGCACAGAGCGTCATAGGAAGTCATTCCTGCCTGTGGCCATCAAACTTTACAACTCCTCCCTTGGAGGGTCAGACACCCTGAGCCAATAGGCTGGTCCTGGACTTATTTCATAATTTACTGGCATAATTTACATATTACTATTTTCTATTACTATTTATTATTTCTATGACTATGACTATTTACTAATAGTAATATTACTATTACTATTTATTATTTATGGTGCAACTGTAACGAAAACCAATTTCCCCCGAGATCAATAAAGTATGACTATGACTATAATGTGGTAAGCTGGATTGGCAAATTTGTGGATACACCAAGACTGAGGCATGGTAGAAAGCGAGGAAAACGATCAAAGCTTGCAGCGGGATCTGGACCAGCTGGAAAAATGGGCTGAGAAATGGAATGTAATGCAGACAAGTGCGAGGTGTTGCTGTTTGGTAGGACCAGCCGGGGAAGGTCTTACACAGTGAACGATCGGGCACTGAGTAGTGTGGTAGAACAGAGGGATCTGGGAATACAGATATATAGTTCCTTGAATGTGGCATCTCAGGTAGATAGGGTCATGAAGAAAGGTTTTGGGACATTGGCCTTCATAAATCAAAGAATTGAGTACAGGAGATGGGATACGTTGTTGAAGTTGCATAAGATTTTGGTGAGGTCTAATTTGGAGTGTCGTGTGCAGTTTTGGTAAACCTACCTACTGGAAAGATGTAAGTAAGGTTGAAGGAGTACAGAGAAAATTGACAATAATGTTGCCAGGACTGGGGGCACCTGAGTTACAGAGAGATGTTGAATATGAAGAAGAGGAAGAAAGCCCTTAACTCCGAGTGGAGTCATCGGGACGCCGTCATGACGGCGTTTTTTTGGCCGACTTTCTTATTTTTACGAGGCCGAGTTGCTAGCTCGACGCTCAACCCAGCACGGGTGGAAAGCATGCAAGGGAGCCGGCTGGATTCGAACTCGAGCGCCCTCGCTCCGAAGTCCAGCGCTGAGGCCACTACGCCACCAGCTGGCTGATGTTGAATATTTTGTGACGTTATTTCCTGGACAGCAGGAGGACGAAGGAGGGCTTACAGAGTTTTACAAAATTATAGGGGGTATAGGTAGGGTAAATGCAAGCAGGCTATTTCTCCTCAGGTTGGGTAAGACCAGAACTGGGGGTCATGGGTTTAGGGTGAAAGGTGAAATATTTCAGAGGAATCTGAGGGTGGTACAAGTGTGCAGTGAACAGTCAGCGGAAGAGGTGGTTGCAGGTTCAAGTAATGTTGAAGAAAAATCTGGCAACTAGAAATCTGTGGGGTGAGAATGTCCAGGACTTGGTTCGGTAAGGTTACCGAGGAGACTGAGGCAGCTAGTATCGCTGGCAACCAAGGTGGTTATCTGGAATTACGGGAGGATCTTGTTGGGGAAAGTGAGTGGGTGAGGAACATGGGCTTCATTTCTGAGAAAAGGTGCTGGTCCTGGAGAGTGTCCAGAGGAGGTTCATGATAATGATCCCGGGGATGAAAGGGTTAACATACGAGGCACCTGATGTCTCTGGGCCTGTACTCGATGGAGTTTCGAAGAATGAGGGGTCATCATTGTATGTGCTGTGTCGTATGACATCATCATTATGTGCCACGTTGTATGAAATCATCATTATGTGCTGTGTCATGTGGCATGGGTGATCATGGTCTTGACCGCCATTGTTCTTGGCAAATCTTTCTACAGAAGTGGTTTGCCATTGTCTTCTTCTGGGCAGTGTCTTTACAAGATGGGTGACCCCAACCATTATCAATACTCTTCAGAGATTGTCTACCTGGTGTCGGTGGTCGAATAACCAGGACTTGTGACATGCACCAGCTGCTCATACAACCATCCGCCACCTTCTCCCATGGGTTCATATGGGGGCTAAGCAGGTGCCCAAGGGTGACCTGCGGGATGGTGGAGGGAAGGAGTGCCTTACACCTCCTTTGGTGGAGAAGTACCTCCATCCCACCACCCAAATGAGGGGGCATCTCATTGAAAACTACCAAATATTGAAATGTCTGGATAGCGTTGACATGGAGAGGACGCTTCCATCAGTGGGAGAGTCTGAGATCTGAGGGCACAGTCTCTGAACAGAATAACCACCCTTTACAATGGAGATGAGGAGAGGTTTCATCAGTGAGAGGCTGCGAATTTGTGGAAGTCATTTGTGCCTTAAAGGGCTGTGGAGGCAAAGTTATTGGCTGTATTGAAGGGAGAGGGAGAGGCGGAAAAAGGGGAGGAGAAAGGAGGGGAAGGATGGAGATGAGGCGGGAGGAAGAGGTATGGGGGAAGAGGGTGGAGGGAGATGGGGAAACAAGGGGAAGGGGAGGAAAAGGGCAGAAGGCTGGAGCAGGAGGCAGGGTGAATGAGAATGGGGTCGAAGGTCAGGGGTAGGTGAAGGAGTGGGAGAGAGAATCGGGGAAAAGGATGGGGAAGAGTAGGTAGGGAGGTGGAGGAAGGAGGTAAGGAGGGGCAGCTGAGAAGTGGGAGGCAGGAAGGCAGTAGATGGAGTTGGAGGGGGAAGAGAGGGAGGGTTAGAAAGCAGAAGATGGTTGGGGACAGTGGGGACCCTTCCCCTGAGTCTGAGCATAGGCACCTCTTCCTCCTGCGAGCCACCGCTAACCCCTCCCACCTTCTCTCCCACTCTCCCCCCCCCCAACAGGAGCTGATCCTGAGGATCCTCACCCACGCCACCTCCCGCTGCTCCATGGTGGATCTGTTCAGCCAGCACTGGGTGCTGAACTTCCTGACAGAGCGGCCGGTGGACGTGCTGATGGGCATAGAGAATCTCTACTTGCCACCCAGCCGCATGAGGAACCGTCACAGCATCCTGCCCTGGCTCAAGGCAGGGAGCAACCAGTCCTGAGGGTGGGGGCGGGAGGCGGTGAGAGGGGATGTAGGGGAAGCGGGCGGGCTGAGACCTCCCTGTAAGCAGACTCGGGGGGGGGGCTGCGTGTGAGTAAAGGGACTGAACGGGAGGAAGGAAGTGGTCACTGCGGCCTCCTCGTGCCACGGACGAGCAGGGAGCGAGAGGCCGGCGGGGGAGGGCAGGGGTCAGTGTGGAGGAGGCGAATAGGCGGATAAAACCCATCCTACCCCAAGCTGTCCCAGCACAAATCCTCGCCTCTCCTGGACCCTCTTTCCCTCCCCCTTGCCTCCCCTCACTTCCTCTCCTACCTGGTTCCCCCCCCCATGAAATTGACCCTCCTCCATCTTTGATCTCCGTCTCCTCCGACCCCTTTGGTCCTTGCCCTCTTTTCCCCGCCCTTTGACCTTCACCCTCCTGCTCCAGCCCTTTGTTCACTATGACCCTTGCCCACTCTACCTGCCCTTTGACCTTCACCCTCTTCCTCCTTCCCCTCCTACCCCTGTGCTTCCCTTAAACCCTAACCCACCCTTTGACCCATCCAGTACCCCCACCATGCCATTAACCTCCCCGTGACCCTTCCTCCTCTCCTCACCCTTTGACCTCCCCTTAATTCTCACCCTGCCCTTTTGCCTGTCAGAGGTCCTTTGACCTATGTCCTCAATTTATTTTTGAGAAAGTTGCTAAATAAGTTTTATACTTTAATTTAAAAAATAAAGTCCTTACTGTGGAAAATTAACAGAAAGGAAGAACCGATTTAATTAAAGTAAACAGTTGTTTTTTTTTTGGCTGGTTTCATCTTTGTCTTGTGATCCCATTTGCGGCCCAAAGCACAGAAGGAGCTCAGAGGCACTGGGAAAGCTGGGATTGCCATCACTGTTACAGGGACTAGGGGGATTTCTCTCCAGTGGTGAACACAGTCCTACCTCACAGGGCCCCGGATCTGGCAGGAACTCCCCAGACCTGTCCCGGGCACCTTGCTCGCAAGGCCCAGACTCGTCCCGGACACTCCAGCCAGAGTTTCCTCACGGTTTTACTTAATTCCTTTACAATGGGTGACTTCAATCTACATGTAGATTGGGTGAACCAAATTGGTAAAGGTGCTGAGGAAGAGGATTTCTTGGAATGTATGCGGGATGGTTTTTTGAACCAACATGTCGAGGAACCAACTAGAGAGCAGGCTATTCTGGACCGGGTTTTGAGCAATGAGGAAGGGTCGTGAGAGGCCCCTTGGGTAAGAGTGACCATAATATGGTGGAATTCTTCATTAAGATGGAGAGTGACATAGTTAATTCAGAAACAAAGGTTCTGAACTTAAAGAGGGGTAACTTTGAAGGTATGAGACGTGAATTAGCTAAGATAGACTGGCAAATGACACTTAAAGGATTGACGGTGGATATGCAATGGCAAGCATTTAAAGGTTGCATGGATGAACTACAACAATTGTTCATCCCAGTCTGGCAAAAGAATAAATCAAGGAAGGTAGTGCACCCATGGCTGACAAGGGAAATTAGGGATAGTATCAATTCCAAAGAAGCAGCATACAAATTAGCCAGAAAAAGTGGCTCACCTGAGGACTGGGAGAAATTCAGAGTTCAGCAGAGGAGGACAAAGGGCTTAATTAGGAAGGGGAAAAAAGATTATGAGAGAAAACTGGCAGGGAACATAAAAACTGACTGTAAAAGCTTTATAGATATGTAAAAAGGAAAAGACTGGTAAAGACAAATGTAGGTCCCCTACAGACAGAAACAGGTGAATTGATTATGGGGAGCAAGGACATGGCAGACCAATTGAATAATTACTTAGGTTCTGTCTTCACTAAGGAGGACATAAATAATCTTCCAGAAATAGTAGGGGACAGAGGGTCCAGTGAGATGGAGGAACTGAGCGAAATACATGTTAGTAGGGAAGTACTGTTAGGTAAATTGAAGGGATTAAAGGCAGATAAATCCCCAGGGCCAGATGGTCTGCATCCCAGAGTGCTTAAGGAAGTAGCCCAAGAAATAGTGGATGCATTAGTGATAATTTTTCAAAACTCGTTAGATTCTGGACTAGTTCCTGAGGATTGGAGGGTGGCTAATGTAACCCCACTTTTTAAAAAAGGAGGGAGAGAGAAACCGGGGAATTATAGGCCGGTTAGCCTAACGTCGGTGGTGGGGAAACTGCTGGAGTCAGTTATCAAGGATGTGATAACAGCACGTTTGGAAAGCGGTGAAATCATCGGACAAAGTCAGCATGGATTTGTGAAAGGAAAATCATGTCTGACGAATCTCATAGAATTTTTTGAGGATGTAACTAGTAGAGTGGATAGAGGAGAAGCAGTGGATGTGGTATATTTGGATTTTCAAAAGGCTTTTGACAAGGTCCCACACAGGAGATTAGTGTGCAAACTTAAAGCACACGGTATTGGGGGTAAGGTATTGATGTGGATAGAGAATTGGTTAGCAGACAGGAAGCAAAGAGTGAGAATAAACGGGACCTTTTCAGAATGGCAGGCAGTGACTAGTGGGGTACCGCAAGGCTCAGTGCTGGGACCCCAGTTGTTTACAATATATATTAATGACTTGGATGAGGGAATTAAATGCAGCATCTCCAAGTTTGCGGATGACACGAAGCTGGGTGGCAGTGTTAGCTGTGAGGAGGATGCTAAGTGGATGCAGAGTGACTTGGATAGGTAGGGTGAGTGGGCAAATTCATGGCAGATGCAATTTAATGTGGATAAATGTGAAGTTATCCACTTTGGTGGCAAAAATAGGAAAACAGATTATTATCTGAATGGTGGCCGATTAGGAAAGGGGGAGGTGCAATGAGACCTGGGTGTCATTATACACCAGTCATTGAAAGTGGGCATGCAGGTACAGCAGGCGGTGAAAAAGGCGAATGGTATGCTGGCATTTATAGCGAGAGGATTCGAGTACAGGAGCAGGGAGGTACTACTGCAGTTGTACAAGGCCTTGGTGAGACCACACCTGGAGTATTGTGTGCAGTTTTGGTCCCCTAATCTGAGGAAAGACATCCTTGCAATCGAGGGAGTACAAAGAAGGTTCACCAGATTGATTCCTGGGATGGCAGGACTTTCATATGATGAAAGACTGGATGAACTAGGCTTGTACTCGTTGGAATTTAGAAGATTGAGGGGGGCATCTGATTGAAACGTATAAAATCCTAAAGGGATTGGACAGGCTAGATGCAGGAAGATTGTTCCCGATGTTGGGGAAGTCCAGAACAAGGGGTCACAGTTTGAGGATAAGGGGGAAGCCTTTTAGGACAGAGATTAGGAAAAACTTCTTCACACAGAGAGTGGTGAATCTGTGGAATTCTCTGCCACAGGAAAAGTTGAGGCCAGTTCATTGGCTATATTTAAGAGGGAGTTAGATATGGCCCTTGTGGCTACGGGGATCAGGGGGTATGGAGGGAAGGCTGGGGCGGTGTTCTGAGTTGGATGATCAGCCATGATCAGAATAATGGCAGTGCAGGCTCGAAGGGCCGAATGGCCTACTCCTGCACCTATGTTTCTATGTTTCTCGAACTTGAGTGAACAAGTCCAGGTGAGAGCTGGCCTCTCAGTCCTGCTCCTCTGCCCCCCCCGCCGCTTCGAGGTGGATCTGATCAGCCCTCTCCTGACTCGATTCCCATCCACTTCGCTATTCTCCTTCCTCCCAAATACATCTGGCAGCTCAACCCCTTCCCCCACCCCACCTGCCGGTTCTCCGAGGGGAGAATTCCTGAGATTCCCGCAGAGGAAATTCCTCCCTGTCCCTTCATCCTGAGATGGTGCACACCACCCTCCCCACTGGGGGGAGACACCCCCTCAACATCTTGCCTGTCAAGTTCCCCACACCCCCCCCTCAGGATTTCACACCCCCCAGTCAGATCATCACTGTCCAACCGGCTCAGCCAGGGTGGCGTTGGGAAACACCTTCAGAGCCAACAAGGAACAACAAACATCACAGGAACAGGCCCTTCGGCCCATCGGTGTGCTGATCTAATTAACCAATCCCTTCCACTGCTGAGTGTATCGCTGCAGCAGGGCCTGGGTCGGTCGGTGGGGGGCCGGGGGGGGGAGCGATCCAGAGCTTGGACAATTTGAACGTCGGCCCTGATAGATCGAAGCAGCCCAGCAGGGTGCTGGGACCAGAGGTGAGGCTCTTCCGCGACTCTCTCTCCTCTCTCCGCGGCGCTCCGGCTGCTACGCGCTTCGTGCCTGCGGGGATTCGCCCCGCTGAGCGACAAACTGAGACCCAGGCTGTGGGCCTGCTCCAGGTCTATGGACTCGGTGTGGCTCTGAATGCTGTCGCTCCCGTCTCCTGTTTGCGTGATTTGTTGTGTTTTCTCTCCCCCTGCACATTGGGTCTTTTTTTAATGGGTTCTTTCGGGTTTCCTGCTCTGTGGCTGTCTGTAAGCAGACAAATCTCAAGTTGTATAATTTATACATAAATGCACTTTGAACCCTTTGAATATCCCTAACCCTCGAATCTCCGCAGAGTCATCTGCCTATCTAAGAGCCTCTAAACCAGGGATGGCCAATCTACGGTGCATGTGGCAAAAGTGACGCATTGGATGATTAGAAGTGGCACATTGCACCCCAGTGATAATAATAAAAACGTAAGCCTACTCGTGCAAAAAGTATTAACCAAAAACCGATTTGTAGAAAAAAAATCTATAACAGGAATTCAAGCAACACACATCAAAGTTGCTGGTGAACGCAGCAGGCCAGGCAGCATCTGTAGGAAGAGGTGCAGTCGACGTTTCAGGCCGAGACCCTTCGTCAGGACTAACTGAAGGAAGAGTGAGTAAGGGATTTGAAAGTTGGAGGGGGAGGGGGAGATGCAAAATGATAGGAGAAGACAGGAGGGGGAGGGATGGAGCCGAGAGCTGGACAGGTGATTGGCAAAAGGGATATGAGAGGATCATGGGACAGGAGGTCCGGGAAGAAAGACAGGGGGGGGGGTGACCCAGAGGATGGGCAAGAGGTATATTCAGAGGGACAGAGGGAGAAAAAGGAGAGTGAGAGAAAGAATGTGTGCATAAAAATGAGTAACAGATGGGGTATGAGGGGGAGGTGGGGCCTTAGCGGAAGTTAGAGAAGTCAATGTTCATGCCATCAGGTTGGAGGCTACCCAGACGGAATATAAGGTGTTGTTCCTCCAACCTGAGTGTGGCTTCATCTTTACAGTAGAGGAATTCAAGCAGCTTCGAGCTAGAAATGGGTTTTATTAAGAATAAGTCTAAAACTAAGCAATTATTTTTAGCGATTTTATTATTTTGAGTACATCTTTCGGTGAATGTTATCTTCTTTCACATTAATCTGTTTTCAATTTTAAAAAATGTTCAATGAGTCAAACTAGGAAAGAAGGACTTTTGTTCTGCAGTCGTCCCATAACTGTTCAATACATGTTTGATACTTGTTTGATCCTGAGGCGCCAGGCGTCTGCACCAGCGGTGCGTCGCAGGGTTTTGCCAGTTTACAATTGATACTCATGCGCTACGGAGCTGTCTTTTGTTCGTCCTTTGTGAACATTTGCAGTTTTGTACTTTTTCCAAAATTAAGCCTTGTTTTTACATTCAGTTACCCATCACTGTGCAAAAGAAAAGCAGAAAATGATAGTAAGTGTGAATTCAATGAACAGTGGAAAAATGACTTCTTATTTATAGTGGGTCTGTCAGGAAAACCATTGTGCATTGTTTGTGAACACACTTCCTCACATAATAGGAGACATGATCTTAATAGACACTATAAAACACAACATCAGACTGAAGTAGAAGGAAAACTGAAGCTAGTGCTTGGGTCTGAGTTACGGAAAGAATATGTGATTAAGAAAAAGGAAGAAATCAAAATATATTTGTTAAAAGAAGTCTCTTTCGATGCATGGAATGTAAAAGGTTGGCCACGCCTGCTCTTAACTATTTCCATCTCCACCACTGTGTCCCAGGAACCCACCACTCTCCATGTAAAGAGAACTTTGTCCTGCACATCTCCTCTCCCCCCTCTCACTTCAAATACATGCCCTCTAGTATTAGATATTTCGAGTTCAAGTTCAAATTCATCGTCACTTGAACTGTGTCCGTCTACGCAGCCAAACAGAACAATGTTCCTTCTAGCCAAAGTGCACAACACGGTGTATATAACTCACAGAGTAATATCACCACAAATAACTTAACAAAAGTGTCTCTGAAGGTTCTTGGTCATTCCGGTCGTTGTATATCAAACAGTAGTAAATCAAGTCAGCTAGACTCATCAGAGGCTTCTTCAATTGTAATCCACAGTGGGTAGCTTCCCAGTTTATAAACTCTGTGAGTTGTTTCAGGGTACAGCAATCACACGACGGTCTTTAAGAGTCATAGAGGTAATGAGAGGGTCATTAGTCTCACCTTTGCATGAATGCAGGTGTGAACTGTTGTGGAGATGCTGGGGTCGAGTTGGTAGGACTACATTGTAGGTAGCTGAGAGGTGGTGTTCAGGGATGGGTTTTCCAGTTTGACAAAGATGGCTTCTGCAGCCTCCTCCATTCATGTTAGGGTAAGACTCATTACCTCCACGACTCTTATCGACCCTCACGTGATCGCTACACCTTGAAACAACTCACAGAGTTTACAAGCCGGAAAACCACCCACTGTGGATCAGAACTGAAGAAGCCTCTCGGATGAATGGCAAAATGGCTTCCAGACAACACAGCGAGTCTAGCTGCTTTGATTTGCAACCGCTTGATAAAAAATAACGTCACACGTTAAAAAGTAAATTTTACAGGAGCACTGTTGAGAGCGCCCTGACAAGCTGTGTCTCCACCTGGTCTGGGAGCAGCCGAGCATCGGAAAGCAAGTCTCTACAAAGGCTGAGAGGATCACTGGGGTCTCCCGACATCCATCGGGGACATTTATCAGGAACGCTGCATGCGTGGGGCCCTTAGTATTGTCAGGGATCCCACCCACCCATCCAGCGTCCTCTTTGACTTTCTACCGTAGGGCAGGAGACTCCGGTGCATAAAAACATTAACGGTCAGGGTGGGAAACAGCTTCTTCCCCCAGGCCTTTAGGCTCCTGAACTCCCAGCCACATTGCCTTTGGACGTCACTGGTTAATCTGTTCTGTACGCTACAATATTTGATTTATGCACTTCATTTATTTATGCCTAATTCATTTGTAGATTTAATTCTTTCCTACATGGTATGTGTGTTACGTGTTTTCATCATCATCATCAGGTGCCGTGCCCAGTTTGAGCTTTGACTGCCATGGCCCACACACTCCTGTTTCGGGTCAAGAGGATCAATTCATTTGTATTCATTTCCAGTTCTCTGGCTGCTGTCTCCATCATCATTTGTCTTTGTCTTCCTCTTGCTTTCTTCCCTTCAATCTTTCCCATAATTACCGTGCATTCTAACTCCTCTTTCCTAATCACATGCCCAATGAAGTTACGTTGCCTTTTCATGATCTCATACATTATTTCTCTTCTTGTGTTTGCTCTGTTCATGACATCCGCGTTAGATATTCGTTTCATCCATGATATTCTTTGCATCTTCCTCAAAAACCACATCTCTGCTGCTTCAATTCATTTCCTCATGTTACTAGATATTGTCCAACGTTCTGAGCCATACAACATAACTGGATAAACGTAACATTTCAGTACTCTGAGGTGGGTTGTCATGCCTAGTTTAGTATTGGTCAGTATAGTCTTCATTCTCGTAAAGGTGACTTTTGCCATCCCTATTCTTCTTTTGATGTCCAAGTCGCACCTGCCATCTGATGTCACCCCTGCCATCTGATGTCGCCCAGCTTCCTAAGTAGCAAAAGTTCTGTACTTAAACACAAAATACTCTGCAGATGCTGGGGTCAAAGCAACACTCACAACACGCTGGAGGAACTCAGCAGGTCGGGCAGCATCCATGGAAATGATCAATCAACATTTTGGGCCGGAACCCTTCGTCAGGACTTGTTTTATGTCTTCCCCATTTATTCTCAGCCCGTAGATAGGATTCTCCTTCTTTTTGGATATCACCATACATTCTGTCTTTTTGCAATTGATCGAGAGACCCATTTTTGCACTTTCTTCAACAACTGTATCAATTAAGTTTTGTAGTTCTTCCTCCGTACTTGCAATTAACACAGTGTCATCCGCATATCTGAAATTATTGATGTTTTCACTGCCAACTTTGATTCCCAAGATGTCTCTTTTTTTTGTAATGTTCTTTCACTGTACACATTAAATACATCAGGGAGAAAACACACCCTTGTCTAACGCCTCTTTTGATTTTCATAAACCGACTCACTTCTCCATCTATTCTTACAGCGGCAGTTTGTTCCCAGCACAGATTTCTGATTAGGTGGAGGTCTTTCGAATCTGGATCTAGAGTTTTCTGCAATATTTCAAATAATTTATTGTGCTTCACTTTATCAAATGCTTTTGTGTAGTCAATAAAACAAACAAACAAATCTTTTGGCACTTGAATAGCTCATTCTGATAGTATCCTTAACATCAATATCACTGTGCTTTACACCCTGGTTTGGAGGCGGGTCTCGTTTGACGGTGTATGGTATAGTTCAATGACCTGAAGTGCTGATGTCGCTTCTTACTGACCCTGGGGAGAAAGATGCTAGCTGTCTACTCGGTCTATACTCTTACAGACCTCTATCAGATCTTCCCTCCGCCTTTGACGTTCCGGAGAAAACTACCCGATTTTGTTCGATCGTACCTAATAGGTCATCTCCTCCCCAGATCCAGGCAGCATCCTGGGAAGCCCCCTCGGTACCCTCGCCGAAGCCAACACACCTCTCCTGTAGCAGAGTGACCCGAAAGGGACACCGCCCTCCGAAAGTGGCTCTCCCAGTTTTGTAAAGCTGCCACGTGACCTCCCGACCTTTGAACTTAGCAGCTCCACTAATAAAGGCAAAAGATATTGTAACCCTCGTGTTCGGCTGTGGCTTAATCTTGGGGAAGACAGACCCCAGCCCGGCCAAACCTGAGAAATCTTGTTTGGGTGGATTCTGCGTGATGTGTTCCCCTGTTACAGATCAGTACCACAAAATAACAAACAGTACACCATATGCAATTAAACGATTTAGCTCTATAATTCTTAATTTGACTATAAGTTAGTAAAGAAACAAAAAGGAAAAAGGCCCATTTTCATAAAACAGTCTAACGCGCGATGTTGGAGCTCACGGTTTTCCCGTCTGTTCGTTCTCCATGGATTTTCCCTTCGGGCGTCGACTCCCGACCCCATTCCAAGTCCACTTCATCCTGCAGACTACGACTTCCCCGTTCTGGCATCTTCTTTCTCCATCTTCCGCCAAACAAAAGACCGCAAGACCTTCGCTCAGGCTCTCAAGAAAGAAAAAACACCTCCCCTCATTGGCCAGGGCACATTCCAAATCCCCCGTTGTCTCTAGTCGTAACCCAAACAGTGCGCTACAGAGAAACCATTACATTCGCAGATCGTGCGGTTACTATGTTCAAACGACTCGAGGAGGAGGCGCAGCCCGGAGATTCACAGTGTCCTCACTCATGTTGAAGTGATGGTAATGCTGACCACCCTGTCACCATCCCACTCCCTGCCCCTGCCCATAAGAACATCGGAATTAATTCACTCATCCCGGTTCGGAATGTTGTTTCCCATTTCTACGATTTGTGTTTTTTTCCCCCTCGTTCTCTGCGTATTGGTTGTTGGTCATTTTTTAAAATTGGTTTCTTTCCAGTTTCTTGCTCTGTGGCTGCCTGTAAGCAGACAAGTCTCAAGGTTGTATAATTTATAGCTTGATAATAAATGTATTTTGAATCAAGTATGCAACCATGGTTGAGCTAATCTTCCTCAGAGCCCCATTATCCTCCCTTCTCTCTGTAACCCTTGATGCCCTGACTAATCAAGAACCTATCGACCTTCACTTTAAATATCCCTGACGCCTCAGTCTTCGCAGCAGTCTGGAGCAATGAATTCCACAGATTCACCACTCTCTTGCTAAAGAAATTCCAGCTCATCTCTTAATCACAAGAGGTTCTGCAGACGCTGGAAATCCAGATTGCATACACCAAGTGCTGGAGGAACTCAGCAGGTCAGGTAGCATCGACGGAGAGGAACAAACAGCCGACATTTCAGACTGAGTCCCTTCAGGGGTCCCTCCAGCATTTTCAAATCAGATCGAATCAAGTATAATTATCACTCAACCACACAATGGTACAGCCAAATTGAACAGTGTTCCTCGGCGGCCAAGGTGCAATACATACACAGCACGTTCAAAATAATGAGCAAAAAGAAAGTCATGCAAAAAAAAAAACACATGTCTGTAGCCCAAGACCCTGAGCGATATATCCTGCAAATTTATGGTACAGTTCCCGATGGTTCCAGCCTGTTATTCCACCGATTGAGCACCAGAGGGCAGCACTGATGGGAGTGGCCAGCCCCCAACCGAGCACAGATACCATGCTGCCCCGCCTCTGGCACCTCCTCTCCTGGACTGCAGCAGCAGGAAAGCCCACGGCTTGAGGCCTAATTCTCGTAGCAACTGAGGCCACGCAGCTTCCCTGCCTCCTGTCGCATCGCCAAACAAGAGAAGCAATCCTGTGGCATCTTACATCATCACTGTCCAACAGGGTCTTGCAATCGCAAGAGAAACATCCAGGACAGTCACCAATGGTTATACTGCTCACACCAACTCCGATGCCTTCCAGTAAGTAGGCAGCCCCTCCGAACCCAGTCAGGCTCCAGCACAGGAAGACCGGCTCCTTTGATCAACAAAAAGCTCACCAGCTGTACCAGAAGTTCTTGTAGTCCAGTATTTACTTAGGATCATAAAAAGGCATTTACCAAAGAAAAGGGCACCTTTGGTTGGCCCCAGCATCCGAAAGCATCACCATCTTACCAGCACTTTGTGTTTGTTCCTCATCATTTCTGTTCTAAAGGGATGACCCTCTACTCTGAGGCTGTGCCTTCAGGTCCCAGCTTCTCCCACAGTCGGAAACATCCTCCAGATATCCACTGTAACTTGGCCTTTCCATATTCAATGAGATTCCACCCCCCCCCACATTAGTTTTCTCAACTCCAACAGGTACAGACTCAGAGCCATCAAACATTCTGCATACGTTAACCCTTTCATTCCAGGGATCATCCTTGTAAAGTTCCTCTGGACCCTCTCCATTGCCAGCACATCTTTTCTTAACTAAGGGCCACAAAACTGCTCACAGTACAGCAAGTGTGTTCAGACCAATACCTTATGAAGCCTCAGCATTACATCCTTGCTTTTATATTCTAGTCCTCTGGAAGTGAATGCTAACATTGCATTTACCTTCTTTACCACTGACTCAACCTGTAAATTAACCTTTAGGGCAATTTTTCCCAACCTTTTTTAGCCCAATAGCCCCTAAAGCAATTTCATACTTGCCATCACTCCCCTAAAGCACGTTCATACTTGCCAACAGCCCTCTTAGGCACAGTACACTTTCTGGGACCCCATTTGTGTAAAAACATGTCTACCATATGCTAACATGAGAAAAATGTTTCTGCTTTAAATTTTTACTTGTCTTTAAACCCAGCTTACAGAGTACCTGTGCACTGTAAATCAGCTTCGATATCAATGTGAACCTTGAGCTTGATGGTTTTTAGCAAGAGTTGAAATATCCCGTTCAAGTTGTGACAGCAAAAGCCTCAAGTCCCCAGGTGTAACAACATCCAAGTGGTTTCTGATTTTTGTGAGTATGTGGTTCACTGCACTGGACCCCTTTCAACAGGTAGGAGGATGGAAATGCAATGAAGAGCAGTTTGGCTCTTCTTCAAAGACCAGGAAACTTCAAATGACAGTGTAGCCACGTACCACAAAGGCCAACATTTTTGAAAAGCATTTTTTGCGTCATCATTTTGAACTTCGGTTTTTTTTTCTTGCAAGTTCTCTTCCTGTTTGTCCACTTGCAAAAAAAAATCAGTTAATTACCCAGTCTGGAATTTCCAGATCATTGAAATCCTTGAATCAATTCTGAAAATCCTTCTTCAGTGATTGCAGGCGTAAGCAGTACCCTTACAAATCAGCATCTGTGAAAGAGAGTGCCATATTTCCCATGGAGGGACTGCGAGAACATTCTTCTCCCAGTGTTTTCCTTATACTGTATATTAACAATTTCCTATAAAAGCAGACACTGCACTGTTTGCCTGGATTAAATTGAAATTCTCACCCTGCAGTTTCATATATAGAATGTTCATTTTGTCATACAGTTGGCAAGGTATGACACATCTCCACATAGATGTTCAAGCTTGGATCCTAAGCTCTTGTTGACTTTGAGCAAAAATTTAACCCTAGTGCCAAAAAGATCAAAGAAATGTTTTAAGCAGCAGCCTTTTGACAGCCAGCACACTTCAGTGTGAAGAAAGAAGTGTCCCAACTCTTGATCATTATCTTGGCATAACTGGTGAAATATTCTGTTATTTAATTTTGTTGATAGTAAATATTACAAGATTAATATTTACTAGTAATATTGAGGTTTTTGGCTGCAAGATGTTGTTGATGAATTACACAATGGATTGCAAACACACTTGAAATTTCCTTTTTCATAAATGCCACTAAACCAGCATGGCAACCTGTGATCCACCTGTTGCACAAGAACTCACGCTCCTAATCAAAATACCTTTATCCTCAATATACATTTTGAGCTTGTCGTAGATTGATTCTCTGTTGATATTTGTTTTAAAACTTTTTAGAAAAGAGAGCCCCTTCATACACTTTTCCATAAACTATGCCATTAGCAATGACTTGTTTTAATGCCTCAATGTCTTCACTCATTTCATCAATACGACGAACTACAGAGTTATTACTGGGAGGAATTGATTTTATCCATATTGGGAACAGTGAGGAGTGCCTCGTATACAGCGGACATTATTAATCTTTCACCAATTGTTTCAGGCCGAGACCCTTCAGCATGACTTGGTCCGAAATGTCAACCTGTACATTTTCCCACAGAAGCTGCCTGGCTGGCTGAGCTCCCCCAGCATTTCGAGGGTGTTGCTCCGATTTCCAGCATCTGCAGACTTTCCGTTGTTAGTACTTTTCAAATGCCTCTTTCACCTTCTGGAACCGAGTGATACCATAAGCAGCCTTTTCAGGGTGTCTTTTACGGAAGTGCTCCTGCAATCTTGATGGTCTCACGGCTTCATTAGACAGTACAGTATTACAAATAAGACACATGGGTCGTCGCTGATCTGACAGGAATGGAATAAAACCAAACTCCAGGTACGTAACATCGTATCGATGCGGTTTCTGTTTCTTAGCAGGATTAGAATATGTACTTAACGGGGCTAAATTAAAATTCATAATGAACGTAAACTGGGAATTCCCGTCGGATGTTGATGACGACAGGGAGTTAACATGGTCAATCAGGTCAAGTTATGGTGTTGCTTACTGTCCCCCCCCCATGACTTCTATTTCCCCTAATGCCCCCTTAGGGGACGTAACCGCTCCCTGGGGGAGGCGGCCGCTCCCGTTGGGAATCACTGTTACTGAGGAAGCAGGGAGTCTGCAGACGGACTTGGACAGATCAGGGGAATTAACAAAGCGGTAGATGGAATGAAGTGTCGGGAACAGGGGAGGGGTGGGAGCGGTAAGACAGGAGAGGAAAGGGGAGGTGAGGTGACAGAGGGGGCAGTGGCGGTGGGAGGTGGTTCGGGGAGACGCTGGTGATGACTGTGAGGGTGGGGCACAGTGACGGCAGTGGTGGGGTGTGGGACAGTGATGGGGGGGGTGAGAGCTGCGGGGGTCGGTGATGGAGAGGACGGGTAGCAGTTACAGAGGAAGCAGGGTCACTGTAGAAGGGCTTGGACCGATCGGGAGAATGGGCAGAGAAGTGGCAGATAGAATAAAGTGCAGTACGGTCATGCACTCTGGTAGAAGGAGTAAAAGCGTAGACTATTTTCTAAATGGGGAGCAAATTCAAAGAACAGAGGTGCAAAGGGACTTGGGAGTCCTCGTGCAGGATTTCCCCAAATACCCCACTCCCTCTATCACCACCTTCAGGGCCGGACTTTAGGCTGGGCTGCAGCCCAGGGGCCCGAGCTGCAGAGGGGCCCAAAATAGGTAGCTAAAATCATGGCAGACAAAAAAAAATATGAGAGTGGAGCACAGAAAAGACAAAAAGAAATAAGAAAAAGAGGACCGTGAGAAGGAAGCATTAAAAAAGACATTGAAATTGACAGAATTTTTTAAACCTGCTCTCGATGGTGCAGCAGTACCATCGCTCTTGTCACAGTCTGAGACCGGTGGACAAATGGAGACCAGCTAGCACCAGCGTTAGCACAGGACCACCGTCCTTGCCACAGTCAGCAGCTAACGTTGAAGAGGCAGAGAGCATGATTTTGGGATTCCCGACCACAGAGGCCTCCGAACAACCAAGTCGGGCCGCCATTAATGTTAACGTTACCGCTACTGAGGACCTTACATCACTGCTCCTGCTCGCTGGGGAAAGGAAACTTTAGATGATTCAGTCTGAGCATACTGGGCTAAGAAAGGGCCGGAGTCCTGCCAGAATAGGGATGTGGATATCAAAGCTTCGGAATGAGTACACAAACAGCAGAGACGTTTTTTTCTCCAAATTTTACTTCAAACGCAAGCTCGGAAATGGTGAGTACATATCAAGGCAATGGCTCTTATATCCCCCTTCCACCGGCTGTGTGTTTTGTTTTGCAAGCCGCATCTTCAGTGATGGTAACTGTCAGTCCATCTTCGAAACTGGTTTTAGCAACTGGAAACATGCCGCTCAGCGCATAGGAGAGCATGAAAATAGCGAACACCACAGGGAAACGATACTGACCTCTGAGCAAATTGTGGCACTGCATTCTTCAGCGCTTTGAAAGTGCAAGTGTTGCATTGCAAGCTGGAAATCTAGACCTGTGTAATGCTGTGGATTTGGTGAGATCACTACGGGGATGCACAGCAAGCCTGCCTGATCAGTTTGATACTTTTGAGACCCAAGCTAAAACTATGTCTCCAACTGTCTCACAAGTGTACAAAGAAGACACCCGAGGACAAAGAAAACGTAAAACCTTTCTAGGTGAATCCGCAACACCTGATGTTGGCTTGTCAGCCAGAGAAAAGTTCTCAGCTACTGTTTTTTTTTGGTCGTCATGGATAGATTACTCGCAGAAATTGATTGCAGTTTGCATCATATAATGACCTTAACAACACATTTGGCATCCTAAACAATATCCCTTCTGTCTCTGTACAAGATCTGCGCAAGAGAGCATCTGATCTCCAAAGCAGTTATTCAGCAGACCTAGAGTTAGACTTTGTGGAGGAGATTGTCCATTTCAGGGAATTTGTAAGTGGCAAAGATGTTTCATCTGCAACAGAGCTTTTATGCTTCCTCAGAGAAAAAAAAAACTTGCAGGTCATCTTCCCAAATGTAAGCATTGCTTTGAGGCTTTACCTGACTCCCTGTCACAAGTGCGATCTTTCTCCAAGCTCAAGCTAGTGAACAATAGGCTTAGATCCACAATGGGACAGGACAGGCTGAACCGTCTTACTCTGATATCACTTGAAAGTGATCTCGTTCGGAAAATGGATTTTAATGATCTGATCAAGGACTTTGGTGCGAAGAAATCCAGAGGAACTAGGCTTTAATTTTGATAAAACAAGCATCTGAGTTTGTAAATACCTAGGCTTGTGTGTCAGTGCTGTTCCTGTTTTTGAGGAAATAGGCTAATAGTTGACTGTTTACAAACCTAGTAAGTAATAAGTGGTCTTTACTCTGCAAGCCACACAACACAGCAATAGGTTAGTATATGCTAGATCTTACCCTCGTTCTTGCCTTTTTTTGCTTGGTACAGCAGCATTTTACGGTGTCGGCAGGGGCCCCACTAAATCCAGCTCTGGCCACCCTACCCTCTCCACTCCTTCCCCGACCCCTCCATCACCTCTGCCTGCAACACCCCGCCCCTGTCAATATTTACTGTCTGGAGAGAGTATCCAGACTGATGGTTTCGGTCTCGCCGTCTGCTCGGCCTGCGCTTCCAGTCGCGGCCGCTACGCTCGGAGTGTCGCTACCGCGGGAGGGCGGCGCGCGTAGAAATGGCGGGAGAGCGCGGTGGTGGGGACGCGCTTCTGGTCTGGAGGAGGGGCAGCGATGAGTGAGGGGGGAGAGAGTGAGTAACCCCGGGGGTGGGGAACGGGGGGAGGGAACAGGGGTCAATTGCCTAATACGTCCCGCTCTAACTCTTCCTCTCTTCTTCTCTTCCCTTCGCCCCTCCCCCTCCCCTCCACCCCCCTTCTCCCCTCCACCCCCTTCTCCCTCCCTTTCTCTCTGTCTCCCTCCTATACCACATTCCCTGTCCCTCCCCTCCGCCCCCTTCCCTTCCCCTACCCCTCCCCTCCTCTCCCCTCCTCCTCCCCTCTCCCTCCTCCATTCTCCCCTTCTCTCTCCTCTCCCTCCCCTCCACCCCCCTTCTCCCCTCCTCTTCCCTTCCCCCTCCCCCTCCCTTTCTCTCTGTCTCCCTCCTATATTCCCTGTCCCTCCCCTCCACCCCTTCCCTTCCCCTACCCCTCCCCTCCTCTCCCCTCTGCCTCCTCTCCTCTCCCCCTCCCCCTCCCCTCTGCCTCCTCTCCTCTCCCCCTCCCCCTTCTCTCTCCTCTCCCTCCCCTCCACTCCTCCCCTCCCCCTCCCCTCCCCCTCCCCCTCCTCCCCTCCCCCTCCTCTCCCCCTCCTCTCCCCCTCCCCCTCGCCTCCCTCTCCCCCTCCCCCTCCCCTCCCCCTCCCCTCACCCTCCCCTCCCCTCCCCTCCCCTCCCCCCCTCCCCCTCCCCTCCCCCCCTCCCCCTCCCCTCCCCCCTCCCCTCCCCCCCTCCCCCTCCCCCTCCCCCTCCCCCTCCTCCCCCTCCTCCCCCTCCCCCTCCCCCTCCTCCCCCTCCCCCTCCCTCTCCCCCTCCCCCTCCCCCTCCCCCTCCCCCTCCCCCTCCCCCTCCCCCTCCCCCTCCTCTCCCTCCTCTCCCCCCTCCTCCCCCTCCTCCCCCCTCCTCCCCCTCCTCCCCCCTCCTCTCCCCCTCCTCCCCCCTCCTCCCCCTCCTCCCCCCTCCTCCCCCCTCCTCCCCCTCCTCTCCCCCTCCTCTCCCCCTCCTCTCCCCCTCCTCCCCCTCCTCCCCCTCCTCCCCCTCCTCTCCCCCTCCTCTCCCCCTCCTCCCCCTCCTCTCCCCCTCCTCCCCCTCCTCTCCCCCTCCTCCCCCTCCTCTCCCTCCTCCCCCTCCTCCCCCTCCTCTCCCTCCTCTCACTCCTCCCCCTCCTCTCACTCCTCCCCCTCCTCTCCCCCTCCTCTCCCCCTCCTCCCCCTTCTCTCCCCCTTCCCCATTCTCCCCCCTTCTCTATCCCCTCCCCTCCCCCACCTCTCCCTCCCCTCCACCCCCTTCTCCCCTCCTCTTCCCTTCCCCCTCCTCTTCCCTTCCCCCTCCTCTTCCCTTCCCCTTCCCTCTCCCCTCTCCCCCTCTCTCTCTGTCTCCCTCCTATACCACATTCCCTCTCCCTCCCTTCCACCCCTCTCCTCCCCTCCCCCTCCCCCCTCCCCTCCCCCTCCCCCTCCTCTCCCCTCCCCCTCCTCCCCCTCCTCCCTCCCCCTCCACCCCCTCCTCCCCCTCCTCCCCCCCTCCCCCTCCTCCCTCCCCCTCCTCCCCCTCCTCCCTCCCCCTCCTCCCCCCTCCCCCTACCCCTCCTCCCCCCTCCCCCTACCCCTCCTCCCCCCCTCCCCCTCCCCCTCCTCCTCCTCCCCCTCCTCCTCCTCCCCCTCCCCCTCCTCCCCCTCCCCCTCCCCCTCCTCCCCCTCCCCCTCCTCCCCCTCCCCCTCCTCCCCCTCCCCCTCCCCCTCCTCCCCCTCCCCCCCTCCCCCTCCTCTCCCCTCCCCCTCCTCCCCCTCCTCTCCCCCCTCCTCCCCCTCCTCCCCTCCTCTCCCCCCTCCTCCCCCTCCTCCGCTCCTCTCCCCCCTCCTCCCCCTCCTCTCCCCCTCCTCCCCCTCCTCTCCCCCTCCTCCCCCTCCTCTCCCCCCTCCTCCCCCTCCTCTCCCCCTCCTCTCCCCCTCCTCCCCCTCCTCTCCCCCTCCTCCCCCTCCTCTCCCCCTCCTCCCCCTCCTCTCCCCCTCCTCTCCCCCTTCTCTCCCCCTTCCCCATTCTCCCCCCTTCTCTCTCCTCTCCCCTCCCCCACCTCTCCCTCCCCTCCCCTCCCCCACCTCTCCCTCCCCTCCACCCCCTTCTCCCCTCCACCCCCTTCTCCCCTCCTCTTCCCTTCCCCCTCCTCTTCCCTTCCCCCTCCTCTTCCCTTCCCCTTCCTCTTCCCTTCCCTCTCTCCTCTCCCCCTCTCTCTCTGTCTCCCTCCTATACCACATTCCCTCTCCCTCCCTTCCACCCCTCCCCTCCCCTGCCCTCTCCTCCCCTCCCCCTCCCCCTCCTCCCCCCCTCCCCCTTCCCCCTCCTCCCCCCCTCCCCCTTCCCCCTCCTCCCCCCCCCTCCCCCTCCTCCCCCCTCCCCCTCCTCCCCCCCTCCCCCTCCTCCCCCCTCCCCCTCCTCCCTCCCCCTCCTCCCCCCTCCCCCTCCTCCCTCCCCCTCCTCCCCCCCTCCCCCTCCTCCCCCTCCCCCTCCTCCCCCCTCCCCCTCCTCCCCCCTCCCCCTCCCCCTCCTCCCCCCCTCCCCCTCCCCCTCCTCCCCCCTCCCCCCTCCCCCTCCCCCCCCTCCCCCTCCCCCTCCTCCCCCCTCCCCCTCCCCCTCCCCCTCCTCCCCCCTCCCCCTCCCCCTCCCCCTCCTCCCCCCTCCCCCTCCTCCCCCCTCCCCCTCCTCCCCCCCTCCCCCCTCCCCCTCCTCCCCCCTCCCCCCTCCCCCTCCTCCCCCCTCCCCCTCCTCCCCCCCTCCCCCTCCCCCCTCCCCCTCCCCCTCCTCCCCCTCCCCCTCCCCCTCCCCCTCCCCCCCCCCCTCCCCCTCCTCCCCCCCTCCCCCTCCTCCCCCCCTCCCCCTCCTCCCCCCTCCCCCCTCCCCCTCCTCCCCCTCCCCCTCCCCCTCCTCCCCCTCCCCCTCCCCCCCCCTCCCCCCTCCCCCCTCCCCCCCCCCCTCCCCCCCCCTCCCCCCCTCCCCCTCCTCCCCCCTCCCCCTCCTCCCCCCTCCCCCTCCCCCCCCCTCCCCCCTCCCCCCCCTCCCCCCTCCCCCCTCCCCCCCTCCCCCCCTCCCCCTCCTCCCCCCCCCCCTCCCCCCCCTCCCCCCTCCCCCTCCTCCCCCCTCCCCCTCCTCCCCCCTCCCCCCCTCCCCCCTCCCCCTCCCCCTCC
Source organism: Mobula hypostoma (assembly GCF_963921235.1). Lineage (NCBI taxonomy): Eukaryota > Metazoa > Chordata > Chondrichthyes > Myliobatiformes > Myliobatidae > Mobula > Mobula hypostoma. The sequence goes on along the minus strand of NW_026948139.1, from coordinate 299,948 downwards.
TCCCCCCTCCCCCTCCCCCTCCTCCCCCCTCCCCCTCCCCCTCCTCCCCCCTCCCCCTCCCCCTCCTCCCCCCTCCCCCTCCCCCTCCTCCCCCTCCCCCTCCCCTCTCCTCCCCTTCCCTTCCTCTCCCCTCCCCCTTCCCTTCCTCTCCCCTCCCCTTTCCCTTCCTCTCCCCTCCCCTTCCTCTCCCCTCCCCCTCTCCTTCCTCTCCCCTCCCCTCTCTCCTCCCCTCTCTCCTCCCCTCTCTCCTCCCCTCCCCTCCCCTCTCTCCTCCCCTCCCCTCTCTCCTCCCCTCCCCTCCTCTCTCTCCTCCCCTCCCCTCCCCTCTCTTCTCCCCTCCCCTTCCTCTCCCCTCCCCTTCCTCTCCCCTTGCTTTCCCTTCCCCCTCCCCTTCTCCCTACCCCTCCCCCTCTCCCCTAACCCCTTCCTCTCTCCCCCTCTAACCCCTCCCTCCCATCGCCTCCTCTTTGCTGGCTCCCCTCCACCCTCTTTCCTGTCCCCCACAGGTACCAGCCTGCGGCCAGGCTCCCAGCTGCTGATGGCCCCGCTGCAGGTGACGGTGTTGGCCGTGTGGGTGTGTGTACTGCGGCGGGATGTGAGCAGCTATGAGCGGGTGCTGGAGCTGCTGCAGACGTTGAGCGGGGCCGCCCCAGGCCTGGTGTCCAACCGGCACCTGGCTAAGCTGCAGCTGGGACTGAAGGCCAAGGTAGGCAGGGAGGGAGGGACAGACCAAGTGGCAAGGGGGTGCGAGGAGGGCCAGGGAGTATGGGGGAAGAGGGACTGAATGAAACATGGGATTTTACCCTTCCCTCCCCCTACCACACCCGTCCCTCCCTCCCAAGTCCCTTACTCCCCACGTCCATGTTCCTTCCCATCAGACAGAATTTACAACCTGCTTCAAAAGGGCAACAGTTATACCAGAGCCCGAGAAGAGCAGCCCCACGACTATTGTCCAGTAGCACTCACATCTACGGTGATGATGTGCTTTGACAGGTTGGCCATGGCTAGAATTAACTCCTGTCTCAGCAAAGACCTGTACCCACTGCAGGCTGCCTATCGCCACAGTAGGGTCTACGGAGGACGCGATCTCAGTGGCTGTCCACGCGGCCTTGGGTCACCTGGGCAATGCAAATATCGATGTCAGGATGCTGTTCATTGACTGTAGCTCAGCATTTAACACCATCATTCCCACAATCCTGACTGGAAAAAACTCGCAGACCCCAGGCCTCTGTACCCAGGTCCTTCGACTTCCTCACCGGAAGACCACAATCTCTGCGGATTGGAAACGATACCTCACTGACAATCAACAGTGGCTCTCCTCAGGGGTGTGTGCTTAGCCCACTGCTCTCCTGTCTCTGCACCCATGACTGTGTGGCTCAAATGCCATCTATAGATTCGCTAATGATCCAACCATTGTTGGCAGAGTCTCAGGTGGTGACGGGGCGTACAGCAGCGAGATATACCAGCTCGTTGAGTGGTGTCGCAGCAACAAGCTGGCACTCAACGTCAGCAAGACCAGAGAGCTGATTGTGGACTTCAGGAAGGGTAGGACACACCAATCCTCACAGAGGGATCAGAAGTGGAGAGAGTGAGCAGTTTCAAGTTCCTGGGTGTCCGTATCTCTGAGGATCTAACCTGGTCCCAACATATCGATGCAGATATAAAGAAGGAAAGATGCGGCTGTATTTCATGAGGGGTTTGAGGAATTTGGTTTGTCAACTACAGCACTTGAAAATTTGTACAGACGTGCCGTGGAGAGCATTCAGACTGGCTTCGTCACTGTCTGGTATGGGGGTGGGAACTACTGACAGGATCGAAGTAAGTGCAGAAAGTTGTAAAATTAGTCAGTTCCATCATGGGAGCTGGACTCCAGCGCATCCAAGACATCTTCGAGGGGTGTTACCTCAGAAAGCCAACATCCATCGTGCCCTTTTCTCACTGTTACCATCAGGGAGGAGGTACAGGAGCCTGAAGACACACTCTCAGCGATTCAGGAACAGTTTCTTCCCCTCTGCCATCAGATTTCTGAACGGACGTGGAAACAACAAACACTACCTCACTACTTTTTATTTCTATTTTTGTACAACTTATTTAGTTTAACTTTTCAATATACTGACTAACTTAGTTTTATTCTCCTATTTATCGTGTACGTCATTGTACTGCTGCTGTAAGGTTAGCAAAGTTGACAGCATATGCTGGTGTTATTAAACCTGATTCTGATCGACCCCTCATTTTCCCCCCCCCCACCCCCCCGGATCTCTGCAGATGATCCTGGAAATGTTCCAAAAGGGCTGTTGCCTGGCCGACATCCGGACCCAGCTCGGACATCTCTTCCCGCTGGAAGATCCACCTCACTCCTCTGAGACGGTGAGTCCCTTTGAGGGGAGCTGGGTATTGGAAAGGGCCCAGTCGAGCTGGCGGCCTGTCCAGGCTCGGGTCTGTGCAGTCGCTGGCGCCTTTCGGTTGGGCTCTACCCGAGGTGGCCTGCCGAGGTTTCTCAGAGAGTCGCGTGGTCCAGAAACAGGCCCTTCAGCCCACAATTTCCAAACTGTACCTGGCGCCTCTAATCCTATTTACCTCCACTCAGCCCAGACCCTCATCTGCCTTCCCTTCTGACATAATGGGGAGAGTTCCGGCCCCTTGGGTCTCTGCCGGCCCACTCGTTCCCCCTGGAGTCTCCCCCTCCCCTCCACACTGGGGGGTGGGGGGGGCAATTGCCAGTGCGATTCACCCAATGACCCGCACGTCTCTGGGATGAGGGATGGAACTGGAGCGCCACTCAGTCAGGGCAAGTGTGCAAACTCCACTCATTTCTACGCGGAGACCTAACTGGAAGTAGCGGATCAAAAACGACACACTTCTGTTCATATCAACTCGGACGTAGTGAGGATCTGCCCCTCCATCTGTCCCTCGGAGAGCAGTCTGCCCCTCCCCTCCCCCCCCCCGATTCTGGGTAAAGGTATTGTCGCAGGCTCCGGGTACCCTCTCACTGTTCTCTGGGCCCTTCTACACAACGGACTTGGGAAAACTCACTCACTCACCCACACGGCCACTGGCCCTCGGTTGCGGGGAGAGGATTTGGATGGAGTGATGGAGGGAGAGGGAGGGATGGAGAGGTGAAGGGAGAGGTAGGGATGGAGAGGTGGAGGGAGAGGGAGGGATGGAGAGGTGGAGGGAGAGGGAGGAATGGAGAGGTGGAGGGAGAGGGAGGGATGGAGAGGTGGAGGGAGAGGGTGGGATGGAGAGGTGGAGGGAGAGGGTGGGATGGAGAGGTGGAGGGAGAGGGAGGGATGGAGAAGTGGAGGGAGAGGGAGGGATGGAGAAGTGGAGGGAGAGGGAGGGATGGAGGGAGAGGGAGGGATGGAGTGATGGAGGGAGAGGGAGGGATGGAGTGATGGATGGAGGGAGAGGGAGGGATGGAGAGGTGGAGGGAGAGGGAGGGATGGAGAGGTGAAGGGAGAGGGAGGGATGGAGAGGTGGAGGGAGAGGGAGGGATGGAGTGGTGGAGGGAGAGGGAGGGATGGAGAGGTGGGGGGAGAGGGAGGGATGGAGAGGTGGAGGGAGAGGGAGGAATGGAGAGGTGGAGGGAGAGGGAGGGATGGAGAGGTGGAGGGAGAGGGTGGGATGGAGAGGTGGAGGGAGAGGGTGGGATGGAGAGGTGGAGGGAGAGGGAGGGATGGAGAAGTGGAGGGAGAGGGAGGGATGGAGAAGTGGAGGGAGAGGGAGGGATGGAGTGATGGAGGGAGAGGGAGGGATGGAGTGATGGAGGGAGAGGGAGGGATGGAGTGATGGATGGAGGGAGAGGGAGGGATGGAGAGGTGGAGGGAGAGGGAGGGATGGAGAGGTGAAGGGAGAGGGAGGGATGGAGAGGTGGAGGGAGAGGGAGGGATGGAGTGGTGGAGGGAGAGGGAGGGATGGTGAGGTGGGGGGAAAGGGAGGGATGGAGAGGTGGAGGGAGAGGGAGGGATGGAGAGGTGGGTGGGATGGAGAAGTGGAGGGAGAGGGTGGGATGGAGAGGTGGAGGGAGAGGGAGGGATAGAGAGGTGGAGGGAGAGGGAGGGATGGAGTGATGGAGGGAGAGGGAGGGATGGAGAGGTGGGGGGAGAGGGAGCGATGGAGAGGTGGAGGGAGAGGGAGGGATGGAGAGGTGGAGGGAGAGAGAGGGATGGAGAGGTGGAGGGAGAGGGAGGGATGGAGAGGTGGGGGAGAGGGAGGGATGGAGAGGTGGGGGAGAGGGAGGGATGGAGAGGTGGAGGGAGAGGGAGGGATGGAGTGGTGGAGGGAGAGGGAGGGATGGAGTGGTGGAGGGAGAGGGAGGGATGGAGTGATGGGAGAGGGAGGGATGGAGAGGTAGGGGAGAGGGAGGGATGGAGGGAGAGGGAGGGATGGAGTGATGGAGGGAGAGGGAGGGATGGAGTGATGGATGGAGGGAGAGGGAGGGATGGAGAGGTGAAGGGAGAGGGAGGGATGGAGTGGTGGGAGAGGGAGGGATGGAGAGGTGGAGGGAGAGGGAGGGATGGATGGAGGGAGAGGGAGAGATGGAGAGGTGGAGGGAGAGGGAGGGATGGAGAGGTGGGGGAGAGGGAGGGATGGAGTGATGGATGGAGGGAGAGGGAGGGATGGAGAGGTAGAGGGAGGGATGGAGAGGAGGGAGAGGGAGGGATGGAGAGGTGGAGGGAGAGGGAGGGATGGAGAGGTGGGGGGAGAGGGAGGGATGGAGAGGTGGGGGAGAGGGAGGGATGGAGAGGTGGAGGGAGAGGGAGGGATGGAGAGGTGGAGGGAGAGAGAGGGATGGAGAGGTGGAAGGAGAGGGAGGGATGGAGAGGTGGGGGAGAGGGAGGGATGGAGAGGTGGGGGAGAGGGAGGGATGGAGGGAGAGAGGGATGGAGTGGTGGAGGGAGAGGGAGGGATGGAGTGATGGGAGAGGGAGGGATGGAGAGGTGGGGGAGAGGGAGGGATGGAGTGATGGAGGGAGAGGGAGGGATGGAGTGATGGATGGAGGGAGAGGGAGGGATGGAGAGGTGGAGGGAGAGGGAGGGATGGAATGGTGGAGGGAGAGGGAGGGATGGTGAGGTGGGGGGAAAGGGAGGGAGGGATGGTGAGGTGGGGGGAAAGGGAGGGATGGAGAGGTGGAGGGAGAGGGAGGGATGGAGAGGTGGAGGGAGAGGGAGGGATGGAGAGGTGGGTGGGATGGAGAAGTGGAGGGAGAGGGTGGGATGGAGAGGTGGAGGGAGAGGGAGGGATAGAGAGGTGGAGGGAGAGGGAGGGATGGAGTGATGGAGGGAGAGGGAGGGATGGAGAGGTGGGGGGAGAGGGAGCAATGGAGAGGTGGAGGGAGAGGGAGGGATGGAGAGGTGGAGGGAGAGAGGGATGGAGAGGTGGAGGGAGAGGGAGGGATGGAGAGGTGGGGGAGAGGGAGGGATGGAGAGGTGGGGGAGAGGGAGGGATGGAGAGGTGGGGGAGAGGGAGGGATGGAGAGGTGGAGGGAGGGAGGGAGGGATGGAGTGGTGGAGGGAGAGGGAGGGATGGAGTGGTGGAGGGAGAGGGAGGGATGGAGTGATGGGAGAGGGAGGGATGGAGAGGTAGGGGAGAGGGAGGGATGGAGGGAGAGGGAGGGATGGAGTGATGGAGGGAGAGGGAGGGATGGAGTGATGGATGGAGGGAGAGGGAGGGATGGAGAGGTGGGAGAGGGAGGGATGGAGAGGTGGAGGGAGAGGGAGGGATGGAGAAGTGGAGGGAGAGGGAGAAGTGGAGGGAGAGGGAGGGATGGATGGAGGGAGAGGGAGAGATGGAGAGGTGGAGGGAGAGGGAGGGATGGAGAGGTGGGGGAGAGGGAGGGATGGAGTGATGGATGGAGGGAGAGGGAGGGATGGAGAGGTAGAGGGAGGGATGGAGTGGAGGGAGAGGGAGGGATGGAGAGGTGGAGGGAGAGGGAGGGATGGAGAGGTGGGGGGAGAGGGAGGGATGGAGAGGTGGGTGAGAGGGAGGGATGGAGAGGTGGTGGGAGAGGGAGGGATGGAGAGGTGGAGGGAGAGAGAGGGATGGAGAGGTGGAAGGAGAGGGAGGGATGGAGAGGTGGGGGAGAGGGAGGGATGGAGAGGTGGGGGAGAGGGAGGGATGGAGAGGTGGAGGGAGAGGGAGGGATGGAGAGGTGGAGGGAGAGGGAGGGATGGAGAGGTGGAAGGAGAGGGAGGGATGGAGAGGTGGGGGAGAGGGAGGGATGGAGTGATGGAGGGAGAGGGAGGGATGGAGTGATGGATGGAGGGAGAGGGAGGGATGGAGAGGTGGAGGGAGAGGGAGGGATGGAATGGTGGAGGGAGAGGGAGGGATGGTGAGGTGGGGGGAAAGGGAGGGAGGGATGGTGAGGTGGGGGGAAAGGGAGGGATGGAGAGGTGGAGGGAGAGGGAGGGATGGAGAGGTGGAGGGAGAGGGAGGGATGGAGAGGTGGAGGGAGAAGGAGGGATGGAGAGGTGGGTGGGATGGAGAAGTGGAGGGAGAGGGGATGGAGAGGTGGAGGGAGAGGGAGGGATAGAGAGGTGGAGGGAGAGGGAGGGATAGAGAAGTGGAGGGAGAGGGAGTGATGGAGGGAGAGGGAGGGATGGATGGAGGGAGAGGGAGGGATGGAGTGATGGATGGAGGGAGAGGGAGGGATGGAGAGGAGGGAGAGGGAGGGATGGAGAGGTGGAGGAAGAGGGAGGTATGGAGAGGTGGGGGGAGAGGGAGGGATGGAGAGGTGGAGGGAGAGGGAGGGATGGAGAGGTGGAGGGAGAGGGAGGGATGGAGAGGTGGAGGGAGAGGGAGGGATGGGGAGGTGGAGGAGAGGGAGGGATGGGGAGGTGGAGGGAGAGGGAGGGATGGAGAGGTGGGGGAGAGGGAGGGATGGGGAGGTGGAGGGAGAGGGAGGGATGGAGAGGTGGAAGGAGAGGGAGGGATGGAGTGGTGGGAGAGGGAGGGATGGAGAGGTGGGGGAGAGGGAGGGATGGAGAGGTGGGGGGAGAGGACGGGATGGAGAGGTGGAGGGAGAGGGAGGGATGGAGTGGTGGAGGGAGAGGGAGGGATGGAGTGATGGGAGAGGGAGGGATGGAGAGGTGGGGGAGAGGGAGGGATGGAGAGGTGGAGGGAGAGGGAGTGATGGAGAGGTGGAGGGAGAGGGAGGGATGGAGAGGTGGGAGAGGGAGGGATGGAGAGGTGGGGGAGAGGGAGGGATGGAGAGGTGGAGAGGGAGGGATAGAGAGGTGGAGGGAGAGGGATAGAGAGGTGGAGGGAGAGGGAGGGATGGAGAGGTGGAAGGAGAGGGAGGGATGGAGTGATGGAGAGGGAGGGATGGAGAGGTGGAGGGAGAGGGAGGGATGGAGTGATGGAGGGAGAGCGAGGGATGGAGAGGTGGAGGGAGAGGGAGGGATGGAGAGGTGGGGGAGAGGGAGGGATGGAGAGATGGAGGGAGAGGGAGGGATGGCGAGGTGGAGGGAGAGGGAGGGATGGAGAGGTGAGGGAGGGAGAGGGATGGAGAGGTGGAGGGAGAGGGATGGAGAGGTGGAGGGAGAGGGAGGGATGGAGAGGTTGGGGGGAGGTACAGAGGGTCTCATGGTTTCGCTCCCTGTCCTGCAGACAGTCGCAGACACCCAGAAGGTGCGTGGGATTCAGGAGCAGTTCCGGGAGCTGGTCCTCCACCTCCTGAGGGACCCATCGTTCCGCACCTCTTTCCTGCAGGTAGAACGGACTGGGGAGGGGAGGGAGAACGATGGCGGCTTCCCACCTGCACCTGACCTCCCCTTCATGTCTCCACACTCTCTCACCTCCTTGTCACTCCCCTCACATCACACCCCTCCCACTTAACTTCTCTCCGCAAAGACAAGGGAGGGTGTCCCAGAGGGTAGAGATGAGTTGGGGGAGAAGGTGGAGAGCTGTTGGGATCTTGCTGTGTGCACATCGGGTGTGAGTGGATGGTGCTGACAGGATCCTCTGTCCCTCTGGGTGGGGGGGGAGGGAAATGTCAGGATCTTGCTGTGTCCCTGTGAGTGGGGGTGATGGTGGGAGGGGAATGTCAGGTTCCTGTGTCCGTGGGGGTGGGGTGGTGGTGATGGTGGGAGGGGAATGTCACATTCCTGTGTCCGTGGGGGTGGGGTGGTGGTGATGGTGGGAGGGGAATGTCAGGTTCCTGTGTCCGTGGGGGTGGGGTGGTGGTGATGGTGGGAGGGGAATGTCACGTTCCTGTGTCCGTGGGGGTGGGGTGGTGGTGATGGTGGGAGGGGAATGTCAGGTTCCTGTGTCTGTGGGGGTGGGGGACATCAGGATATTTCTCTGTGCCTGTTGGGTGGGGTTGTGGACGTCCTGATCTTGCTCTGTGTGTGTATGGGCGGGATTTTGGGATCTTGCTGTGCACCCGGAGAGTGGGGTTGGGGTCGTAGGGATCTTGCTGTCCGGGGGTGTGGTGTGATTTTGATGGGCTCAGTGGGTGGAGTTGGGGAATTTGGGATCTAGCTGTGCACTATCAGGTGAGGGGGGGTGTCGTGATTTTACTCTGTGCCCTGTGCGGGGTGGGGGTAATTGTGAGATCTCGCTCGGCACTCGTTGGGAGGGGATGTCGGGGTCTGGCCAGTGTGGATGGTGGGATCGTGCTGTGCGCAGGGAATGACGGGGCTGCCTTTCCTGCAGGACGAGGGGCAGAATCACTATGGCGAGGGCTTCATGGCCGCCCTGGACAAGCTGCTGTGGGAGTTCCTGCTGAGAGTGGGGGAGACGCAGGTTCCTCCCAGGCTGCAGGTGAGGGGGGCGAACATGGGCTGGGGTCTGGCTGGGGTTACCGTGGGTGGGGAGGGGGTCACCATGGGCGGTGAGGGGCACTGTGGCTGGGGAGGGGGTCACTGCTGAGAGGGGGAAGGTCATTGTGAAGGGTGGAGGGATCAGAGGAGAAGGGCTGACAGTGACCCTGGAGCCTCAACCAGCTCCCCTCTGAACACTGTACTGTATGTGGTGATCGGGGAGGGGGTGAGGTTGCAGAAGGATGCCAGTTTTCCGACGTCTCTTCCTCCCTCCTCCCGACTCTAGCCCTGCCGTGCTGACGAGGAGCTGCCGGTGCTCGGGGCCCTGTCCCAGCTCCCTGCCGGCTGCTTGCAGTTGTTGCTCTCCAGCCTGGGCTCTGCACACTCCCTGCATCCAGGTAGGTTCCTGGGAGGCCTCCGTCCGCACCCCGCCCTCCCCTTTCCCAAACACAGGGTCCCTCATCACTGTTCAGGGGTGGGAGGGGCTGTGTGGAGAATCCCTGCGTCGCGTGGGGAAGGGCTGAATCTGTCCTGTGTCATGGGGTGGCGTGGGGGGGGGGGGTCCCACAGTCCCTTCAGCCTGAGAACTAGCAGCTCTTCCTGTGGTCGGTGCCTGTGGTGAGAGGGACCGTTGTTCTCAACAATCGTGTGTGTGTGTTTCTGTCTCTACGTTACACCCAGAGTGTGTGTGTGTTACATCAAGTGGCAGTCAGGCTTTCTGTGTGAGAGAGAGTGTGTGTGTGTGTGTGTGTGTGTGTGTGTGTTTTACACTCAGTGGGACCCTGGGTTTCTGTAAGAGAGAGAGAGAGTGTGTGTGTGTGTGTGTATATGTATGTTACACCCAGTGGGACCCTGGGTTTCTGTAAGAGAGGGAGAGAGTGTTTGTGTGTGAGAGAGTGTGTGTGTGTGTATGTTACACTGAGTGGGAGTGGGACCCTGGGTTTCTGTAAGAGAGGGAGAGAGTGTTTGTGTGTGAGAGAGAGTGTGTGTGTGTGTGTGTGTGTGTGTGTGTGTGTGTGTGTGTATGTATGTATGTTATACCCAGTGGGACCCTGGATTTCTGTAAGAGAGACAGTGTGTGTGTGTGTGTGTGTGTGTGTGTGTGTGTGTGTGTGTGTTACACCGAGTGGGACCCTGGGTTTCTGTAAGAGAGGGAGAGAGTGTGTGTGTATGTATTTCACCCAATGAAGGAGAGTATGTGTGTTACACCATGTATGTGAGTGTGTGTGTGTGTATTTCACCCAATGAAGGAGAGTATGTGTGTTACACCATTTATGTGTGAGTGTGCTGCAGTCATACGCAGGTTACAGGTGACGAGAAAGTGCGGTGAGAGGCGAAAGGCAGTAACACTCAGACACACAGACGCACACAGCCTGCTTCTCGCCTTCTGCCTTTTTCCCCTCATTCTGTTGAAGTCTGCTGTGACCCTGGTATTTTGTCATGGAATAACTGCATCTGTGCGTTTTGAATTTTCTTTCCCATGGGAGAGGGGCCACGGAGTGTTATGGGAAGGCCTTACTGTGTTCCAATGCCAGGGGATGGTCTCTGATATGCCGAGTAGGGAAACGATAAGGTGTAAGATTGAAGCAACGCACACAAAATGCTGGTGAACGCAGCAGGCCAGGAGGCATCTATAGGAAGAGATACAGTCGACGTTTCGGGCCGAGAAGAGTCCTGACGAAGGGTCTCGGCCCGAAACGTCGACTGTACCTCTTCCTAGAGATGCTGACTGGCCTGCTGCGTTCACTGGCATTTTTTTGTGTGTTGCTTGAATTTCCAGCATCTGCAGATTCCCTCGTGTTTGCGGGGTGTAAGATTAAGGTGGATTGAGAGGCCAAGAATCCAACTGGTTGTTCTAGGGAACCATTTAATAGTGTTACAACAGCGGGCAGAAGCTGTCCTTCATCCTGCTGGTACGTGCTTTCAGGCTTTTGTATCTCCTGCCTGATGGGAGGGGGGGGTCTTTGATTATTCTGCCAGCTTTACCGAGGCACTGAGAAGTGTTGACGGAGTCTGTGAAGGGGAAGCTGGTTTCCACTGTGCTCTGAGCTGTGTCCCAGCTCTCTGTCATTTCCACAGTGCTGTGAGCTATGTCTACAACTCTCTGCAGCTTCTTGCAGCCACGGGCAGAGCGCTTGCCGTGCCACCGGGCCGTGATGCATCTGGATAGAATTGATGGTGATGATAAAAACTGGTGAGGGTCAATGGCGACAGGTTGAGTTTCTGCAGCCTACTCAGCCAGTTCCCCCTCGATGACCCGCCAGGGCTATGAGTCTGTGTCTGGGGCTCGGGAGCATGGGGTGGGGAGCAGGGAGGTGGAGGAAGATCTCACGAATCCTCCTGGGACGGGGGGGTAATCAGGCTTGCCCTCACACCTGTTCATTCCCCTTCCAGGAACCCCCCTTGTGTTGGATCCCAACCCGCCTGGGAAGGGAGCAGACAGCCCAGAGGGAGATGGGTTGGAGGCCGGAGGAGGAGGGGTGGATGGCCAGCTCCCACGACGGCGGCAGCCGCCAAGCAAGAAGATGAAGAGTAGGAGATCGCTGAGGGAGAGGAGGAGCCGGCATGCTTTGCCCCCTCCCAGCTGGAGGCAGTACCCACGGGCCGCGAAGAAAGAGTGAGTTCCTCCCCCCGCTCCCAAACGCAGAGAGAGGAAGGGGGGTGACAGAGAGTGTACCCCTCAACACGGTCAGTCGCTGGCAAACCATGTTCTTGGGCTGAATCACTCTCACCCCCCCCACCTTCCTCCGGGTTTCGATGTTGACATCCTGACTGGTGTCACAGAGTCACACAGTCCCTCCAGCCCAACTCGTCTGTGCCTACCTGAGCCTGCATTTGGCCCACATCCCTGTCGACCCTTGCTGTCTACATACTTGTCTAAAGGTTATAACTGTCCCCACCTCTCCCATATCCTCTGTGTGAAAAACTTGTCTGACAGATCCTTTTAATTCACCTTAAACCCCTCTTGCCCTGGACTCTCCTACCCTGGAGGAAAAGACAGCGACTGTCCATCTTACCTCACTCCTCATGATTTTATTAACCTCCGTAAGATCAGCTTTTGGCCTCATCCACTCCAGGGAAAACAGTCCCAGTCCGCCCAGTCACTCCATTCCTGGCAACATCCTTGCTAACCTCTCTGCCATCCTTCCTCCAGCAGGGAGACCAGGAACTACTCCGACTGAGCTCCTATCGGTGTCCTGGGCAGCTGTCATGCCATGTACTCAGTGCCCGACCAATGTGCCAATGTGCCTTTGTCACCCATCTGTGGCACCACATTCAGGGAACTGTGTACTTGTACCCCGGATCTCTCTGCCCTACAACGTTCCCTGGGCTCCTGAACTTGTTCACTTCTCCAGACTTTGCAAACTGGCTGGCAATGTTCATATTGTAAACATGATCCCCCCCCCCAAAAAAATCTGAGGCCATTCAGCCCACCAGTCCTGCTATCTGTTGCACCTCACTTGATGGTCCACCGCTCTGCCCCGTTTTCCTGCCCTGGAGACATGCGACCTGCTTGTCCCCGTCGGTCGGGGGCATCGGGAATGAGAGTCAGGAGTTTAATCTGGACGAGAGTGAGGGAGGTGCACTTTGGGGGTGAAAGAGGAAAGTATACAGTAACTGGCAGGATCCTTAAGGCACTGATATATTGCACTGAGGCCCGAGTCCACAGAAAGTAGGTAGAGTGGTGAAGGAGGCTTATGGAATGCCTGATTTCTCAGCTGGGGCATTGAGTGTATGAATCAGGAAGTCATGTTGCAGTTGTAAAGCTTGGAGAGCTATGTGCAGTTCTGGTCTCCCCATCACAGGAAGGTATGGTGGCTTTGGAGAGGGTTCAGGGGAGCTTCACCTGGATGCTGCATGGGATTGGAAGGTACAGGCTTTGAGGAGAGGGTGTGTTGTTTTCCTGGAGCACCAGACGCTGAGGGGAGACCTGACTGGAAATTTAAGGATTGGCTTTGTATATTGAAATAGACAGTGAAATGTGTCACTTGTGTCAAATTAAATCAGAGGGCATTGCACTGGGCAGACCAAAAGTATTGCTATTCTTCCAGCGCCAATATAGCATGCCCACAGTTCTTTAACCTCAGCCTGTACGTCTTTGGAATGTGGGGAGAAATGAGAGAAAGATCAAACTGTACAGGAAATGCTGGGAATTGAACCCCAGTCTTACAGCCAGCGCTGTAAAAGCATTACACTGGCCGCTACACTACTGCACTGTCCACAAGAAAATAAATCTCTGGCTGTGCTGGGATTTGAACTCAGAGACTAGAGCATAAATCCTGTGTCCTAGACCACTCGGCATTGCTACCAATGTAAAATTATGAGGCACACAAAGGGTAGGCAGTCTTTTCCCCAGGGTGGAAATTTTAAATACTGTGGGACATGGGTGTGAGGAGGGAGGGGGAAAGTTTATTCAGACAGAGAGCAGTGCAAGGCCCATGGAATAGTGGGTTTTGGATCAGCTGCATGAGGAATTGATCAGTGTGATTGAAGTAATGGTTGTTACAGACATGAGAGGCCGAGGGGATGTTCCCAAGCTGAACTTCCCCTCCGTGTCCAGAACTCACTGACTGGCCTCCCTCGGGGGGAGGAGAGAGAAAGCGAGAGAATTCCAGAAATTCGGCTCCCCACAACCCCCCTCCCCCCAAGGTAAGGCCAAGGAATTTCTCCCCATCTCTGTCCAGAACAGCCCTTGTTTTGAGATGGTGAAGTGGCGGGGGTGGGGGGGGGGGTGGAACGGTGGAGTGTAAATCGTCATTCCCACGTTCGAGCCCTCAGGAGGGGGTTTGTCCGTTCCAAGTGTGGCCTAAAGGGTTTCGATACAGCTGCAACATGATTCCCAAACTCGGTGCCCCAAGTGATGAGGGCAGGCGTGCCACACGCCTGCTCGCCCACCCCACCCTCCTCTCAGCTTACACCTCTGCCCCCTGGTATTTGACATTTCGACCCTGGGGGGAAGGCCTGACCCTCTACCCTAACTGGCCTCTGGTAATCTTATAAATCTCTCTCAGGCGTCGGCCGCTCCAGAAAACAACCCAACCTCTCCTTCTGGTCCAGACAGCACCCTGGGGAGCCTCCTCTGCACCCTCTCCACACCATCCCTGCAACGGGGCAAACACAGCTGTACACAGTGTACCAAGTACAGCCCAGCCAGTGGGATATTCATCTGCAACGTGACTTCCCAGCTCCTGTACTCAATGGTCCCCCCCCCCCCACATCAGTGCTAATGCATGTCATGAAATTTGTTGTTTTGCAGCAGCAGTGAAAGACATTAAAATTACAATAAGAAGGAGAAAAGTAAACAGTGCAAATTAGCGAGGCTGTTCATGGACACTCAGAAATTCGGCAGTGTTCCTTAAACACTGAGTGTGGGTCTTAAGGCTTCTGTGCCTGAATCACCCCACTCCCCCAGAGGCGTGAACCCCACCCTCGTTTCTCCAGCTCAGACTTCTGTGCCTGAATCACCCCACTCCCCCAGACGCGTGAAGCCCACCCTCGTCTCTCCCGCTCTCACCCCAGGCTGCTCGGACTGACACCTCACTGTCTGGTGCAGGAACAAAGCAGAGTCGGGATGCGGTGGTCCGGGCCGGCTAGACGTCCCAGAGATCGTGGACGAGTCAGACACCGAGGTCAGAGGTAATGACCCCCCCCCCCGTGCAGACGGTGGCGTAGTGGTTCCTGGGTGGGTTGGACCGGTGTGCAGGAGTTCAGGGGAACGGGACATGATCTCATTGTGACAGGTGTGAGATCCTGAGGGTTATTGGGGGGGGAGAGACTGAGGGAATGTTTTTTTCCCTGATGGCAGGGTGGTGGGGGAGGAAGTTCAAAACTGGAGGAGGGGGCACACTCGGAGGATGAGGGGCCATCTGGTTGTTGGAGGTGGGGAAGGATTGGCACTGATAATATTCACAGATAATCTCGAGAATTCTCTCCCCCCCCCCCCCCGAGAGCTGGGGGTGTCGGGTAAAAGAGCTTCTGGAGGGGTGTGTGGGGGAATATGATAGAGAACTGGGCAGGGAAGGGGTTGGGAATCTGGGAGAGAGGGGCTGGGGAGATGAGACCAGCTGTGTCCTTGTAGAGGAGAGGATACAGGGGGGTAGATCAGACTGACCTTGGTCTCTGGAGGGGAAGGGGGGAGATCGGCCTGGCTGTGATCTCACAGAGGGAAGGAGACAGGGGTGGGGGGGGGGGCGGGCGGTGGAGGGCAGAGGGGAGTCAACTCCCGGTTATGACCTATTTATGCCCCTCCCCACAGGGCCAGAGGAGGAGGACAGCTGCCAGAAGATGGAAGTCATCTCGGACTCCCAGGATGGGGACAGTGATCTGCTCACCACCTGTCTCCGGGGCAAGGTGAGGGGTTTGTTTACCCCCCCCACATCATCCTGACCCTATCCCTGGGATCACCATGGTGAGAGTGGGGCAGGGCTGGCGAGGAGCACCCTGGGGTGGGGGTGGGGGGGCAGCAAGAGAGTTCTGATCTGCAGTGGAGTTTCCTGCCAACCAGTCAGCAGGGACCGACTCTTCTCCGTGCTGCAGAGCCGAGGTCCATGGGGTGTGTCCACACAGGTTCACCCGTGCTCAGTGCACCATCCCCAGCGGCTAGAGGCAGGCACGCCAGACAGCGCTGGAGATCCGGGTTCAGTCCCTACACGGGGTCCGGCACTGTGTCCCGAGACAAGCGTCTCAGTGGGTCAATCTGCTGGGAGTTGCCAGTGTGTGGGTGAGGGGGAGAATGTTGGGGTGGGGGGAAGTGAATTTGGGTGCAAATGATGGGGTGGTTTGTGGTCGACACAGACTATGTGGGCCACAAGGATAGGGGGAGAGCAGACTGACCTTGGGCTCATAGTGGGGAGGAGCTCTTGGGGTTGTGGAGGTGGGGAGGGGAAAGAGAGAGATCAGCCTGGCCGAGATCTCAGAGTGGAAAGGAGGTAGTGCGGGGGGGCAGAGGGGGTTGACTCCAAGAAATTTTCCATCGATAGAAGCAAAGACATTAAGGGGGAAGGAGATGAGATGAAAGGTTAGGGAGGGCGAGGACAGGGGAGGAAGGGAGGATTTCCATTGGGGAGGGGTAGGACAGGGGAGGGAGGGAGGATTTCCATTAGGGAGGGGTAGGACAGGGGAGGAAGGGAGGATTTCCATTGGGGAGGGGTAGGACAGGGGAGGGAGGGAGGATTTCCATTAGGGAGGGGTAGGACAGGGGAGGAAGGGAGGATTTCCATTGGGGAGGGGTAGGACAGGGGAGGGAGGGAGGATTTCCATTAGGGAGGGGTAGGACAGGGGAGGGAGGGAGGATTTCAATTGGGGAGGGGTAGGTCAGGGGAGGGAGGGAGGATTCCCATCAGTCAAAATCCCCCTCACTGGTCGCCTGTTAGGGCTGTTTTGGTACGTAAGGAGGGGAGGCAGGATCGGGACTGGGGTTGGGTTTGTGACTTTCATTGGTGGCTGGGGCTGGGAGAGGGAGATGGGGAGGGGGAGAGGAGGACAGAGTCACTGCCTGATTACATTACTCAAAGAAAAGCTTATCTCAGTGGTTTATTTATGCAGAGAAAATGGCCATCAGGTCAGTGATCTCAGAGGCTGATCCCATTTACTAGCACGTGGGCCCATAGCCTTCTACACTTTAGAGATACGAGTGTTTGTTCAGCTACTTCCTCAACATTGTGAGAGTCTCTGCTTCCTCCACCTCCTTGGGCAGCAACTCCCACCCACTGGAAACAATTCCTATGCAGATCCTCCCTACACCTCCTACCCCTCGTCCCAAAGCTGTGCCCTGTGTCCTGCGATACCTCTGCCATGGGGAAACGTTTCTTACAATCTCTCGTCTCTATGCCTCTTCTATCAGGTCCGTCGTCAACCTCGCCATTCTGGGGCAAACAGTCCCAGCCTGCCCAGTCTCTCCCTGTATCTAGAGCCGTCCGGTGTCCTTGGGACCCCTCTCTCGGGCAGGACTGTGGCACTCAGTGCTGCGAGTGTGGTCTAACTCACCTCAGTTGGAGTTGTATTGAAGCTGATCTGAGTTAGAGTTGCTGCTTTAGCAGAGGAGGTTGTCTGGAGGAGTCAGCAGTGGGGAGGGGGGGCTGATCTGTCTGTTCCACCCCCTCCCCCCTCCCCATAGAGAGTGCTGAGGTGGTTTAACTCAAAGACATAATGCATGGAAGAACTCGGCATCTGTGGAGGCAGGCGGTGTGAGTCAACGTTTCGAGTGGGGAATGGGAAGGAAGGGGCAGTTTGGAGGGAGGTGGGTCAAGAGGCTGTGGAGCCAGATGGAGAAGGGACGAAGGGCAGGTGGTGGAGGGAGGGAGTGGGGAAAGAGCCAGATGGGGGAGGGGATGATGGACAGTTGTGGGAGGGGGTGGGACAAGAGGCTGCTGGTGATGGGAGGAGGTGGGGGGGGTGGGGCAAGAGGCTGATACACTGACTTCCTCTCTCCTTCCCCTCCCCCCCACCCACTGCCACTCTGCCCAGACACCCCTGCGGCTCTACCAGAGGACCAAGCACAACACACTGATCCCCACCCTGCTCGAGCACCTTGGCCCCTCTGCCAAGCACCCCCTGGACGGGCTGCCGGTGAGTCTTTCTCTCGCACCGGGCTGGGGAGCTGGAGAATTGGAGGTTAGGAAGGAACTGGGGTCTGCGGGGAGACACTGGGTTAAGAGTGGGACTGAGGTATGTAGGAGGTCAGGGTTAGTTTGATCTTAAAAGGCATGCACTGTGCGGTACTGTTGTATGTCCTATCTGTCTCTCATAGTCTTACAGTTGCAGGAAAAAGTTTGTGAACCCTTTGCACTGACCTGATTTTCTGCATTAATTACTCATAAACAGATCTGATCTTCATCTAAGTCACAATAATAGACAAACAGAACCTGCCTGGACTAACAACACACAAACAATTGTACTTCTCATCAATACTGAGTACATTATTTAAACAGTCACAGTCTGGGTTCAAAAGAGTATGTGAACCTCTGGGGTAATGCCTTCTACAACAACTGCTTTGGAGTCGGGTGCTCCAATCAATGAGATGAGACTGGGGGTGTGATTGTGGATCATGGAGGTGTGGGTTCTAGAGGTGCCCTCATCAATCCACAGTAAGAGAAATTGTCTACAAATGGAGGAAATTCAGTACTGTTGCTACTCTCCCCAGGAGTGGGCATCCAGCAAAGATCACACTAAGAGCACCACGTGCAATACTGAAGGAGGTGGAAAAGAACCCATGGGTATCAGCAAAAGACCACAGCTGGAGTACTGTGTGCAGTTTTGGTCCCCTAATCTGAGGAAAGACATTCTTGCCATAGAGGGAGTACAAAGAATGTTCACCAGATTGATTCCTTGGATGGCAGGACTTTCATATGATGAAAGACTAGATCGACTAGGCTTATACTTCCTGGAATTTAGAAGATTGAGGGGGGATCTGATTAAATAGAAATCTGATTAAATAGAAAATAGAAATAGAAAATAGGTGCAGGAGTAGGCCATTCAGCCCTTTGAGCCTGCACCGCCATTTATTATGATCATGGCTGATCATCCAATTCAGAACCCCGCCCCAGCCTTCCCTCCATACCCCCTGACCCCCGTAGCCACAAGGGCCATATCTAACTCCCTCTTAAATATAGCCAATGAACTGGCCTCAACTGTTTCCTGTGGCAGAGAATTCCACAGATTCACCACTCTCTGTGTGAAGAAGTTTTTCCTAATCTTGGTCCTAAAAGGCTTCCCCTTTATCCTCAAACTGTGACCCCTTGTTCTGGATTTCCCCAACATCGGGAACAATCTTCCTGCATCTAGCCTGTCCAATCCCTTTAGGATTTTATACGTTTCAATCAGATCCCCCCTCAATCTTCTAAATTCCAACGAGTACAAGCCCAATTCATCCAGTCTTTCTTCATATGTAAGTCCTGCCATCCCAGGAATCAATCTGGTGAACCTTCTTTGTACTCCCTCTATGGCAAGGATGTCTTTCCTCAGATTAGGGGACCAAAACTGCACACAATACTCCAGGTGTAGTCTCACCAAGGCCTTGTACAACTGCAGTAGTACCTCCCTGCTCCTGTACTCGAATCCTCTCGCTATAAATGCCAGCATACCATTTGCCTTTTTCACCACCTGCTGTACCTGCATGCCCACTTTCAATGACTGGTGTATAATGACACCCAGGTCTCGTTGCACCTCCCCTTTTCCTAATCGGCCACCATTCAGATAATAATCTGTTTTCCTATTTTTGCCACCAAAGTGGATAACTTCACATTTATCCACATTAAATTGCATCTGCCATGAATTTGCCCACTCACCCAACCTATCCAAGTCACTCTGCATCCTCTTAGCATCCTCCTCACAGCTAACACTGCCACCCAGCTTCATGTCATCCGCAAACTTGGAGATGCTGCATTTAATTCCCTCATCCAAGTCATTAATATATATTGTAAACAACTGGGGTCCCAGCACTGAGCCTTGCAGTACCCCACTAGTCACCTCCTGCCATTCTGAAAAGGTCCCGTTTATTCCCACTCTTTGCTTCCTGTCTGCTAACCAATTCTCCATCCACATCAATACCTTACCCCCAATACCGTGTGCTTTAAGTTTGCACACTAATCTCCTGTGTGGGACCTTGTCAAAAGCCTTTTGAAAATCCAAATATACCACATCCACTGGTTCTCCCCTATCCACTCTACTAATTACATCCTCAAAAAATTCTATGAGATTCGTCAGACATGATTTTCCTTTCACAAATCCATGCTGACTTTGTCCGATGATTTCACCACTTTCCAAATGTGCTGTTATCACATCTTTGATAACTGACTCCAGCAGTTTCCCCACCACCAATGTTAGGCTAACCGGTCTATAATTCCCCGGTTTCTCTCTCCCTCCTTTTTTAAAAAGTGGGGTTACAATAGCCACCCTCCAATCCTCAGGAACTAGTCCAGAATCTAACGAGTTTTGAAAAATTATCACTAATGCATCCACTATTTCTTGGGCTACTTCCTTAAGCACTCTGGGATGCAGACCATCTGGCCCTGGGGATTTATCTGCCTTCAATCCCTTCAATTTACCCAACACCACTTCCCTACTAACATGTATTTCGCTCAGTTCCTCCATCTCACTGGACCCTCTGTCCCCTACTATTTCTGGAAGATTATTTATGTCCTCCTTAGTGAAGACAGAACCAAAGTAATTATTCAATTGGTCTGCCATGTCCTTGCTCCCCATAATCAATTCACTTGTTTCTGTCTGTAGGGGACCTACATTTGTCTTTACCAGTCTTTTCCCTTTTACATATCTATAAAAGCTTTTACAGTCAGTTTTTATGTTCCCTGCCAGTTTTCTCTCATAATCTTTTTTCCCCTTCCTAATTAAGCCCTTTGTCCTCCTCTGCTGAACTCTGAATTTCTCCCAGTCCTCAGGTGAGCCACTTTCTCTGGCTAATTTGTATGCTTCTTCTTTGGAATTGATACTATCCCTAATTTCTCTTGTCAGCCATGGGTGCACTACCTTCCTTGATTTATTCTTTTGCCAAACTGGGATGAACAATTGTTGTAGTTCATCCATGCAACCTTTAAATGCTTGCCATTGCATATCCACCGTCAATCCTTGAAGTGTCATTTGCCAGTCTATCTTAGCTAATTCACATCTTATACCTTCAAAGTTATCCCTCTTTAAGTTCAGAACCTTTGTTTCTGAATTAACTATGTCACTCTCCATCTTAATGAAGAATTCCACCATATTATGGTCACTCTTACCCAAGGGGCCTCTCACGACAAGATTGCTAATTAACCCTTCCTCATTGCTCAAAACCCAGTCCAGAATAGCCTGCTCTCTAGATTGAAACGTATAAAATTCTAAAGGGATTGGACAGGCTAGATGCAGGAAAATTGTTCCCGATGTTGGGGAAGTCCAGAACGAGGGGTCACAGTTTGAGGATAAAGGGGAGCCTTTTAGGACCGAGATTAGGAAAAACTTCTTCACACAGAGAGTGGTGAATCTGTGGAATTCTCTGCCACAGGAAACAGCTGAGGCCAGTTCACTGGCTGTATTTAAGAGGGAGTTAGATATGGGCCTTGTGGCTAAAGGGATCGGGGGTATGGAGAGAAGGCAGGTACAGGGTTCTGAGTTGGATGATCAGCCATGATCGTACTGAGTGGCACTGCAGAAGAACAATTGTATCCAGAACGGAGGGGTCACAGTCGGTGACCACAGTGGGATTAGAAGACATCAAAAGGTCTGCCTGAAACCAACTGCATCTCTCTCTCTCTATCTCTCTCTCTCTCTCTCTATCTCTATCTCTCTCTCTCTCTCTGCTCTCCACACCCCCCCCCCAACGGTACCACGACAGTGACTACTTCGAACCGAACTGAACTCTGCTTCACTGAAGACTGATCATTTTACCCCTAGACTGCAATAGAGCTTGGTTGATTCCTATTACCCTAGTTCTGTGTACATGTGTGTATTATCATTGCTAACCTGTTACATTTATATCCTTATGATTAGTATACTGTATTACTTATTTCTTTAATAAAACTTCATTACTTCCTAGTAATCACAGACTCCAGCGACCTTTGGCAACCCAGTTATGGGGTACGTAACAGAGGATAAAGAGGAAGCCTTTTAGGACCGAGATGAGGAAAAACTTCTTCACACAGAGAGTGGTGAATCTGTGGAATTCTCTGCCACAGGAAACAGCTGAGGCCAGTTCACTGGCTGTATTTAAGACGGAGTTAGATATGGCCCTGTGGCTAAAGGGATCGGGGGTATGGAGGGAAGGCTGGTACAGGGTTCTGAGTTGGATGATCAGCCATGATCGTACTGAGTGGCACTGCAGGCTCGAAGGGCCGAATGACCTACTCCTGCACCTATTTTCTATGTTTCTCTGTAAAACATAAAGGATTTTTTCTCCTCATGTATACAAAAAAGAAAGACCCCATAGACTGGCATTCATAGCAAGAGGATTTGAGTACAGGAGCAGGGAGGTACTACTGCAGTCGTACAAGGCCTTGGTGAGACCACAGCTGGAGTACTGTGTGCAGTTTTGGTCCCCTAATCTGAGGAAAGACATTCTTGCCATAGACGGAGTACAAAGAATGTTCACCAGATTGATTCCTGGGATGGCAGGACTTTCATATGATGAAAGACTGGATCGACTAGGCTTATACTCTCTAGAATTTAGAAGATTGAGGGGGGATCTGATTGAAACATATAAAATTGTAAAGGGATTGGACAGGGTAGATGCAGGAAGATGGTTCCCGATGTTGGGGAAGTCCAGAACGAGGGGTCACAGTTTGAGGTGTCATATGTGAGGCCAAGCAGAGCTACCGGACGGATGATGCGAATGAGAGAGATTACGGAAGACAATGGAGAAACATTCAAAATGCTATTAAGAGAGAAGAGAGAGATTAATGAGAAAGAAACACAATTCAGATATTGACAGACCGGTTGCTTTGAACCTGAACTGTTTGAGGTTTGATGGACAGGTGATACCCCAGCAGGGGGATAAAAAGAGCAGGTTTGCTAAGGCACGAGGCACGCCGCGAGACCCTGGAAAGAGCAGTGTGCCCCCACAAGTTGGTGGGAGTTTGGAGGACCGGTTCGTGGGAACCGATCAGAGGCTCACAGGGTGTAAAGGTACTATCGGTGGGAACCTGGGGTGTTTGTCCACCCTTGCCTGGGTGCCGGGTTCACTGCGGAAGAACAATTGTATCCAGAACGGAGGGGTCACAGTCAGTGACCACAGTGGGATTAGAAGACATCAAAAGGTCTGCCTGAAACCAACTGCATCTCTCTCTCTCTCTCTCTATCTCTCTCTCTCTCTCTCTATCTCTATCTCTCTCTCTCTCTGCTCTCCACACCCCCCCCCCAACGGTACCACGACAGTGACTACTTCGAACCGAACTGAACTCTGCTTCACTGAAGACTGATCATTTTACCCCTAGACTGCAATAGAGCTTGGTTGATTCCTATTACCCTAGTTCTGTGTACATGTGTGTATTATCATTGCTAACCTGTTACATTTATATCCTTATGATTAGTATACTGTATTACTTATTTCTTTAATAAAACTTCATTTCTTCCTAGTAATCACAGACTCCAGCGACCTTTGGCAACCCAGTTATGGGGTACGTAACAGAGGATAAAGAGGAAGCCTTTTAGGACCGAGATGAGGAAAAACTTCTTCACACAGAGAGTGGTGAATCTGTGGAATTCTCTGCCACAGGAAACAGCTGAGGCCAGTTCACTGGCTGTATTTAAGACGGAGTTAGATATGGCCCTGTGGCTAAAGGGATCGGGGGTATGGAGAGAAGGCAGGTACAGGGTTCTGAGTTGGATGATCAGCCATGATCGTACTGAATGGCGGTGCAGGCTCGAAGGGCCGAATGGCCTACTCCTGCACCTATTTTCTATGTTTCTAAGACCTGCAGAAATCTCTAGAACTTGCTAAAGTCTCTGTTCATGTGTCCACTGTAAGAAAAACACTGAACAAGAATGGTGTTCATGGAAGGACACCACGGAGGAAACCACTGCTCTTTCTAAAACAAAAACATTGCTGCACATCTCAAGTTTTCAAAAGACCACCTGGATGATCCACAATGCTTCTGGATCAATTTTCTGTGGATAGATGTGACAGAAGTTGAACTTTTTGGCAGAATTGCACACTTCTACGTTTGGAGGAGAGAAGAGCACTATACACCGCCACCAAAACCTCATTCCAGCTGTGAAACATGACGGTTGGAGCATTGTGGTTTGGGGCCTGGACAGATCACATTCATTGAGGGAACAATGAATTCAAAATTGTATCAAGACATTTTACAGGAGAATGTTAGGGTAGCAGTCATCTGAAGCTTGGATGATGCAACAAAACAGTGATCCGAAACATAACAACAACAGAATGGTTTAAAAAGATGAAAATTTGTGTTTTGGAATGGCCAAGTCACAGTGCAATTGAGATGTTGTGGCATGACCTGAAGAGGGCTGCTCATGCAAGGTATCCCAGAAATATTGACGAACTGAAAGTTTTAATGGAGGAATGGTCTAAAATTCCTCCTTGCTGTTGTGCAAATCTGATCAGCAGCTACAGGAAGAGTTTGGTGGAGGTTATTGCTGCTAAAGGAGATTCTACCAGTTAGGAAATACAGGGGTTCACATACTTCTTTTCAGCCTGGACTGTGAATGATTAAACAATGTGTTCAATAATGACATGAAAAGTACAATTGTTTTTGTGTTATTAGTTTAGGCAAGTTGTGTATGTCTATCATTGTAACTTAGATGAAGATCAGACCACACTTTATGAGTAATTAATGCAGAAAAATAGGTTCACAAATTTTTTCATACGACTGTGTATATTTCTATAAGATCCCTTCTCATTCTTTTGAACTCCAGCAGGCAACTCGATCTCACCCCTGGAATCGACCGGGTGAACCGCCTCCAAAACCAGTATCTTTTCTTCAGTAATGGAGTGCTCAAGTAGAATTATTGAGCCAAGCTTGTGAATGACCCACATATTTAATGATTGCCTTATCTCCCAACCTTGCCCGTGTGTGGTAGGTGTGCCTGCCGTGATAAACCAGGGTTTTCTTCCTTGTAATGTACCGGAGCTTATTAGGATTAGTGGATGTGCCTAATTTGGCCATGAGAGAAGTGACGAGCAGGAGAGGAGGGTTACGGTGGATCAGAAAGAGGTAGCTCTGCTGAAGACACAGACACACACACACACACACCCCTACACCTACACCTGTTGTCCTGGGAGGTGTCAGCTCTGATGTGACAGTCTCACTTTCCACATCAGGACATTAAATTATTTAGTACAAGGGACGTGGTAATGCGAGGTTTAACATGGAGGAAAAGCAGCCAACATAATCAAAGCTCCCCCACCCACCCCAGATATTGGCTCTTCCTCCTGCTTTCACTGGACAGAAGGTACAAAATCCCAAATAGGCTCAAGGACATTTTCTACCCCACTGTTAAAAGACTATTGAAATGTTCCCTAGTACGATAAAATTGACTGTCGGCCTTGTCATGACCCTTGCATTATTGTTTGCCTGTACTGCACTTTCTCTGTAACTAACACTTTATTCTGCACTGTGTTATAGCTTTTGTCTTGTACGACCTTGGTGCACAGATGTGGTAAAATGATCTGCATGGGTGCCGTTTTTCACTGTACTTTGGTTTATGCGACAATAATGAACCAATTTACTGATGTTATATTTAGTACAAAGAACATGGAGATGAGAGGTTATCATTTTCACAGCAGTTAAACCAGGACAGAATTTGCCTCGTGGTTGGCAGGGAGTTGCAGAACAGAGAGACATGGGGTGATAGGTACTTTGACAAACTTCTATCGATGTGTAGTGGAGGGTGTACTGGCTGGCTGTATCACGTCCTGGTATGGAAACACCAATGCCTTTGAACGGAAAATCTTTCTAAAAGTAGTGGATTTGGCCTAGTCCATCACGGGTAAAACCCTCCCTACCATTGAGCACATCTACATGAAACATTGTCCCGGAAAGCAGCGTCCCTCATCAGAGATCCCCCACCACTCAGGACATGCTCTCTTCTCACTGCTGCCATCAGGTAGAAGGTACAAGAGCCTCAGGAGTCACCCCACCAGGTCCCGGAGGAGTTACTACCCCTCAACCATCAGGGTCTTGAACAAAAGGGGATAACTACACCCACTTGCCCCATCACTGAGCTATACCAACAACTAACTCATCTCACTTTCAAGGAACCTTTCTCTCATGTCTTGTTATTTATTTACATTTTCATTTGCACAGTCTGTTGTCTTCTGCAGTCTGGTTGATCTTTCATTGATACTGTAACAGTTACTACTCTGTAGATTTGCTGAGTATGCTTGCAGGAAAAAGATGCTCAGGGTTGTATATCTGCACTTTGATAATTGTCTTTGAACGTAGTTCTCTGAATGTGGTGACAAGTCGTTGTCACGTGTACTGTATGCTGAACAGATACAATGGATTTGTAGCTGCGTCACAGGTATGTAGACAGACAGGGTGTTTGGAGAAGGACGTTGGTCTGCGTTCAGGGCTGTGAGTGCAGGAATTGGGACATGATGATACAACTGTGTATGCCTCTGGGGAAATCGCACCTGGAGTACTGTGCACAGTTCTGGGTGCCCAGCTATCGGAAACACAATTACGCTGGAGGGTGCAGTAAAGGTTTGCAGGAACTTTGCTGGTACTGCGGTGCTTAAGTTATGAGGTGAGACTGGACAGGCTGGGACTGTTTTCCCTGGAGTGAAAGAGGCTGAGGGGTAACATTGCAGCTTATAAAAACCATGAGGTGCCTAGATAAGGTGGAAAATTTACGTTCGCGGTCACTGACAGCGTTGTGGAAACACCCAGATAGTACTCGACCCACTCAGTACAGAAGGGTATGGAAAGTAGTCTCTTTCCATGCTGGACGACCCTGACTCAGTTTGTTCCTGTCTGCTCTTTTTCAGAACCCGGGAGTGAGCTGATGGTGCGTAGGCTCCCCCTGCAGCTTGACCCATGGCTGGCCTGCCTTCGTCTCTGTGGACGTGGTTCCTGAGCTGCTGACATGAGAGACGGTGTTACATGGGGCTGGACAGTGCTGACGTCTCTGCTGCCCAGGCACTGGATGGACCTTTGGCTGAGCTCCCTCTGCAACGTCCCCCATCCTTCGGAAGAACCCTCTCTCCTTCACCTTCAAGCTGAGCATGGCTGAGGCCTGGATTGGGCCTAGCTTATGCCAAGGCGACATAGGGTAGTGGTGGTGGGGGTGGTTGCTGTCATCCTGGAGGGGAGGTGCTGTTCCTGAGGTTTCATTTGACCGGTGAGAAGTGAGATCCGGGTTGTGCTGGGTGTTGGGAACTGTGCATCTCGAGTCTCACTCCTCCCCTCTCTTGTACAATAAATGTTCCTGCTTATCAAGGAGACAGCAGTCGAGTGAGGATGGCATTTCTCGGCAAAGGTGGGGAAAGAATTGAGATGAAGGCAGTGACATCGATGGGCAGTGCTGAATAAAGCCAGGACCTCAGTCTGTTTGACCCAGCTTTACTGTGCAGTTAGATGGCACAGAGAGCCCCACTTTCTGTGCCGATAAATGTCTAGCTAGTCTCGAATCACTTTGTTTCACCGGCTTATCCATGGCCTGTACAAAAAACATTGTGATTGTCCCTGCCTGTACCTTCTCCTCTGGCTCTTCATTCCACACACCCATCCCGTGTGTGTGGAAAACTCAGCCTCCTTTAAAACTTTCCCCTCTCCTTAAACCTGTGCTCTCTGGCTTTAGACTCTGCTGCCCTGGGACCGTCCACCTCATCTACACCCCTCATGATTTTATAAACCTACATCAGATCACCCGTCAGCCTCCTCCGCTCCAAGGAAAACAGTCTCTCCTTGCAACTCAAACCCTCCGGTCCCAGCAACATCTTGATCCTTTTCTGCACCCCCAGTGACTGGGTGTAGCTGGCTGACCAGAACACTGTGTGGTCTCATCAGCATCTCATTCAGCTGTATGTGCTCTGACCGCTGAAGGCAGGTAGGCCAAACGCTTACTTCACCCTGAATACCTGTGTCGCCAGGGTCAGACACACACACACACACACATGCGACACTCTCGTCTGTTCAACAGAAAGAAATCCGGTTTTCTGTAAAGCACCATGCCATTTTATTGTCTGAACTGAACGTGGTTTTACAGAATGCAGCAGCCAAATTAGAGTGGGAGTGAAGAGGTCACAGCCACTCAGTTTCTGCAGATGCAATGCCAGGGTCTCACCCCATGACTTCCTCCAATTACACAGAGTAATTGAACCATGGTGGTCGAAGTGATGACCTGGTCAGGCACGAGAAGCAGATGGTCCCAATTGCAAGCAAGCAAGTGGTCCCAGACAGAATATATTGCACTAAAAGGGGAGACTTGACTAAAAAGCCAGAGGTGAGGCTCCTTCCACACTGTCCTGATATACTCACAGGGCAGGGTCAGACACAAGGTGAAACTCCCTCTAACACTGTCCCATTGCACGTTACCTCCTAAGGACAAGGTGAGGCTCTCTCCACACAGTCCTGTCCACTGTTTCTCAGTGAGTGACGGGATTGTCTGTGTGGGAGAGTGTGGCGGGGGGGGCATTGTGGGAATGTACAGTGAAGCAGCGGCTGCCTGAGGCCAGCCTGCGGACTAGCTGAAGATGGCGTTGAGCTGCTGAGTGACACGGATGAAGGTGGTCCTGCGGCTGAGTTCCTTCAGTTTGGCAGCTCCCACGTAGGTGCAGGTGGAGCGCACCCCACCCAGGATGTCCCGGACTGTGTGTTCCACGTCACCTTTGTACTCCACCTCCACCGTCTTCCCCTCTGACGCCCTGCAGTGGGAGGAGGTGAGGGAGGGAGAGACAGAGGGGGAACAGGGCTGATGATGTCCTAGCCACGCCCCATCACTGAATATTGCTCACTGCTCCTTCCCACCCCGCACTCACTCCCTGTCATCCCCTTCCCTACCCCACCTTCCCACCCCCCGTCCCCTTCCCACACCCCACTCACTCCCCGTTGTCCCCTTCCCACCCCCCACTCACTCTCTGTCATCCCCTTCCCTACCCCACCTTCCCCTTCCCACACCCCACTCACTCCCCGTTGTCCCCTTCCCACCCCCCACTCACTCCCTGTCATCCCCTTCCCTACCCCACCTTCCCCTTCCCACACCCCACTCACTCCCTGTCATCCCCTTCCCTACCCCACCTTCCCCTTCCCACACCCCACTCACTCCGTCATCCCCTTCCCACATCCCACTCACTCCCCGTCCCCCCACTCACTCCCTGTCATCCCCTTCCCTACCCCACCTTCCCACCCCCCTCGTCCCCTTCCCACACCCCACTCACTCCCCGTCCTTCCCTTCCCATCCCCCCATTCACTCCCCGTCATCCCCTTCCCTACCCCACCTTCCCCTTCCCACCCCCCACTCACTCCCTGTCATCCCCTTCCCTACCCCACCTTCCCCTTCCCACACCCCACTCACTCCCCGTCCTTCCCTTCCCGTCCCCCCACTCACTCCCTGTCATCCCCTTCCCTACCCCACCTTCCCACCCCCCTCGTCCCCTTCCCACACCCCACTCACTCCCCGTCCCCCCACTCACTCCCTGTCATCCCCTTCCCTACCCCACCTTCCCACCCCCCTCGTCCCCTTCCCACACCCCACTCACTCCCTGTCATCCCCTTCCCTACCCCACCTTCCCCTTCCCACACCCCTCGTCCCCTTCCCACACCCCACTCACTCCCTGCCTTCCCCTTCCCACCCCCCACTCACTCCCTGTCATCCCCTTCCCTACCCCACCTTCCCCTTCCCACCCCCCACTCACTCCCCGTCCTCCCACTCACTCCCCGTTGTCCCCTTCCCTACCCCACCTTCCCCTTCCCACACCCCTGTTCACTCCCACCTGTTCCCCTTCCTTCACCCTCTCCGTGCTCCATCCCTCCCTCGCCCCCGTCTGATCGTACCTGTAATCAGCCACACCGCCGCTGTGTTTCTTCATGGCCGTCTCTGAGCTCATGCCGTAGAACAGCTTGTACTTCTTGCCGTTCTTCTCGATGGTGTCCCCTCCGCACTGGGTGTGACCCGCAAGCATGCCGCCCAACATCACAAAGTCGGCTCCGGCCCCTGGGGACGTGGCAGAGGGAGAGAAGGGCGGCAGTGAGTGTGGACTGAAGCCATGGGTGGTGTCTACGGAGGGTGATGCGCAATCTGCAGAGAGGATCTATGTGGTGAGCGGGGGAAGCAGCTCAGAATACAGAGTCCTCCCTCACCGTCGTTCTGCCACCCTCTGACCTGCTCCAGCCCAAACGCACTTCAGCAACACACGATTCGCTGGAAGAACTCAGCAGGTCAAACATCGATGGGAGGAACGGAACTGTTGAGGTTTCACATCGAAACCCTGCATCAGGACTGAGAGGGGAGGGGTGAGACAGGAGATATTGGATTGGCAGTTTATGTCAGGTAGAGGAGGGGAGTGGGAGACAGTGGTAGGTGGATGATAGAGGAAGGAGGGGAGCGTAGTATCTGCTGCAGCAAGAGATGTAGGAACACAGCTCAGTGCTGGATTCTGACTAGTACAGGAGGTAAGAATGGAACCTTTTGGGGATGAGTGAATGGCAGATGGAGCAGGGTGGGTAAGGGGCAGGGGGGAGACGGTCAAAGATGGGAGGTGGAAAGGAGACAAAACTGACGATTGGAGGTTGAGAGGAAGGGAAGAATGGGTGGCAAGAGAAAAGAGAAATTTGTGTGTGTGGGGGGGGGCGTTGGGATGTAAAATTGGGTCGATATTGCTGCCGTTGTGTTGTGGGCTACCCAGGTGAAGATATTGCTCCTCCAGTTTGTGTTGGGCTTCACCCTGGCAGGTCAGTGTGGGAATGGAAAGTGGTCTGTGACTGGGAGCTCAGGGTTACTGCTGCACATTCAGCTTAGGAGTTTGGTGGAACAGTCACTGGGCTCACCATTGTAGAGGAGGCCACATCAAGAACACCAAATCCAGTTGTCAAGGTTTGGGGTGTGAATATGAATCCTTACCACACCTGTTTAGCATCACTGGATGGTGGTGACAGAGGAGGTGTAAGGATACGTGTTACATCAATGTGAGGGCAGAAGAGAAGGGAGGGACGGGTGTGCAGGGCTGAGTGGACCAGGGAGTCATGAAGAGAGTGGTCCCCCTGGAAGGCAGAAAGCGGCGGGAGAAGATGTGGCTGGTGGAAATGAAGGATGATCTCCTGGATGCCAAAGCTGACGGAGAGAGAGGGGAGGGCCAGGGGAACGCCTCTCTGCTCTGTCTGGGGCGATGCAGGGTGAGAGGTGAGGACCAGGGGAACGCCTCTCTGCTCTGTCTGGGGCGATGCAGGGTGAGAGGGGAGGGCCAGGGGAACGCCTCTCTGCTCTGTCTGGGATGAAGTAGGGTGAGAGGTGAGGACCAGAGGAACTCCTCTCTGCTCTGTCTGGGGCGATGCAGGGTGAGAGGTGAGGACCAGGGGAACGTCTCTCTGCTCTGTCTGGGGCGTTGCAGGGTGAGAGGGGAGGGCCAGGGGAACGCCTCTCTGCTCTGTCTGGGATGAAGTAGGGTGAGAGGTGAGGACCAGAGGAACTCCTCTCTGCTCTGTCTGGGGCGATGCAGGGTGAGAGGTGAGGACCAGGGGAACGTCTCTCTGCTCTGTCTGGGGCGTTGCAGGGTGAGAGGGGAGGGCCAGGGGAACGCCTCTCTGCTCTGTCTGGGATGAAGTAGGGTGAGAGGTGAGGACCAGAGGAACTCCTCTCTGCTCTGTCTGGGGCGATGCAGGGTGAGAGGTGAGGACCAGGGGAACTCCTCTCTGCTCTGTCTGGGATGATGCAGGGTGAGAGGTGAGGACCAGGGGAACGCCTCTCTGCTCTGTCTGGGATGATGCAGGGTGAGAGGTGAGGACCAGGGGAACGCCTCTCTGCTCTGTCTGGGATGATGCAGGGTGAGAGGTGAGGACCAGAGCAACTCCTCTCTGATCTGTCTGGGGCGATGCAGGGTGAGAGGTGAGGACCAGGGGAACGCCTCTCTGCTCTGTCTGGGGCGATGCAGGGTGAGAGGGGAGGGCCAGGGGAACGCCTCTCTGCTCTGTCTGGGATGAAGTAGGGTGAGAGGTGAGGACCAGAGCAACTCCTCTCTGCTCTGTCTGGGGCGATGCAGGGTGAGAGGGGAGGGCCAGGGGAACGCCTCTCTGCTCTGTCTGGGGCGATGCAGGGTGAGAGGTGAGGACCAGAGGAACTCCTCTCTGCTCTGTCTGGGATGATGCAGGGTGAGAGGTGAGGACCAGAGGAACTCCTCTCTGCTCTGTCTGGGATGATGCAGGGTGAGAGGTGAGGACCAGAGGAACTCCTCTCTGCTCTGTCTGGGATGATGCAGGGTGAGAGGTGAGGACCAGAGGAACTCCTCTCTGCTCTGTCTGGGATGATGCAGGGTGAGAGGTGAGGACCAGAGGAACTCCTCTCTGCTCTGTCTGGGACAAGGCATGGTGAGAGTAGATGTTCAAGAAACACAGCAGATGAGAGATCAGGTACTGTCAACCACAGCTGAAAGGAAGCCATGATTCTTGAAAAAGATTATTTTAGTTGTCCTGGAACAGAAAGCCTTATCCTAAGTGCAGATCCAGTGGAGACTGAGAAAAGAATGGCGTCCTTACAAGAGACAGGCTGGGAAAGTTGTAGCTGAAGTAGATGTGTGAGGGTTTAGAGTAACTATCAGTGGATAGTTTATCTCCTAAGATGGAGAGAGATTTAGAAAAGGGAGAGAAGGGTCAGAAATGCACCATGTGAACTTCAGAGGAGGGTGGAAGGGGATAAAATTGATGAGTTCTGCACAGGTGCAAGCAGTACCAATGCAGCCATCAGTGTTACAGAGAAAACGTTAGGAATTGGTACAGGAACTGTACGATGTAACCAACAAAGAGACGGGCGAAGGTTGGGCTCTTGTGAGTGCCCATGGCTACATCTTTGATCTGTAGGAAGTGAGAGGAATCAAAAGAAAAGTTGTTAAAGTGAAGAACAACTTCAGCCAGGTGATGAGAGAGCTGGGGGAGGGGAATTGCCTGTATCTTCCACTGCAGAAAGAAGGAGGGGGCTGTTAGATCTTCCTGAAGGGGGATACAGGTGTATGAAGACTGGACGTCCATTGTACAGATGAGGATTTGGGGGCCAGGGAACCTGAAATCGGCCAACGAAGGATGGCATGTGGGGTGTTCTGCATGTAGACAGGCAGGGACTGGCCAAGGGAGAAAGGATGGAATCAAGGTATGAGAAGATAGGTTCAGTGCGGTAAGAGCAGGCAGAAACCGTGGGTTTGCTGGGACATTGCTGTCTGTGGATATTTATTCAAATCTCCATATCCACAAGGCTCAGTCTTGGGACCAAGCTCACACCTACTGTCCACTCGCCTGACACCAGTGTCTGTGAGCCAGTTGCAGGCAGGTTGGGGAGAAGTTCAAAGTAAATTTATTGTTAAAGTACATACATGTCACCATATACTACCCTGAGATTCATTTTCTTTGCAGACATTCACAGTGAACACACAGAAACACAATAAAATCAAGGAAAAACTGCACAGAACAAGACAAACAATCAGTCTGCAAAGGACAACAAACCCTGCAAATACAAAAAGAAAAAAAAAAACCACAAATATAAAAATAATAAATAAATAAGCAATAATGAGGCCTTGAGATGTAGAGTCCTTGAAAGTAAGACCACAGGTCGTGGGAACCAGAGTGCAGAACTTCACTTGCCCCATCGTTCAGGTTGAGGGGTAATAACTGTTCCTGAACCTGGTGATGTGGGTACTCAGGCTCCTGTACCTCCTTCCTGATGGCAGCAGCGAGAAGCGAGCAGGTCCTGGTTAGTGGGGGTCAATGATGATGGATGCTGCTTTCCTGCAACAGCATTCCATGTAGATGTACTCAGTGGTGGGGAGGGATGGACTGGGCTGCATTCAGAATCACTTAATATCACTGGCATATGTTGTGAAACACACAAAATACCTGAGAAACTCAGGTCAGACAGCTTCAATGGAAATGAATAAACAGTTGATGTTTCAGGCTGAGACCCTTCTTCGGGACTGGGAAGGAAGGGGAAAGATGCCAGAATTAAAAAGTGGGGGTGACGGGAAGGAGCACAAGCCAGATGGTGAAGCCAGGTGTGTGGGAAAGGTAAAGGGTTGGAGAAGGACAAATCTGATAGAGGAGAGGAGAGTGGACCATGGGAGAAAGGGAAGGAGGAGGGGCAGGTGAAGAGAAGAGGTAAGAGGCCAGAATGGGGAACAGAGAAGGGGTAGGGGAAAACTACGGGAAGGAGAAGTCAACTTTCATGCTTCAGGTTGGAGGCTACGTAGACAGAATTAAGGTGTTGCTCCTCCACCCTGAGAGAAGCCTCATTGTGGCAAAAGAGGAGGTCCTGGACTGACATGTCGGAATGGGAATGGAGATAGGAATTAAACTGGTTGGCCACCGGGAAATTCCACTTTTGACAGATGGAGCAGAGGTGCTCAACAAAGCAGTCCCCCAATTTACGTTAGGTCTCACCAACGCAGAGGAGGCCGCACAGGGAGTACTGGATACAATGGATGACCCCAACAGATTTGCAGGTGAAGTGTTGCCTCACCTGAAAGGACTGTTTGGGGCCCTGAATGGAAGTGAATGGACAAGTGAAGAATTTCTGTGGTTTGCCAGGAGGGAGATTAGTGGGGAGGGATGAATGGATGAGTGAATCATGGAGGGAGAAATCCCTGTGGAAAACAGAGTGGAGGAGGGGGTAAATATGTTTGGTGGTAGGATCCCATTGAAGATGGCAGAAATTGTGGGGAACGATGTGTTGGATGCAGAGGCTCACAGGATGGCAAGGACAAGAGAAAGGCGGGTGAGCGAGAATGTCTGGGAAATGGAGGAGATGCGGGTGAGGGCAGTAGTAATATAGGAAAGAATGATATGTTGTGAAATTTGTGGCGGCATACATTGCAATACTTAAAAATAAAAAAGTTATAAATGACTATAAAAAAATTAAATGAATGCAAAAGAGATTTTAAAAATATTGAGGTAGTGTACATGGGTTCATTGTCCATTCAGAAATCTGATGGCAGGGAGAAAGAAGCTGTTCCTAAAACGCTGAATGTGTGTCTTCAGGCTCCTGTACCACCTCCTTGATGGTAGCAATGTGGAGAGGGCAAATCCTGGGTGATGAGGGTCTTTAATGGAGGGACATTGCTTCGATGCTGGGGAGGCTTATGCCTCTGATGGAACTAGCTGAGTTTGCAACTCCGCAGTTGTTTCCAGTCCTGCACAGTGGCCCCTCCATACCAGATAGTGATGCAACCAGTTAGAATGCTCCCCATGGTACATTTGGAGAAATTTGCGAGCATCTTTGGTGATATTCCAAACCTCCTCAAACTCCTGATGAAATATAGCCACTGTTGTGCCTTCTCTGTAATTGCATCAGTATGTCAGGCCATCAGCAATTTACAAATAGCATTTGAACTGTGCCGAGCCACACAGTCATGTGTAGAGAGCACGAGCAGTGGGCTAAGCACACATCCTTGAGGTGTGCTAGTGCTGATTATGAGCGAGGAGGAGATGTTATTCCTGATCTGCATTGACTGTGGTCTCCCAATGAGGATCCCGTTGCAGAGGGAGGTATCGAGGCCCAGGTTTTGGAGCTTGGCGATTGGCGCTGGGGGTATGATGGTGTTGAACGCTGAGCTGTCATCAACAAGCAGCAGTAGGTATTGCTGTTAGTCTAGGATGAGCGCACAGCCAGTGAGACTGCAGCCGCTGTAGACTTATTGTGATAGGCAACTTGCAGCAGATCCAGGTCCTTGCTTAAACGGGAGTTACTTCTGGCCACGAACAACCTCTCAAAGCACTTCATCGCAGTAGATGTGAGTGCAACTGGACGATAGTCATTGAGGTAGTTCACCCTGATCCTCTTGGGCACTGGTATGATTGTTGTCCTTTTGAAGCAGGTAGGAACCTCTGCCTGCAGCAGTGAGAGATGGAAGACATCCGAGAACACTCCCGCCAGCTGGTTGGCACAGGTTTTCAATGCCCTATCAGGGCCTGACCCTCTCTAAAGATGTCCTGATATTGGCCTCCAAGACAAAGGTCACAGGGTCACCAGGTTTCACACAGGTGTAGTTTTATTCTCTCTTTCAGAGTGTACATAAAGGGGGGTTGAGCTCATCTGGCAGTGATGTTTCACAGCCATTCATGATGTTAGGTTTCGCCCTGTAACAAGTAATGGCCTGCAAACTCTCCCAGAGCTGACGAGCGTCTGATTCTGTCTCAAGCTTCAATCAGAACTGTTTCTTTGCTCTTGAAATATCCTGCCGTAGGTCGTACCTGGACTTCTTGTTACGCTCTGGATCAATGGTCTTGAATGACAGGTCCAGCCCTCAGCAGATTACAAATCTCCTGGTTCATCCACGGATTCCGGTTTGGGTGTGTCCAGTATTAGCCGGCTGGTGGTGTAGTGGCATCAGCACCAGACTTCGGAGCGAAGGCACCGGAGTTCAAATCCAGCCAGCTCCCTTGCACGCTTTCCATCGTGCTGGGTTGAGCATCGAGCTAGCAACTTGGCCTCATAAAAACAAGAAAACCTGCTAAAAAAACGCCATCATGACGGCGTCCCGATGACTCCACTCGGAGTTAAGGGCTTTCTTCTTTTTCTTCTGTGTCCAGTATGTTCTTGAAAGCACACACCCATCCACACAAGTCTTGATGAATTTGGTGACAACTGTGGCGTATTCATTCTGATTCGAAGATTATCTGGTCCACAAATCAAAGCACTCCTCTGCCTCCCTTGACCATACGTTCTTGATCATCACCACTGGTGCTGTGGTCTTTAGTCTCTGCCTGGACAGTGGGAGTAGAAGTACAGCCGGATGATTGAAATTTCCAAACTGTGGGCTTGGGGTGGCAAGGTAAGAGTAATTGATTGTGTTGTACTGTGGTCAAGTGCATTGGCTCCTCTGATTCTGGGGGTAGTTGTTCAGAGATCTGTTCCAGTTGGCTTGGTTGAAATCCCCCGCAATGATTGGGAAGGCATCAGGGGACGCTGTTTCATGACTGCTGATTACGGTACTCAGCTCCTCCGATGCCTGCCTAACGTTGGTCTGAGGTGGAATGTACACCACTACCAGGATGAGAGCGGAAAACCCCCTCAGCAGATAAAATAGAGAACTCTTGGCTGCCAGATGTTGCAGGTCAGGCGAGCAGGACTGAGACCGAACTGCCATGTCTGTGCACCAAGATGAGTTAATCATAAAGCACACTTCACCTCCTCTACCTTTAAAACAGTCAGCTGCCTTGCCTTTTGAGTGGGTAGTAAAGCCATCAGGCTGCAGCACTGCTTCCAAAATGGCAGGGGATAGCCACGTTTCCATGAAGCAAGGTTCACAGCAGTCCTTGATGGCCTTCTGGTACTACAATCTTGCTCTGAGGTCCACGAAACTACTTCTTTTATGTCCTCTTTTCAAATGTGGTTCTGGTTCTGGTACTGCTGGAGCCTGCGATCTGCGTTTTGATGGTGTGTCTTCGGGCTGATTGAACTGGTGTTTTGCTGCATCCGAGACTTCCGGGGGGTGAGCAGCCTCGACGTAAGAAGCTTGCAGACGGACGCGAGCCCATGATCAATTCATTTCTTGCTGATCAAGCTGATTAAAGCACTGAGGGAGTTTGAAACATTGAGGTGAGTGAGTGCTCAGCGCTGTCTACCAGCCACTCGCTTGCTGCTGCCAAAGAAAGGTGTCTGCTTAGGATGGTCTCTCTCTCTCTCTCTCTCTCTCGCTCCAGAAGGAAAGTCACTGCATTTGAATGGTCTCTCTCTTCCCCCCCCCCACCCCCCACCCCCGATGCTGCCGGAGCACGGTACCAAAGCCCAGGGTCTGCGGTTTGTGCATTAGACTGTAATTCACATTATGATGGTCGCTCCTTTTTCTGTTACCATTTTTGGGCGACTGAATCAGGGCGACCTGCAGATAATGAACACTAAACTGAACTGAATTATGCCTGGACTCTTTCGATTTTGTGTTTTATCGTCTGTGTTCCTCGCTTGTATTTTTTGTTGCCTTTTCTGTTTTTTCCGCATGTGGGGCAGTTGCTGTTTTTATCTGGATGGTTTCCATGGTCTTTGTTTCGCGGCTGTGTGTGGGAAGTATAATCTCAGAGTTGTGTATCGCATTCACACTTTGATAATAAATGTACTTTGAATCTTTGAACTTTCCAGCCCACTTTCCACACTTCCGTTTCTTACAGGGGAATTGCACTTGTGACCCTTGATTTTGAGGATTGATGAAGATTTTTTAAAAAACGTCTTAACACAACGTTGCTTACTGCAGTCCCCATGGCTGTGACTGTGCATCTCAGCTGTGGTGGTCCAGAACAGGAACATTTGATGATTTCCACTGGATCTGCAAGCAAAGCACCATCTTAAGCCCACTATTTTTTGTAGGCTTCTCCTTTCATGGTGTTTCCACACCAGGCCATGATGCAACCTGTCAGTGTACTCTCCTCCGCGCATCAATGGAAGTTTGTCAAAGTCTTCACAAACTTCTAAAGAAGTAGAGGTGCTGACATGCCTTCTTTGTAATGACACTTACGTGGGCAGATCCTCTGAAATCTAGGGTGTCACGGTTAGTGTGACACAATTACATCTCGGGGTGTTGGAGTTCCGGGTTCAGCAAAATCTTTAAGGAGTCTCTGTACACCCTCCAAGTGCAATGCGTGTGTTTTCCCCGGGTGCTCTGGTTTCATCCCACGTTCGACGTTCTGGGTAGGTTAACTGGTTACTGTAAGTGAGCTTATGGTTAAATCGGGGTTGTCAGGGGGTTGCTGGGGTGGTGCAGCTGCAAGGGCCTATATCACCCTGAATCTCTTAACTAAATTTAAAAAATAATAAAATTATAACGTCAAGGAATTTAAAGTTGCTGACACTCTCCACCTCTAATCTCCTGATGAGCACTGGCTCAGACCTCCAATCTCCTCCTGTGGTCAATAATCAGCTCCTTGGTCTTGCTGACAGCCAGTGAGAGGTTGTTGTTATGACACCACTCAGCCAGATTTTCAATCTCCCTCCCACATGCTGATTCATCATCCCCTTTGATTCAGTCAACAACAGTGTGTCATCCGCAAACTTCATATGGCCTTGGCGCTGTGCTTAGCCTCACAGACCCAAGTATGAAGTGAGTAGAGCCGGGGGTGAAGCACACCACCTGTGCTGAAGGTGACTGATAGTGGTGATGCTGGCATCCTGGAGGGAGTGCCAGGCCCACAAAGGACAGAGTGTATCTAGTACTGCACTGTGGTTTACTGGGAGCGGTGGGATGGACTCCCAGCCAGTGCAGCACCAGGGCCTCCCGAATACCTGCCCATCCCTAACTCATCGGGCATGTGAACTGGAGTCAGAGTGCGACCTCAGCCCCAGGATCCTCCTGTGCCAAGAGATCAAACCCACCCTCCTACCCAACGTACCTCCTCCCCAACCCTCTTTTCTCCTCTCATCTCTCATCCCTCCCCCTCCCACACCCCATCACCATTACAGAACCCTGGGCATCTGTGTGGGTGGACTCACCGAAGGCTTTGGCCACGTCTCCTGGACAGGTGCAGCCTCCGTCCTGTCAAGACACAGAAGATCATGAGATACAGGATGACTATTCAGCCCATCTGGTCTACCCCACCATTCAATCATGGCTGACTTTCCTCTCGTCTTCTCTCCAGAGTCCCTAACCTCCTGACCAATCGTCCTCTGGCTTCAACCGACTTCCACATCTTCACTCCCTTTGGACTGAAGAAATTCCTCCGTGTGTCCATTCTAAAGGGAGGTCCCTTTATTCTGAGGCTGTGCCCTTGAATCCCAGACTCTCCCACTGATGGAAACCTCCTCTCCACGTCCATTATAACCAGAACCCAGTAGGTTTCAATAAGGTCCCACACCCCACCTTCCCACTCATTCTTCTGAACCAGATGTGCAGCTGGAGCTGAGGGTGACAAGGACCCGTGGGGACGTGCTACAATTCAACCAACATAGGCAGAGAGACCGGTGTCTGGAGAGAGCAGCAAAATTGTCACACGAGCTTGATAACTGGCGGACAGTGAACGGGTCAGGGGCCCAGGTCCACAGGGGGACAGTGAACAGGTCGGCAGTCTGAGTCCAGTGAACGGGTCAGAAGTCTGGGTCCACAGGGGGACAGTGAACGGGTCGGGTATCAGGGCTCTGGGTCCACGAGGAGATGGTGAACGGGTTGAGGGTCAGGGGTCTGAGTCCACAGGGGGACAGTGAACGGGTCGGGGGTCCGGGTCCAGGAGGAGACAGTGAATGGGTTGGGGGTCTGGGGTCTGAGTCTACAGGGATCCAGTGGTTTCAGGAGTAGCTTGGTCCCAGCTCGGCATTGGTTGGTGCTTGAGTGGCCAGTAAATATGCAGGGTGTTGCATCGCCCTCCGTCCCCGTCACTCACCGAGATGATGTGACCATTGAGTCCATGGGCAGCATCAGCACACTCGATCACCGCGCTGAGCTGCGGGTAGCCCACGCCCGTCTTCTTCCTGGTGGTACACACCGAGCCTGTTTGGGGAAGGCAGGGAGCTTTTACTGGACTTGTCGCTCTTTACAACAGTCGCACTGACCCCCTGCTCAATGCCTTTAGCCTTGCATATACTTCCTGACGTCGAGCCTGTCCTGTTCCTTTGTTACTGTGTGCTCCCACTCCGTCACCACTGCAGATTTTAGTCAGAGTTACACAGCACACAAGCAGACTTGTCCATACCAACCTGAGATGCATTTGTGTCAGATCACTCTACTTGTCCACTTCTACCACCTCCTCTGGCCCTCATTCCACATGCCCACCACCCTGTGTCAAAATATTTTTCTCCTCCCACCTTGTACCTGTTCCCTCTCATTTTAGACTCCCCGATCCTGGGGAAATGGAGGTGACCATCCATCTGATCAAAGCCCCTCACTTTGTGAACTGTATAAGGTCCTCGGTCTCCTTCGCTCTAGGGAAAGCAGTCCTAACCCTCTGGTCCCGTGAATCACCAGTTAAATGCAATTCTTCCTATAGCTGGAGAGCTGAACTGCACACACAAATTCAAGTTCACTTTCAGTGCTTGGTGCCCCAGCCGATGAGGGAACGTGTAGCATGTGCCTTCACCACCCTGTTGATCTGTGTCGCCACTTTCAATGAATGATGTCTCGATGTTCAGTTACACTGCCCAGGCCACTCCCACTGCCATTCACCGGGTACGATCCACCCTCCTCTCAAAAGCTTGTTATCACTGTTCCATGAGACCCTAGGACAGAATCAGGCCATGTGGCCAATCGAGTCTGTTCCGCCATTACATTATACCAATCAAACCCATTCTCCATAAACTTTGACACCCCGATTCATCAAGAATCTATCAACCTCTGCCTTAAATATACCCAACTAACTGGCCTGCACAGGTGTGTGTGGCAATGAATTCACCACTCTCTAGCTAATGAAACTTTTCCTCATCTCTTCCAAATAGATGTCCCTCAGTTCTGAGGCTGTACCTCTGGGCCGAGACTCCCCCACTATAGGAAACATCCTCTCCACATCCACTCTGACCTTTCAGCATTCAATGGGTTTCAATGAGATCTCCCCTCAGTCTTCAAAACTCCAGCAAGCAATCAATGCTCTTCATACGTTAACCCTTTCATTCCAGGGATCGTTCTTGTAAAGTTCCTCTGGACCCTCTCCAATACCAGCACATCTTTTCTTAGATAAGGGGACCAAAACGGCTCACAATACTTTGTTTGATCTGACCAATGCCTTACAAAGCCTCAGTATTACATATTGCTTTTATATTCTAGTCCTCTCGAAATGAATGTTAACATTGCATTTCCCTTCCTTACCTCCGACTCCAGCTGCAAATCAACCTTGAGGGGATCCCAAGTCCTCCTGCACCTCTGATTTTTGAATTTTCTCCCCAAGTATGCGTCATTACATACCATCCAATCCAGAACTGCTGCTACTCTAGTGGGCTCAACCACAAGATGGTCTAGAAAGCCAACTCACAGTCGTTCTACAAATCAGCACCAATCTGATTTCTTTCCTAACATGCCTCTCCTATCTCCCACATCTTGGCTACTGTTCAGAGGCCTGTATATAACTACCATCAAGTTCTTCGTGCCTTTGTGATTTTTTTTACCTCTATCCACAAGGATACTACATTATCTGATCCTATGTAACCTCTTTCTATGGATTTGATTGTTTATTTTATCAACAGAGGCAGCCCACCCCCTCTGCCTAAGTGCTTGTCCTTTTGATATAATGTGTATCCTTGGAAGTTAAGCTCTCAACTATGATCTTCTTTCAGCCACGACTCAGTGATGCCCACAACGTCATACTTGCCAATCTCTAACTGTGCTACAAGATCATCTACCTTATTCCATATACTGCATGCATTCACATCTAACACCTTCAGTCCTGTATTCACCATGCTTTTCAGCTTGGTTCCGTAACACTTTAACTCATCCCACTGACTGCAATTTTGCCCTATTATCCTCCCTGTCCTTCCTCAGTCTCATCACGCACTGCATCTAGTTGTATACCAACTGTTCCATCCTCAGCTCTATCACTCCAGTACCCACCCCCCTGCTAAATTAATTAAAACCCTTCCGCACAGCTCGAGCTAACCTGCCCACCAGGATACTGGTCCCCAAGGTTCAGGTGGAACCCGTCCTATTTGTACAGAGTTCCCAATGATTCTGCCCACTGCACCAATCCTTCAGCCCCCTGCATTCATCCTATTCTTCCTCTCACTGGCGCGAGGCACAGGCAGGAATCCAGGGGGTACTACCCTGCCTAACTCCCTATATTATCTCTTCAGCCCCACTTCCTCTTTCCTACCCCTGTCGCTATTACCAATATATACATAGACTTCAGGCATTCACCCTCTTCAGACTGCTGTGAACCCAATCCCACACCCCCCAACAGTATCCAACTAGGTATAGTTATCATAGAGAGGGACGGAAACAGTGATCCTCGGCACTGGCTGCCTATTCCCTTTCCCTCTACTGACAGTCACCCAGGTACCTGCCTCCTGCAGCTTAGGGGCTGACTACCTACTGTAGCTCCTCGTTTTTCCATCTGAGTCAAAGGTCATCCAGCTGCAGCTCCAGTTCCTTAACGCGGTCTCTAAGAAGATGCAGCTCGCTGCACTTTGTGCTGATGTAGTTATCTGAAGGGCTCCCAGAGTTTCTATATCTTACACGAGGAGCATACCATTATCTGTGAACCCATTCTGGATGCCCTAGTTTTGGTGAAAGCCGAAACCCTCATCAAATCTGCATGAACAGAAAGAGCCACTTTCTCCCTGTCAAGCGGTGGGATCAGACTGCACGGTTCACTCTTGGCAAAGCAGACTCCATGAGCCCTAATGGCTCCTATGTCATGGTCTTGGGTAATACAGAACAAGGAGTGGCAGTTGTGCATTGCAAGAAAAGATATTGAACTGGCGATATACGCTCAGTGGCCACTTTATTAGGTACACCTGCTCGTTAATGCAAATATCTAATCAGCCAATCATGTGACAACTCCTCAATGCATAAAAGCATGCAAGCATGTCAAGAGGTTCATTTGTTGTTCAGACCAAAC
This sequence comes from Mobula hypostoma, assembly GCF_963921235.1. NCBI lineage: Eukaryota > Metazoa > Chordata > Chondrichthyes > Myliobatiformes > Myliobatidae > Mobula > Mobula hypostoma. The sequence goes on along the minus strand of NW_026948139.1, from coordinate 257,080 downwards.
ATCAGAATGAGGGAGCAATGTGATCTAAGTGACTTTGACCATGTAATGATTGTTGCTGCCAGATGAAGTGGTTTATCCTAGAAACTGCTGATCTCCTGGGATTTTCATGCTTAACAGTCTCTAAAGTTTACAGAGAACGGTGCGAAAAACAAAAACATCCACTATGTTCATACTGGCCTCTTTCAGTTCTGTTTCTTTCGTCTTCTCGCCCATTCTTTCTTGTGCTGATTGGCGGGCTGGGGTTGCGGTTTGATCTTCAACGTTCTTGTTATTTCTCCATGAGGACGATCTGTTAGTTTGTGTGTGTGCGTGGGGTTTGTGAGTTTATGTTTCTTTTTGTCCGGGGGGGGGGGCTTGATTGCTGTCTTTCTTTCAACTACTTATATGGTTTTCTGTATCTTATGACTACCTGGACAAGAGAAATCTGAGTTGTATTCTGCATACACTGAAAGTAAAATGAACCTTTGACCACCTTGTTAACGAGAGGTCAGAGGAGAATGACGAGATTGGTTCAAGCTGACAAGAAGGTGACAGTAACTCAGATAATGTGTTGCAGCAGAGGTGTGCAGAACAGCATCTCTGAACAGATAACACATTGAACCTTGAAGAGGGTGGGCAATAGCAGCAGAAGGCCACAAACATATCGAAATACACTGAGCAGCCTCTGAGTGTAAGAAATCTAGGGTAAGAAGTGGCCAATTCTAGTAACAGTGTTCTCCTTCTAAGAAGATTGGGGCCTGATCTTAACTGCGTTTTACACTGGTTATGATTTAATGTTAGATGTCTGGATAAGATGTGCTGAGTTGCTGTGTATTACACAGGAAGATGAACAGCAGTAGGCCAGCTCAGTTTTCCCCTGATGATGGCTGAGCTTTGCTGGCCCCATCTCCTCTTCTGTGCGAGTTCCCCCAAACCCACAATTCATCATCTTTCAAATACAGGTCCTTTCCAGCTTACAACATCCATATCCCCAACAGTTTCTAAGTTAGAAACGTGACCTCCAGCCGAGTTCCCACGCAGCAGGAGGTGTTTGCAGGCCTGCAGCTGCTGACAAACACATCCCGCCAGTCTTCCAAATACTCATTTATACATACAGGATGTACGTAAGTTGTGCATTTGTCAACCAGGGAGAACCTGTATTTACCAGCACCTTCGTGATATCCAGCAATCCGGCCTCCAGCATTCTCAGAGGCAGAGAATCGCTGGGATTCACCTCACTCTGAGGGAGAGGTGTCTATACACCTCAGCTTAAATGACCTCTTGCTTCTCTCTCCTAGAAGTGAAAATATCACAATGCCTCCCTGTCAAGCCCTTTCAGATCTTATATATTTGAATTAGGTTACCCCTCATTCTTTTGAACTCCAAGGAACCCAATTGTCTCATCTCTCTTGATGAGACTAATAGGGGTTGTTTAAGTTAGCCCCACCTATTAGTGGTGTAGGTAGTGTACGATATAAAGCATTTCTTGCAACTCTCTATTTTTCTTCTCTGTATTAACAATAAAGTGAGTCCATTTGTTCAAGCAAAACCAAATAGTTGCAGCGTCCACCCATCACGGTTATCCTTTATTTCCTGTGGAGCATGAAGAAAGCTCACCTCTGTCCCAGGATACTGACGGACTTTTACCGCTGTACCATTGAGAGCATACTCACCAACTGCATCTCAGTGTGGTATGGCAATTGTCCCATATTGGACCGCAAAGCACCCCAGTGTGTGGTGAAAACTGCCCAGCAGATTATCGGCACCCAATTGCCCACCATTGAGAACATCTACCATAAACGCTGCCTGGGCAGGGTGAAAAGCATTATCAAGGATGCATCTCACCCTAACCATGGACTTTTTACTCTTCTCCCATCCAGTAGGCGCTACAGGAGCCTCCGCTCCCACACCAGCAGGCTCAGGAAGAGCTTCTTCCCTGAGGCTGTGACCCTGCTGAACCTCACATCACAGCACTAAGCAGTGTTGCACCCATATTGTACTGTCTCAGTACTTTTATATTTGTGTGCTGTAATACTTACATTTTATTCGCAGTTATTTTGTAAATAACACTATTCTTTGCATTCCTGGTCAGATGCTAACTGCATTTCATTGGCTTTGTATCTGTACTTGGCACAATGACAATAAAGTTGAATCTAATCTAATCTAATTATTTTGCCCAATCCTGACAGTCCCAAATCCCAGTAGATTCCTTCTTTCCTGTAAATACCTGGTCCAATGCCAACTTTGATGATGTCAGCTCCAGCCAAGATGAGTTCCTCCACCATCTCACCAGTCACTACATTTCCTGCCTGGGAAGATAAAATGTACAGGATAGGTTAGTGAACAAAGGGCTGAAGCTGGGAGAGGATAAATGGGATTACTTCTGCAGTGCTCACTGGTTAACTACAACAAAACTCATTGAGCCACAGCCAATAAGCTCCTTGAGCTGCTGCTTTGAAACTCCAGAGACCGTGATTCATCCCAGCTCTGGTGCTGTCCATGGGCAGTTTACTTCCGGTCACTGCACAGGTTTCTCCTGGGTGTTCTGGTTTCCACCCAGTCAACTTTAAACTCCCTTTACCCACACCCTGAAGCAAATATTTATTTATTCATTTATAGACCCCTCCCGTTGCCCAGCAATCCTCAATTTCATTCTAACCAACATCACAGGACAATTTACAAAAACCAATTAACCTACCAACCGATACATCTTTGGACTGTGGGAAGAAACCAGAGCACCCGGAGGAAACCACCGCAATCCTGGGGAGAACGTACAAACTATTTACAGGTAGCAGTGAGACAGTAAGAGTCATGGTAATACTGCATAGAAACAGGCCTCTCGGCCCAGCTCATCCATGGTACTATCCTATTGTCAGAGTGCATAATTATGGAGACATGAATTGTGTGGGACATTGAGGAACCACATAGCACAGGAACAGGCCCTTCAGGCTGTGATGTCTGCATTGAACATGATATCAAATTAAACTAAACCTCTTTTAGAATCAAAATCAGGTTTCATATCACACCATTGGTCATGAAATTTGTTAACTTTGCGATAGCAGTACAAAATAGAAAACAGACTGCCAATTACACTAAGTATATACAGTATATGTATGTTATATCATTAAATTAAATAAATAGTTCAAAACAATAGAAATAAGGAATGTAGTGAGGTGGTGTACATGGGTTCAATGTTCACTTAGAAATCGGATGGCAGAGGGAAAGAAGCCGTTCCTGAATCACTGAGTGTGTACCTTCAGGCTTCTGTACCTCCTTCCCGATGGTAACAATGAGAAGAGGGCATGTGTTGGGTGACGAGGGGTCCTTAATGATGGATGCAGCCTTCCTGAGGGACTGGTCCTTGAAGATGTCCTGGATACTACTGAGGCTGGTTCCCATGATGGAGATGACTCTCTGCAGCTTACTTTGATCCCGTGCAGTAGCTCCCCAACCCCACCCCACCATCAGACGGTGATGCGGCCCGTTAGAATGCTCTCCAGGGTATATCTGTAGAAATTTAAGAGTGTTTTTGGTGAAATTCCAACTCCTTTCAAACTCCTGATGGAATATAGCTACATTCCTTGCTTATTCATGTGTTGACCTTCACCCCCTCCCCTGGCTGACCATTCCAGGCACCCACCACTCTCTGTGGCAAAAGAACAACTTGAAGCTTTCACCTTCTCACCTTAAACTCATATCCTGTAGTACTTGACATATCCTCTAGTGCTGATTCTCTATACCTCTCAATTCAATAAACCCACCAGGTCCCAGCTCAGCCTCCGACACTCCAGGGAAAGCAGCTCTACAGGTCCATTCGAAGGAACTGGGACCCCAGAGCCCAATCCACCTTCCCTGGTCTTGAGGTCCTCTTGTCACTTCTGCTGCAGTTGGAGCCATTCCTGTGGCCCTGCAACACCGGCTTCAATGACAGCTACACAGACCCAAACCCGATGGTGCTGGGCTACGGCTGCACAGACGGTCAGTGAGAAGAAGCAGTCGTTCGCAAAGGTCCATCAGGAGTACTCAAGTCCTTATGTAAGTGACACCGGATACGCACTACAGGACATACAGTCACAGTTTTCCAGCACAGAAACGGGCCCTTCTGCCCAACCCATCCATGTTGACCACGCTGATTACCTGAAATAGTCCCATTGCCCGTATCCCTCCAAACCATTCCTATCCACGGTACTTGTCAAAATGTCCTTTACCGTCAGAAGGCTCGCTGCCACTCTTACTTCCCCTGGCAGATAATTCCGTAAATCTCCCGACCTCTGTGTGGAAAAACTTGCCCCTCAGGTCTCCTTTACATCTTTCCCCTCTCAGCCCCAATTAGATTTAGGTTTAGACTGTCACTATTCACCTCATCTGCACCCTCATGATTTTATACACCTCTGTAGGTCTGCCCTCAGTGCCCTTCGCTCCAGTAAACCCAGTCCCAGTTTATCCAGTCTGTCCGTATAACTCACCCCTCAATGGTCTCTCATTAGACGTGACTGGTCTTCAGCTCCATTTCCTCACCTTGGTTTCATTTTCCTCGATTGCCTTTGCCTAACTAAAGAACCCATTCGGCGACCACACTTCACAATGGGTGGATTAGACTGAGCTAACCTACCCTCACCGGGGTGTTGGGTTTAGAAATGAGACTGGAGAGGCTGGGTTCAGGCAGAGGGCGGACGCAAAATTACAGGGAGAAGGACAGGGCAGAAAGCAGTAAGCAGAGATGCCTGTAATCAGAAGAAGCAGGTCTGAGAAGTGGAGGCAGTGACACAACATTCATGAAGGAGTTTTTGCTGGTGTTGTGGATTGTGAGAAGCATTCTCTTAAGCAAAGACGTACCGGTTGGTCGTTGTAAATTGTCCCGTGATTAGGCTGGGATTGAATTAGGAGCTGGGCTTGAGGGACCGTGAGGGCCTAATCCACACTGTATCTCAATCAATAAATAAAATAAAGCTATGGAAAGGTATTGAACAACTAGTTAAGTGGGACATTTCAATGCTGAAGGGAAGCATTGTCTTTTAGAAGGTAAAACATCTTGAAGAGATGGCAGGATCCCAGGGAACAATGAAGAAGAGGGATTTTGGTGTAGATATCCAAGGTAAATAGGGTGGGGTGCTTATTGTGTTCAGATTTGATCACCCAGTTATACAAAGCATGTGACTAAACTGTCAGGAGGGTAAAAAGGATTTACAAAGCTGTTGCCAGGATTTGAGGGGATGAGTTATAAAGATGCTAGAGTGTAGGAGACTGAGGGGTGATCCCATGCAGGGGTTCCCAACCTTTTTGATGCCATGGATCCCTACCACTAACCAATGCGTCCATGGACCCCAGGCTGGGAACCCTGTAGGGATATAAAATTACATGTGACATAGATAGGGTGAATCTGGCACATCACCGAAACCCCCCCACATGGACACTGTCTACACCTTGTTGCCGTAGAAAAGCAGCGAGCATAATCAAAGGCCCCACTCACCCTGTTTATTCTCTCTTCCCCACCCCCCCCATGAGGCAGAAGATACAAAAGTGTGAAAGCATGTACCACCAGGCTAAAGGACAGCTTCTATTCTGCTGTTATTGAATGGTCTGCAGAGATTCAGCGTGACATTTGAAAACTTTGACAACCTTCTATAGATGTGTAGTGGAGAATGTATTGACTGGTTGCATCATGGGAACATCAAAGACTTTGAATGGAAAATCCTGGAATTCAGCCCATAATCACAGGTAAAACCCTCCCAACCTTTGAATACATCTACGTGAAACACTTGTAGGAAAGCAGCGTCCATCGTCAGACATCCCCACCACCCAGGCCTCGCTCCTTTCTCACTGCTGAAAGTTCAAGAGCCACCAGATTCATGAGCAGTTACCACCCTTCAACCATCAGGCTCTTGAACAAAAGAAGATAACTACAGTCATCTACTGAGATGTTCCCACAACCAATGATCCCATATTAAAGACTCTTGTTATTTCATGTTCTTGTTATTTATTGCTATTTATTTGCATTTACATTGTTAGTTATCTTCCACACTCTACCTGATCTTTCATCAATCCTGTTACAGTTACTATTCTATAGATTTGCTGATTATACCCACAGGAAAAGGAATCTCAGGGTTGCATGTGGTGACTCTGATGATAAAATTTACCTTGAATGGTGGTTGCCTCATACGGTAAGATGGACTCTAGAGCTCTGAATGGACCTTGTTATGGCCTTGCACCTTATTGTCTGCCTGCATTACACTTTCTGTGTGACTGTAACACTGCACTCTGCATTCCCTTTTCGCTTTCCCCTCGCTCTGCTTCGATGAATTGATGTGATGAAATGAATGGTACACAGAACAAAGCTTATCATTCTACCTTGGTACACGTGACAATAATAAACCATGTACCGATTTTTCTGCTCTCCACGGCCGGAGCCCAGAGTCTGGCCCTTACCATGATGGTGTGATTCGGGAACTTCTTCCTCACATCCTTCACAAACTCCACAAAGTGCTCTGAGTATCCATTGGCCACGTCCAGGCAGATATAGTGGACCCCGGGCAGCAACTCCAGCACTGACGTCAGCCTCTCAAAATCGTTGGGCCCAGTGCCGGAACTGGCCGCCACATTCTGTGGGGGAAAGAGGGAGGGTCTACTCACAGCCCGAATTCCAGTGCCTGCCCACCCCACCCCCCAACTAACTTTCTCCCTCTCACCTTAAACCTACAGTGTCTAGTATTTAACATCTCCACCCGGTGTTTCCACTACAGTGACAGGACTGGTGAAAGGTGCAGAGGAGATTCACCAGGGTATTGTGCAAAATGCTGAGAGAACTCAGCAGGCCAGGCATCTTCTAATGAGATGAGTAAACTGGAGACGTTTTGGGCCGAGACCCTTCATCAGGACTGGGACAAAAGATGAGAAGTCAGAGTAAGAAGGTGGGGAGAGGGGGGAAAGATGTACAAGGTGGTAGGTGATAGGAGAAACCAGGAGAAGGGGAGGGGTGAAGTAAAGAGCTGGGAAGTTGATTGGTGAAAGAGATACAGGGTTGGAGGAGGGGGAATCTGATAGGAGAGGGTAGAAGATCATGGAAGAAAGGGAAGGAGGAGGAGCACCTTGAGGGAGGTGACGGACAGGTACAGATATAGGAGAGAGAAGGAAACAGGAATGGGGAATGGTGAAGGTGGGGGGCAGTTCACCAGGATACTGCCTGGGATGGATCATTTTGGTTATGAGAGAAGAACTAGAGCGGCTAGAATGGTTCTTCTTAGAACTGAGGAGGATGGGAGTTGGAGGAGGAATCTTGATGAGACACAGATGACAAGAAACTTGTCCCCAATATAGAGATGTCTGAAACTAGATAACTGAAAGGCACAGGAAAGGAATGGGTACTTTGGCCACCACATTTGTGCTGACTATGAAACCAATCCAAACTATTGACTAATCCCATCCACCTGCACGTGGTTTGTATCTCTCCGTCCATGGCCCATTCATGTCTAACTGAATGCCTCTTCAATACTGCTAATGTATCGGCAGTGTAGTTCAGGTACCTACCACACTCTGTATAAAACAGTAAAAGACAGGGGAGAGGAAAGGGCTGTCTAAGTGCCAACTTTTTTCATCTCTTTAGGTTTCTCCTTCCTTCACTTTATGCTCCCCCACCCCCACACACACATACTTCTCAACAGGGACTCCGAGCCCCAGTCTGCCCGTCCTGTCTCTGCCACTCGCTCCCCGGTTACCTGCAGACAGTCAGGGTTACTGACTGCAAACTCCTTCCACTCCTCCAGGGTGTAATGCTTGTGGATGGTAGTGAACAGCGAGAACTGGGAGAGGAAACAGGCAGCAACAAGTCAGAACCAGCCAGCTTTCAGCTTGGAGAGAGCTTCTACAACTCAGAAACAAACAGGAACACAGAAATACAACTGCAGTAGCCGTATACAGGCCGTCCCAAACACGTTCCACGTACAAATGGATCCCGTTACGTTATTAAATTCAAGCCTCCGATGTTTAGTTCCAATAAACAGCAGAATTAGCCTCCTCTCTCTCGATCTCTCCACTTTCAGTGATTGTTTTTTCTTATTCGTATTGTGTTCTTTTGATGCCTTTCAGTACAATATCGTGGAGGAATGGTTACCATAATGTGTGCTCTTTTTTTGTGTATTTTCCGACTTATGGACACGATCAATTCATGGATGTCTGTAAAAGTGAAATACCTGGGAGTGACCTGTACACAATGTGGTTACAACAGCAGCTCAGAGGCCAGGAATCCTGTGGTGAGTAACTCCCCAAAGCTTTTCCGCTATCTAAAAGGCACAAGTCGGGAGTCTGACTGGTGCTCCCTGGTTTACAGAAGGGAGTCGGGAGTCTGACTGGTGCTCCCTGGTTTACAGAAGGGAGTCGGGAGTCTGACTGGTTCTCCCTGGTTTACAGAAGGGAGTCGGGAGTCTGACTGGTGCTCCCTGGTTTACAGATGGGAGTCGGGAGTCTGACTGGTGCTCCCTGGTTTACAGAAGGGAGTCGGGAGTCTGACTGGTGCTCCCTGGTTTACAGAAGGGAGTCGGGAGTCTGACTGGTGCTCCCTGGTTTACAGAAGGGAGTCGGGAGTCTGACTGGTGCTCCCTGGTTTACAGAAGGGAGTCGGGAGTCTGACTGGTGCTCCCTGGTTTACAGAAGGCAGTCGGGAGTCTGACTGGTGCTCCCTGGTTTACAGAAGGCAGTCGGGAGTCTGACTGGTGCTCCCTGGTTTACAGAAGGGAGTCGGGAGTCTGACTGGTGCTCCCTGGTTTACAGAAGGGAGTCGGGAGTCTGACTGGTGCTCCCTGGTTTACAGAAGGCAGTCGGGAGTCCGACTGGTGCTCCCGGGTTTACAGAAGGGAGTCGGGAGTCCGACTGGTGCTCCCGGGTTTACAGAAGGCAGTCGGGAGTCCGACTGGTGCTCCCTGGTTTACAGAAGGGAGTCGGGAGTCCGACTGGTGCTCCCGGGTTTACAGAAGGGAGTCGGGAGTCCGACTGGTGCTCCCTGGTTTACAGAAGGGAGTCGGGTGTCTGACTGGTGCTCCCTGGTTTACAGAAGGGAGTCGGGAGTCTGACTGGTGCTCCCTGGTTTACAGATGGGAGTCGGGAGTCTGACTGGTGCTCCCTGGTTTACAGAAGGGAGTCGGGAGTCTGACTGGTGCTCCCTGGTTTACAGAAGGGAGTCGGGAGTCTGACTGGTGCTCCCTGGCTTACAGAAGGGAGTCGGGTGTCTGACTGGTACTCCCTGGTTTACAGAAGGGAGTCGGGAGTCTGACTGGTGCTCCCTGGCTTACAGAAGGGAGTCGGGAGTCTGACTGGTGCTCCCTGGTTTACAGAAGGGAGTCGGGAGTCCGACTGGTGCTCCCTGGTTTACAGAAGGGAGTCGGGAGTCTGACTGGTGCTCCCTGGTTTACAGAAGACCTGAGACTCAGAAATCCAATGATGCTAATTCTCCCACAGACCTCTAAATACCGAAAGGTACGGATACTTTCACAAACGGCTTGGTTAAAAGGAAATGATTTGTTGGAATTTTCTTGCCTGTCGGCACTTTTGATCTTTTATGACCACATCTCTGAAGACCGGCTGCAAGTAAAGGAACTTGTTGTTATTACTGTTGCATACTTCTTTTCTGTTTCAAATTCTAAAAGCTCAAAGTCCAAAATACAAACCCCATTTCCAGAAAAGTTGGGATATTTTCCAAAATGCAATAAAAACAAAAATCTGTGATATGTTAAATCACGTGAACCTTCATTTAACTGACAAAAGTACAAAGAAAAGATTTTCAATAGTTTTACTGACCAACTTAATTGTATTTTGTAAACATACACAAATTTAGAATTTGATGGCTGCAACACACTCAACAAAAGTTGGGACAGAGTTAAAATAAGATTGAAAAGTGCACAGAATATTCAAGTAACACCAGTTTGGAAGACTCCACATTAAGCAGACTAATTGGTAGCAGGTGAGGTATCGTGGCTGGGTATAAAAGTAGCGTCCATCAAAGGCTCAGTCTTTGCAAGCAAGGATGGGTCACAGCTCACCCCTTTGTGCCAAAATTAGTGAGAGAATTGTTAGTCAGTTCAAAAGGAACATTTCTCAACGCAAGATTGCAGAGAATTTAGGTCTTTCAACATCTACAGTACATAATATTGTGAAAAGATTCAGAGAATTCAGAGACATCTCAGTGCGTAAAGGGCAAGGTCAGAAACCACTGTTGAATGCGCGTGATCTTCAAGCCCTCAGGCGGCACTGCCTAAGAAACCGTCATGCTACTGTGACAATTATAGCCACCTGGGCTCGGGACTACTTCGGAAAACCATTGTCACTCAACACAGTCCGTCGCTGTATACAGAAACGCACCTTGAAACTGTATTACGCAAAGAGGAAGCCATACATCAACTCTATGTAGAAACACCGGCGAGTTCTCTGGGCCTGAGCTCATCTCAGATGGACCGAAAGACTGTGGAACCGTGTGCTGTGGTCAGATGAGTCCACATTTCAACTAGTTTTCAGAAAAAAAGGGCGTCGAGTTCTCCGTGCCAAAGATGAAAATGACCATCCAGATTGTTTTCAGCGAAAGGTGCAAAAGCCCGCATCTGTGATGGTATGGGGGTGCATCAGTGCCCACGGCGTGGGTGAGTTGCATGTATGTGAAGGTACCATTGACTCTGAGGCGTATATTAGGATCTTAGAGAGACATATGTTGCCATCAAGGCGACGTCTCTTCCCGGGACGTCCATGCTTATTTCAGCAGGACAATGCCAGACCACATTCTGCATGGGCTACAACAGCGTGGCTTTGTAGACACAGAGTGCGTGTGCTCGACTGGCCTGCTGCCAGTCCAGATCTATCTCCTACTGAAAATGTATGGCGCATCATGAAGAGGAGAATCAGACAACAGAGACCACGGACTGTTGAGCAGCTGAAGTCTTATATCAAGCAAGAATGGCCAAAATTTCCAATTGCAAATCTACTACAATTAGTATCCTCAGTTCCAAAACGATTAAAAAGTGTAATTAAAAGGAAAGGTGATGTAACACAATGGTAAACATGCCTCTGTCCCAACTTTTGTTGAGTGTGTTGCAGCCATCAAATTCGAAATTTGTGTATGTTTACAAAATACAATTAAGTTGGTCAGTAAAACTATTGAAAATCTTTTCTTTGTACTTTTGTCAGTTAAATAAAAGTTCACGTGAATTAACATATCACAGATTTTTGTTTTTATTGCATTTTGGAAAATATCCCAACTTTTCTGGAAATGGGGTTTGTATTTTGGACTTTGAGCTTTTAGAATTTGGAACAGATTATACAACCTCCAGATTTATCTCCTAACAAGCAGCCACAAAACAAGAACTCCAAAAGAACCAATTGAAATGAAGACCCACAAACACCCCATGTGCATAGAGAAAAATAAACACACTGTGCCATCAATCAAAGTAAGCAATTAGCATTTAGAATGAAAGTGAGTCCTCAGACATGAAGCCTTGAGCAGGCCCACAGCCTCAGAGCAGCAAAGAGGGGAGTAACGTTATGGAGCAGCGAGCAGAACCATCCCAACCCTTGCCTCCGGTCCCGACATACAGCCCTTCCAATCCATCTGGCCCAATGTTTAAACCGTCCAGAGACTGGGTTGTTCTTTGCAGCAGGACCCAGGCCATGTCGCATCGAAGCTCTCTGGACCTGGACCCCGCCAGCATGTTTCCGCCCGTACCCAACCTCTCTGAATCCACCTGGACAAGTGCAGCTTCAACCACAGGGCACAGGATTGGCAGCCTGTCCACAACCGTCCACCCACTCCACCACCGATGCACAGGAATTGAGGTCTACAGTCTTACCAAGGGAGGGCACAGGCGAGGAACGTGCAGTCACAGTGAACATCGCTCATGGCAAAAGCTGGAGGAGGAGCCCCTTCTCCTGTCTCCAGCCCTCCCCTTCCACCTGGACACCCTCTCCCCAACTCCTCAGCCTCTCTCAGTCTTTTCACTTCCACCTGCTAATACAACATTGGCCTCTTTGGCTTCTCAGCTCTCACCCACTCCAACCTGACTGCCTCCACCTTTGTCATCAAATCTGTAGACAAGGGAGGGGTAAGAGCCCACTTTCATCTCCAGCAACAGCAGGCCCGCTGTTTCTGCCCACTCTTGCCTCAGCCAACTCGTTTCTTTATACTATCCTGTCTCCCCTTGTCCAGTCTCTTCCTGGACACCTCTCATGCTCTCCGCTGATTCCAATATCCCAACTGGCTCATGGAGATTCTATTTAACCCCACCACCCCTGCCGGAGTAGAGGTCGCCGCGGCAGCTCGCCAGAGTCCTCTGTCCTGAGCCGGGTCTTTCAAGTTATCAATGTAACCAATGTTTAAAGATCTTCCCCCCCCCCAGGGTTAAGGACTCCGGGGGTTCTGTAGTTCTGTGTTTTTAGGGGATGAGGTTGTTAGCCCCATGCCCCACCCTCCTCGTTTTGCAGCCGGGCCTGGCACCGTTCATGGTGGAGTTCATCTAGGCTGGATACACCTTCATCGCACATAAGACAATAGACAATAGGTGCAGGAGTAGGCCACTCAGTCCTTCGAGCCAGCACCGCCATTCACTGTGATCATGGCTGATCATCCACGATCAGTACCCTGTTCCTGCCTTCTCCCCATATCCCTTGACTCCGCTATCTTTAAGACCGGCCTTTGTGACCTCCATGATTTGTTTAAAGACAGTTTCTTGCTTAGTTGTTCCAGATCCAGCATCTGCAAGTCCTTTGTGTCTTCAGGGAACAGAAGCAATTTGATAAGAATCAAAGGAGGAGGGGCCTCCCCACCTGCTGAACACCCGGGAGCAGAGCAGGGGGTGGGCCAGATCTGGATGAAAGATTGTGCCGTATAAACCACTTCAGCCCACCAACCTAATCCCATCTCCCTGCTCCGGACCACGTCCCTCCATTCCCTGTCCGTTCATAACTGCTCGCTGCTCTCTGAGGGTTACTCGTCTCGGTACTGAACCGAGGCTGTGGCCTGCACCTAACAGGCTCCTGGATCGGCTGTGACTGGTTTTGTGGCTTCAGTTCTGAATGTTGTTCGTTTTTTCTGTACACCGCGCGTTTGACGGTCTTTTATTTCCCGGGTTTTATTGGTTTTCAGCTCAGGGCTAGCAACCCTGACTGGTAAAACAGAACTGTTAGGGAAACAGCAATGAGGAACCCTTCTACATCCGAGTTTGACGGTATTCCTGAATCTGCACCCGGGACTCGTAAAGCCGTCAGTGAAAACTGAGACGAAGCTGCTGACACGATGAAGGAAGCCGTCAACACCGCCAAAATGGTCAGTAAGTTTGTTTTGTGGCTGTCTGTAAGGAGGCAAATCTCAAAGTTGTATCGAGTATACACGCTGTAATAGTAAATGTACTTTGAACTTTTAAATGCCACTCTCATACATGCTTCCACTGCCACCCTGGCACCCACTGCTCTCTGCCCGAAAAAACTGGCATTGTAAATCTCGCTTAGACATTGCTTCTCTCACTTTAAACCTACACTCCCGAGCACTGGACACTTCTCCCTCGGGGGAAAAGACTCAGACTTCCTTGTTTTTGCTGCTGTTACTTGTACACTGGCCAGCTGTTGTTCTGCTGAACACTGGGGGCATCCTATGTTGGCACTGGTGGGCTGCCCGCCACACATTGTGTTGGCTGTTAACACAATGCATTTCACTGTTTGTTTCCAACTGCGGTGTGATTAATAAATTAACTTATTTAATTTACGTACGTCACAAGCCTAAGAGCCAAGCTATGTTGACAACATCATAAGACCATAAGACAGAGAAGCAGAATTAGGCCATTCAGCCCATTGAGTCTGCTCACCATTCCATCATGGCTGATCCCGGATCCAACTTAACCCCAGACAACTGCCTTCTCACCATATCCTTTGATGTCCTGACCGATCAGGAAGCTCTCAACTTTCGCCTTAAATATACCCATGGGCTTGAGCTCCGCCGCAGTCTGTGGCAGGGTATTCCACAGATTCACTGCTCGCTGGCTAAACAAAAATCCTCCTTACCTCTGTTCTAAAGGGTCACCCCTCAGTTTTGAGGCTGTGCCCCCTAGTTCTGGACACCCCCACCATAGGAAACATCCTCTCCACATCCACCTTATCTATTCCTTTCAACATTCGGTTAAGTTTCAATGAGATCCCCATGCATTCTTCTAAATTCCAGTGAGTTCAGGCCCAAAGCTGCCAAACGCCCTTCATATGTTAACCCCTTCATTCCCAGAATCATCCTTGTGAACCCCCTTTGGACTCTCTCCATTGACAACACATCCTTTCTGAGATAAGGGGCCCAAAACTGTTGGCAATACTCCAAGTATCAGATTATGGATTTTCTGTTAGTTTAAAGCAGGAATCACTGTGAGTCCCATTCACCCCACGTACTGTACCTTGGCCAGGGCTTTCGCCATCTCGAATGTTCCCACCGTGTCCATGTTGGCCGCTATGATGGGGATGCCGCTGTACGACTGCTTGGAGTTACGGAACACGAAGCTCCTCTTCAGGTCCACCTGCAATAGGTTCATGACAAGAGAACGGAACAAGACTTGGCCGGCTGAACACTGTCAACTCTTGTTCTATGAATGAAATGGTCCGCGACAGGACGGAGCTGAGGGGTCTCTACAGGAGTTTACCCGGCGGGGGGGGGAGGGGGGGTGGTGGTGTTGTAGAATCCAAATCCGGAATAAAGGGTGACATAGAAACATAGAAAATAGGTGCAGGAGTAGGCCATTCGGCCCTACAAGCCTGCACCACCATTCAGTATGATCATGGCTGATCATCCAACTCAGAACCCTGTACCAGCCTTCTCTCCAAACCCCCTGATCCCTTTAGCCACAAGGGCCATATTACAAAGGAGACTTGGAGGAATTTGATCTGCAGATGGGTGGGCAATCTTGGGAATTGTCTTCTGCAGAGAGCCGCGGAGGCTGAGTCATCAGATATATTCAAGGGCAGGACAGACGAGGGAGGCAAGGGTGATGGGGGTGATATGCAAATCTTCCTAGGTGAAGAATTTTCTCATTAAAATCCTTCTTGGGATGATTATTATTATCTGGTTTAGGGCGAGGCACTATGTTAATCCCTGAAAGTAACAACACCAGTGGTGTAACAAGCATTTGGCACATTGGCTTTTATTGGATAAAGTACCGGGTGCAGCGGCTGGACCCCAGGTTATAGTTATTGCTCTGCAGTTCCGGTTACCATGCTGCAGGAAGGATGAGGTTAAATTGCAGAGGCTGTGAAAAGGTTTCTCAAGGTCGTTGCTTGGAGAGCAGGGTTTTGAGTTACAGAGTGATCCGATCCAAGGTGTAGAAGACTACGGGATCAGGTGCTGGTCAAAGAGCTTGGTACGGAATGGGGACTGGATGCAGGCCGGTTTATATGAACCTTAGGAGGGCTTCCTGATATTCGTGTGCAAACAGATCTGGACAAAGTCTTTGCCAAGCAAAGAAGGTTCACCCACCCCAACCCAGCCTGATTCATCTCATCTCATCCACACCGCTGCCCCCAGCAAAAGCCTGTGGACAGTGTGGAATGCCAGGTAACCCCAGACTTTCCCTTCGTGCCACCGTAGAACCTTCCAGAAACCAGGCAAAATGCAGCAGTGTGTCCAAGACTACAGCGACCCGCCTGCTGTAGGGATGACGGTGGTGGTGAGGAGATGGGGGTAAATAAAGAGCCTCCCCTCCTGCACCGGTATGAACAGCCCCTGCGATGCTTTTGACCAACCCCCTCCACTGTAGAATGTGATTGTAGTATATTCCCTCGGGGGGGGGGGAGCGTAATTGTAATCCGTGCACAAGCCAGAATTATCTGGCCGGGCACAGGCATCAGCCACTCCCACCTCCCCCAGCTCCATTTAGCCAAGGATTGTTGTGGTGGGAGCATTCCATCCTCGAACAACGCTCGGTTTGTTGATGGGGGAGCTTAGGCGGATTTGCGGTCCCATTCCACCGTCCCATGACGAGGGTCCCTGGAAGCTGAGGAGACGGGTACAGGCAGGTCTGGGAGGCGAGGTTTTCCTTTACAAGCTGGATGCCAAGGTGCCCGCCACCCAGCGAGCCCTGGGAGATGTACCTCGCTCCGGCTTTTCAGCGTGCTCCGCTTGGGCCGGAGCAGGACGTCCTTGAAGTCCAGCTTAATGTCGTTGTCTATTCGGGGCATTTTCCTTTCGGGGCAGGGGGTTCTTTACGGGGTACTTGGCCTTTCTTGGGGGGGGGGGTCGCAAAATGGCTTCCGCCTCCTTCTCGCCACGTGATCGACCGACTTTGGCGCCTTCGGGCCCCGGTCATGTGATCCTCCAGCCTTCACGCGGTGGTCTCGTCTCGAGGGAGCGTCTCGCGCCGCCCGTCTCTGCAGCAACTCCGGTGGCAGGAAAGCAGAGCGTGGGCGCGCCTGACGTTGCGTCCACAACCCACCAATCGCGGCTCTCCCTTCACCGCGCCCTGCACGCCGGGTAATGTAGTCTATATGTCCTCACGCCTCCGTTGCGAACACCAAGCCTGTGGAAAATTGTGTATCAAATTTTACACGAAATAGCTTTGGAGACATATTTCATTTCCGCATTTCTAGGAAATATCGAATTAAATATTATAAATGATGAGTGATCAGTTGGAAGAGTCAGGAAAGGAGAGGCGTCAAATCATGTGGATAATCGGCTGAGAAAAAGCCGCGTTGCGATTGGCCGCATCGCTGGCGCAGCAACGTCCTGATTGGGCTATTTCTAGCAGAACGGCGCTGCTATTAGTTAGGAACAACCTCCCATTGGAATCACGATTGGATAACTGAAGCCCTGGGCGGCACTAGGATTGGCCGGATGGAGGCTTGGCTGCGCGCGGACCGGAGGCGAAACACATTCTAGCGTTGCAATTGGTTGATCTGGGGCAGGCACTGCTTGCGATTGGTTGCGGGGAGGGAGCATAGAAACCGGGAGAGAGCGCACGGCGATTGGCTACGGGCAGGCGGCGACCCCGGATGTGAATGACCTCAGCGCGGAGACGGCGGCGGCGACGAACGAAGAGAGACGAGGATGCTGATTAAAGTGAAGGTGAGAGCGGGGCGCTGGGGCTACTCCCTTCCCCCTGTACCCTTCTTCCCCGCCTTGCCGATACCCCTCTCTCTGATCCACCCATACGCCCCTCTTCCTCACCTCCGCCCTCCCGGCCCCCCGGCCCGTACGCCCTTTCCTTAGCCTGGCCATGGCCCCCCACTAGCCTCTCCCTCCGTCCCCCTAGCAGATGCACCCTCGGGTGGATAACCCCATCCCGTCTCTAAATTCATTCACTCTCCCTTTAACAATGCCTCCCCAACGCACTGTAATTCCGCATTCCCCTCTAGAGTGAACCCCCTCCCCATGTTCCCTATCACAGGTCAACACCAGAGGCAGCAGCCCCTCCCATTTTGCCTGCCCAGTATTAAATAATCTCTTCCGCACTCTACATTTTCATACTATGTGTTCAATGCAGGATAACCCGAACCGTATGCAATAGAATACTCATAGTGTGGCCTCAGCAATATCTTATGTAACATAACTTACTGGCTCCTGTACTCAGGACCCTGACTGAAGAAAGCCAGCATGCCAAACACCTTTGTCACCGTTCTATCTATCTGAGACACCTTTTCAACAAGCTATACACTTGCATTCCTAGGTCTGTCCCTGAATATAACACTCCCCATGGCCGTATCATTCCCTGTATAAGCCCTACCCTAGACACAAGAGGTACTGCAGATGGTGGAAATCCAGAGCAATATACACAATATGCTGGAGGAGCTCAGCAGGTCAGGCAGCATCTATGGATGGGGATAAACAGTCAGTGTTTTGGGCCGAGACCCTTCATCAGGACTTCCATCAAGTCCTAACTTGGTTTGATCTCTCAAAATGCAGAACTTGTGTGGATGGAAAGCCTGTTTTTAATCCACAGCCCACATAACTGGACGATCAAGATCTGTCTTTGATTTTTTTTAACCTAAACAGTCTATGATACCATCTATTTTAGTTTCATACACAAACCTGTTATCAATGCCTTGTATATATTCACAAAAAACATTGTTTGTATAAATTGCTAACAACGAAGGCCCCAGTATCAACTTCTGGCTCATCTCTTGACGTGGGCCTCCAGCCAGAGAAACAATCTTCGACCATCGCCCCCTGCTTCCTCCACTGAACCGATTGTGGATCCATTCTGTTATCTCCTCCCGGATCCCATGCAATCTGACCTTCCAAATTAGCTTGCCATGTGGGGCTAAAAATCTGCTTCACATCCACGTCCCTACCCTTGTCTCCCCTCTTGGTTATCTGCTCAGAGAATGCAAGAGATTTGTCAGACATTATCTTCCACTCACAAAGCCATGCTGACTGTCCCGAATCGAACATTTTTTTTCTCTAAGTGTTGCTGGATCTTCCCTTCAGGATTCCCCCCCTGCCCGCCGCACCCCCCCCCCAGCAATTCACCCACCACCGATGTCAGACTCACCAGCCTGTCGTCTCCTGGCTTGTTTGTTCTACTCTTTTTAAGCAATGGCACCACATTAGCCGCTCTCCAGTCCTCTAGAACCTCACTTGTGCCCAGAGATGGAGCAACGACTTCCACAATTTCTTCTTAAGTCCCCACAGGTGCGGCTCTGAATTTGTCCACCTTAAGCCATCCAATACTCCTTCCCGCTACATCATGCGTGATCCAAGACAACACCTTTCAATCCCCCCATTTCCTCAACTTCCATCTTTTTCTCCTCAGCAAAAACTGAAGAAAAATATTCCTTAGAAATCTCTCCCATTTCCTTTGGCTCCATACGCAAAAGGCAATGCTAATTTTTTCTGCCCTTCTAACTTTTAAATGGATTCCCGCACTTCTTGCAGTCATAAAGGAATCTGAGATTCAAAGTAAATTTATTATCGAAGTACATGTATGTCATCATTTACAACCCTGAGATTCGTTTTCTTGCAGAGATCCATAATAGAATCGATAAAAGACCGCATCAACTTGGTTTTCAACAAACTATGTAAATATAAAACGAAGGAAATAATGGTAATAAATAAATAAGCAATAAATATTGAAGGCATGAGATGAAGAGTCCTTGGAAGTGAGTTTATAGGTTGTGGGAACGTTTCAACGATGGGACAAGTGAAGTTACCCTCTTTGGTTCAAGAGCCTGATGATTGAGGGATCAGGTTTATTATCAATGGCATATGTCGTGGAAGTTGTTAACTTAACAGCAGCAGTTCAATGAAATGTATGATAAATAGGGAAAATAAGTAAGTAGATCAAATATAGTAAGTCTATATATATATATATATATATATATGTATATATATATAGAATAGGTAAATTAAAAATAGTGCAAAAACTGTAATCTTACATCTACGGACTCCAGAGCCTGCTGGCCCCGACGCTAGCAGGCATGAACTTTCAATTGCGGCCCCTGCCATTGATCTCGGCGGCTCCAACACCTCAGGACATATTCAAAACCCGGACTCCAGCAACGACCATGGACACCTTCACAGCGATTGCGCAACCACCAACTGCGACTCCAGCCTTGAACTCCAGGCCGGGTCTTTATGTGCTGCTGTTGTGACTCCCGTCTCCCCTTCCCCCACCACCACTCCGCAGCCCCGTCTTCCTCAGATCCCACCGTCAGCTCCTGGGCCCTCAGAGGCTCCATCTTCCTCTCACCCCAACCCTCCCCTCTCCATTGACACCCCCAGCCTCCCCCCTCCCCCCTCTGATCCCAGCTCTCATCCGTGCCGGGTCTTTACCATCCCCTCCGACCTTCTACTGTCAGAGGCAGAACGCTCTGTCCTCAGTAAGGGCCTCACGTTTGTCCCCCTTCGCCCACACCTCAGCGAGTTCCGTGTTCGCCATGATGCGGAACTCTTCTTCCTCCGTCTCCGAGCCTACTTCTTCGGCAAGGACTCTTCCACCCCCACCGATGACCCCTTCTCTCGTCTTCAACCCTCCTCTTCTTCATGGACACCCCGCTCTGGTCTTCTGTCTGCTCTGGATCTCTTTATTGCTAACTGCCGACGGGACATCAACCGTCTCGACTTCACCGCACCTTGTCCCCATTCCAACATCACTCCTTCGGAACGCTCTGCTCTCCACTCCCTCCGCACTAATCCTAACCTTATTATTAAACCCGCTGATAAGGGGGGTGCTGTTGTAGTCTGGCGTACTGACCTCTACCTTGCCGAGGCACAGCGACAACTCGCGGATACCTCTTATTTACCCCTCGATCGTGACCCCACTAAGGAGCACCAGGCCATTGTCTCCCACACTATCACCGACTTTATCCGCTCAGGGGATCTCCCATCCACTGCTACCAACCTTATAGTTCCCACACCCCGCACTTCCCGTTTCTACCTCCTACCCAAGATCCACAAACCTGCCTGTCCTGGCCGACCTATTGTCTCAGCTTGCTCCTGCCCCACCGAACTCGTTTCTGCATACCTCGACACGGTTTTATCACCCCTTGTTCAATCCCTTCCGAACTATGTTCGTGACACTTCTCACGCTTTTAAACTTTTCGATGATTTTAAGTTCCCTGGCCCCCACCGCTTTATTTTCACCATGGATGTCCAGTCCTTATATACTTCCATCCTCCATCAGGAAGGTCTCAAAGCTCTACGCTTCTTTTTGGATTCCAGACCTAATCAGTTCCCCTCTACCACCACTCTGCTCCGTCTAGCGGAATTAGTCCTTACTCTTAATAATTTCTCCTTTTGCTCCTCCCATTTCCTCCAAACTAAAGGTGTAGCTATGGGCACCCGTATGGGTCCTAGCTATGCCTGCCTTTTTGTTGGGTTTGTGGAACAATCTATGTTCCGTGCCTATTCTGGTATCTGTCCCCCACTTTTCCTTCGCTACATCGACGACTGCATTGGCGCTGCTTCCTGCACGCATGCAGAACTCGTTGACTTTATTAACTTTGCCTCCAACTTTCACCCTGCCCTCAAGTTTACCTGGTCCATTTCCGACACCTCCCTCCCCTTTCTAGATCTTTCTGTCTCTGTCTCTGGAGACAGCTTATCCACTGATGTCTACTATAAGCCTACTGACTCTCACAGCTATCTGGACTATTCCTCTTCTCACCCTGTCTCTTGCAAAAACGCCATCCCCTTCTCGCAATTCCTCCGTCTCCGCCGCATCTGCTGTCAGGATGAGGCTTTTCATTCTAGGACGAGGGAGATGTCTTCATTTTTTAAAGAAAGGGGCTTCCCTTCCTCCACTATCAACTCTGCTCTTAAACGCATCTCCCCCATTTCACGTACATCTGCTCTCACTCCATCCTCCCACCACCCCACTAGGAATAGGGTTCCCCTGGTCCTCACCTACCACCCCACCAGCCTCCGGGTCCAACATATTATTCTCCGTAACTTCCGCCACCTCCAACGGGATCCAACCACTCAGCACATCTTTCCCTCCCCCCCCCTCTGCATTCCGCAGGGATCGCTCCCTACACAACTCCCTTGTCCATTCGTTCCCCCCATCCCTCCCCACTGATCTCCCTCCTGGCACTTATCCGTGTAAGCGGAACAAGTGCTACACATGCCCTTACACTTCCTCCCTTACCACCATTCAGGGCCCCAAACAGTCCTTCCAGGTGAGGCATCACTTCACCTGTGAGTCGACTGGGGTGATATACTGCGTCCGGTGCTCCCGATGTGGCCTTTCATATATTGGTGAGACCCGACGCAGACTGGGAGACCGCTTTGCTGAACATCTACGCTCTGTCCGCCAGAGAAAGCAGGATCTCCCAGTGGCCACACATTTTAATTCCACATCCCATTCCCATTCTGACAGGTCTATCCACGGCCTCCTCTACTGTAAAGATGAAGCCACACTCAGGTTGGAGGAACAACACCTTATATATTCCGTCTGGGTAGCCTCCAACCTGATGGCATGAACATTGACTTCTCTAACTTCTGCTAAGGCCCCACCTCCCCCTCGTACCCCAGCTGTTACTCATTTTTATGCACACATTCTTTCTCTCACTCTCCTTTTTCTCCCTCTGTCCCTCTGAATATACCTCTTGCCCATCCTCTGGGTCACCCCCCCCCCTGTCTTTCTTCCCGGACCTCCTGTCCCATGATCCTCTCATATCCCTTTTGCCTATCACCTGTCCAGCTCTCGGCTCTATCCCTCCCCCTCCTGTCTTCTCCTATCAGTTTGCATCTCCCCCTCCCCCTCCAGCTTTCAAATCCCTTACTCACTCTTCCTTCAGTTAGTCCTGATGAAGGGTCTCGGCCTGAAACGTCGACTGCGCCTCTTCCTATAGATGCTGCTTGGCCTGCTGCGTTCACCAGCAACTTTGATGTATGTTGCAAAAACTGTAATAATATTTTTTAAAGAAGTGAGGTAGTGTTCATGGGTTGATGGTCTGTTCAGAAATGTGATGGCAGAGGGAAAGAAGCTGTTCCTGAATCGCTGAGTGTGAGCCTTCAGGCTTCTGGATGGTAGCAATGAGAAGAGGCCGTGCCCTGGGTGATGGATACTGCCTTCCTGAGGCACCAATCCTTGAAGCTGTCTTGGATGCGACCGAGACTAGTACCCAGGAGGAGCTGACTAATTTTACAACTTCCTGTAGTTCCTTTTGATGCTGTGCAGTAGTCCCCGGCCACCGTGCCAGACAGTGATACAACCAGTCAGAATGCTCTCCACGTTACACCTGTAGAAGTTCTTGAGTGTGTTTGGTGACAGACCAAATCTCCTCAATCTAATGAAACTCCTACCATAATGCATGCTGGTAACTGTTCCTAATTATTAACTAGATTCACTAGTTCACGCCTCCTTAACCACAGCATCAATATCTCTCAGCGGCCGGGGTTCACAGAACCTGCCAGCCTTAACCCTAAAAAGAGCACGCAGGCCCTGAGACTCTTGACGTCACACTTCGAAAGGGCGCACCCTTGTAAACTGAGCAGGCTCCTCCATTGTCACCAGCCTCCGCGGTAAGCAGGAATCATCAAAAGGCAATGCCCCCGAAAGGCAGCATCCATCATTAAGGGCCCACATCACGCAGGACTTGCTCTCTTCTCATTACTACCATCAGAGCCTGAAGATACACACTCAAAGTTTCAGGAACGGGGTCTTCTGCTCCGACATCGTAATTCTGAGTGGGTAATGAATCCACGTACACTACCCCAGTCACTCTTTGCTCTCTTTTTGCGCTACTCGTTTACTGTTATGTGCAGCGGATTCCAGTTGTTCGGGATCAGTACATTTTGGCCCAATTTACTGAAGTTTTATGGAAATAGTTAAACAATCGTTTAACTGAGTAACAAATTAAGTATTTAAGTGTAATAGAGAACATTGCCAATACCACTGTACTCTAAAACTTGCGAATAGTTACCGACGGAGGAATTCGTCCAGAGTACACTGCCGTGTTCTTCTGACTGACTGTAAACGAGCAAAGTCAGTGCCAGCACCTAGAGCAGATAATGGGCCCTTGATTATCTTCCTGCATAAAGTCAAAATAAACAAAGTGATCAAAAAACACTGCTTTTTGAACCGGCGTCTGTTGGCCCAAGTGGATGGCGTAACACAGGCACGTGGAACTGAGGCTATTTAAGATCCTTGGTGTCTAGCAGCCACAGAAGGGCACACGACTGATGTGAGTTAGAAACCGTTCGGCAAGTCTCCTGTCCCAATTGAACGGCAGAGTGTTTCCATTAAACGAAGGGAATCCCAGCTATCTTAGCACTTAGCTTTTGTCTTTTTGTCCCAAATAAGTGGCTGTCCAAATTAACTGGCAGCCCAATTAATTGGAATTCCCCGTATTGGTTGTAATTATAGTTTTTATTATGATTGTGTTGTGCTGCTGCAGCAAAACCATATGCATACGCCGGTGATATTACACCTGATTCTCCTTTCCTTACCAGCAATCTCATCCAATTAACATCTGGCAGATCCCAGCAAATGGCTCCGAAATTTTGCTCTGCCACAGTTCAGGGCCTTAATCTGTGAAGCGGTCGTATCATTTCTCATGGCTATTTTAAAAAATAATAAAATGATGACCACTGGACCCAAAGTTGTCACTGACAGACACTTCCACCACTGCCCTATCGCACTCCCCACAGACAGGTCCCGTGTTACACCCTTCCTGGGTCTCAGAGTAGCCTGGACTCTGCTATACTGTAATGTCCTATGTTCTCTGCCCGTTACACCGCTGGCATTTAGGGCAGCAATGAAGGTCCTCCTCCTCCCAGTGTAAAGGATGACTCTTCATGGCGGTTTCCGAAACAACTTTTGACCAGTCAGGGTTGCTGGCCCTGAGCTGAACCCCTGAACCTGGAGGTCTGATGAATCACTCTCAGTCTGGCCTCTGCCCTTTGACCCCTTTGGCATGGGTGACCCTACCAAGAGTCAAAGCACAAGGCCCTGACTCCAGCCAACTTGGCCCTCTGGGTCATTGAGGCACGGGAGAGTTCACCCTACTAGGACCCTCTAGATATTGGTAAAGGAAGTTTTCTTGGACAAGTTTCTCAAATTCTAATATCGTTGGCCCAGTCAGTGTTAGGGAAGAAGTTAAAATCTCTTGCTCTCTATGTTTATAGCTTGCTGTAATCTCTCTACATCTGCTCCTCTCGTTCACACTGACCTCCTCCTTTCTTTCCGTTAAGACGCTGACCGGGAAGGAGATTGAAATCGACATTGAACCCACTGACAAGGTGAGATCTCGGCTGCCTCGGGTAACTCGTTTACTACTGTCACGTGTACAGGTTTCCCTCGCTACCCGAAAGTAGAGCGTTCCTACGAATCCTTTCGTAAGCCGAAATGGCGTAAAGCGAAGAAGCAATTACCATTAATTTATATGGGAAAAATCTTTGAGTGTTCTCAGACCCAAAAAATAACCTACCAAATCACACAAAACCTACAATAACACAAACATATAGTAAAAGCAGGAATGATGCCAACTAAATGAGACCACTTTGCTACCAGCAGAACCAATAGTAACATCGGCAGCTTTCAAGATTCTTTCTCTCTGCGTGTAAATTGTACGAATGGTGGACGCAGGCAAGTTCAACGCACGCACAGTGTCTTTATTTTGTTCACCACGATCGAAACAATTACGTCCAGTTTTACGCTAAGCGTAACACCCTTACGAGCTCTCTTAGGCTTTTCTGATACCTTAGGACACATCTTGCTAACGGATGCACAAAAGAAATGGAGATAAAGCACAGATGCTCACAGACACAGTTCAAAGCTATGGCAGCTTGATGCTGAGTGTAGTTCCCGGGGAAGAAGCTTGGCGGCGCCACTCTCGCTGCTCGGGGTGCGCGCTGCCTCTGTACAGTAACGGCTCGCTGCAAAACAAACGCTGAATGCTATTTTCGCTTTTCGCCTTTTTTCGTAAAAGCGAAAATCCTCCTCGGATTTCTTTCGGTTGGTGACGACAGGTCCTAATGTAGGTCTTTCGTAAAAGCGAACTTTGGAAAAGTGGGGGATACCTGTACTGAGGTAAGGCGTGAAGCCTTGTGTAAACACGAGATTCTGCAGGGGCTGGAAACCCAGAGGGACAATCACAAAATGCTGCAGGAGCTCAGCCATTAGGATGAGAAACAGTTTCTTCCCTCAGGCCATTAGGCTTCTGAACTTCCTGTCGCATTTGAAGTGTCACTGGTTAATTGTTCTGTACCCTACAATATTTAATTTATGTTCTTTATGTGTAATTCATCTGTAAATATTATCCTTGCTTTCATAAGTTATTGTGTGTTTTATGTACTACTGTGCTTTACTCCCTGGCTCGGAGAAACGTCTCGTTTGACGGTATACATATATGTAGTTATATGACAATAATACTGTGAGCAGTTTTGGCCCCACTTCTAAAGCAGGATGTGCTGTCATTGAGAGAGTCCAGAGGAGATTCACAAAACAATGATCCTGGAAATGAAAGGGTTAATGTGTGAGGAACATTTGATGGCTCTGGGCCTGTAGTGGCTGGAATTCAGAAGAACAAGGGGCTAGATCATTGAAATCTATCGTACATTGAGAGGCCGAGGTAGAGTGGGTGTGTCCTTTAAGTCTGGGACCAGACGACACAGCCTCAGAGTGCAAGGACATCCCTTTAGAGCAGAGGTGACGAGTTTCTTTAGCCAGAGAGTGGAGACCAAGTCATTGGGTATATTTAAAGTGGAGGGTAGGTTGTTGATGAGTAAGGGTGTCAAGGGTTACGGGGAGAAAGGGGTTGAGAGGGCAAATAAATCTGCCATGATGGAATGATGGAGTCTGAGGGATGAACTTGTGAAGGTTGATAACATTATGCGGGGCACAGATGTGGAGGATGGTCGGTCTTTTTCCCCAAAGTGGGGGGGGGGTCAAACTAGAGAGCACAGGTTTAAGGTGAGGGTGGTGGGAATGTGGAACGAGCTGCCAGAGGAGCTGGTAGGAGGCAGGTACAGTTAAAGTCAGTTGTACTAGTACAAGGATGGGAAAGGCAAAGGGCAGGGGTTCCCAACCTCTTTTATGCCATGGACCCTTGCCGTTAACCGAGGGGTCCGTGAACCCAAGGTTGGGAAGCCCTGGAATGGGAATACAGGGTTCAAAGATTCAATTTAATGTCAGAGAAATGTATACAATATACATCCTGAAATGCTCTTTCTTCGCAAAACATCCACGAAAACAGAGAAGTGCCCCAAAGAATGAACAACAGTTAAACGTGAGAACACCAAAGTCTCCCCCTCAGCTCCCCCCTCCCGCGTGTTAGCGGTGGTGAACAACAATCCCCCCCACAAAAAGCACAGGCGTGAGCTAGGCGATAGTGAAGACACAGACCTTGCAGTTACCCCAAAGACTATAGCAATTCATCCGGCATTCGGCAACCCACAGGTTCTCTCCCTCCCTGGCAAGGGAGAGGGAGGTGTCCCTCATTTTCACAGCGAGCGGGAGACATAACAACCCGCTGGTTTACAATCTTAAAAAATCCGTTTCATTGCTTTTTACAAGCCCTGTGCCTGAAGGTTGCAAAGATCTCAGGTCTTCGGGCCCACGGCAAAAGATTTTCTGGCTTCCCCAATGACACACGAGTCTCCGGCTGTGACACTGACTCTCAATCCGCCCATCTCCAGAGCCCCGAGATCTTAGGCTCCCAAACACTAGGCCGCCTCTCAGGCTGACCCCTTGGCGTGCCGAACAACGGCCGGTCCTGAAACCCCGAGAGCGGGTCCAGTTCCCGCAAAGAACCGGTCAGTGTGTAACTCCGGGTCAGGGTCTTCAAAAGAACCCTGAAAGGGAAAGAATAAAGATGGAAACAGAGCTGTTTCTGAAGATGCAAGCAAAGGACTCGCCGCTTAGCGCCATCTTAACTCTGCCTCCGTCTCCGAGTGTTTTGTGTAGTGCAGACAGATATCACGGTCAGCGTGGCTGAGCTGGTTCGAGAGGCTTCAGTCGGCAGCGTGTGGGATAAAACGGTCCTGGAGCAGGCAAGTAGGAGCAGTGTAGATGGGAGGGAGGGGATCAGCGTGGATGTAATGGGCTGAAGGACCTGTTTCTGTGCAATGACTGTATCTGTGGGGGTGGCCCAGGCAGGCCAGTGTTCATTGTTGGTGTGGGGTGGGGTGTGGATGCTGTCCCGCTGAACCAAGTGACGTGTTTCTGCTGGGCAGGTGGAGAGGATTAAAGAGCGCGTGGAGGAGAAGGAGGGGATTCCCCCGCAACAACAGCGCCTCATCTACAGTGGAAAACAGATGTGAGTGTTCGGGGGCATGGCGAGGGGGTGGTTACGGTGATGGCTGGGGGCGTGGTTGCATTACTGGGTTCAAGGAGGAAGATCCGCACCCACGCTTTCCTCTTGCTGCGGGGAAGTGTGCTGGGCTTCAGTTACTCTGCAGAGGAGACCGGTGGCCTGAGCAGGTGGGCGGACATGCGCGCGCACACACACACACACACACGCATGCTCGCACTCCTATTACCAGGGTGTAGAGAGAGTCAGAATCAGGCTTTTTATCATTGACGTGTGTCATGAAATTTGTTATTTACTTGTGTGGCAGCAGTACAGTGCAGGACATTAAAAAATACTATGAGTTACAGGAAGAAATATATAAATATTGCAAAAAGACAGCAAAATAGTGAGGTGGTGTCCATGGGTTCATTGACTATTCAGAAATCTGATGGCAGAGGGGAAGAAGCTGTTCCCAGAATGTTGCGTGTGGGTCTTCAGACTCCTGTACCTCCTCCCTGATGGTGGTGATGAGCAGAGGGCATGTCCTGCATGGGGAGAGTCCTTAACCATGGATGCCATTTTCTTTAGGCACCGCATTTCGAAGGTGCCCTTGATGGTGAGGAGGCTTGAGCCTGTGACAGAACTGGCGAAGTCTGAAACTACTTGTCATCCTGTGTATTGGGAGTGAGGAGGAAGAGACAGGGAAAGCAGGGAAATAGTGACTAAAAACGGGCCGGAGCTGGATTTTACACCCAGTAACCTGGTTGCCTTCGGGCAGCTCATCGCCCAGGGACCACAGTTTCCTTGCCTGCCCACCACCCCTCTACTCGGCTCACTTTCTACCACTGACCCCTCATTGAGGACTGGTGTGAGTTCTGTCTTCCCCGTCCTGAAGTCCTCATTCGGTTCCTTGGTTGGAGAATCGGTTGATGTGTACTTGAATTTTCAGAAGGCCTTTGTCTTTAAGAAGAACAACAGTGCGGACTATTATCTAAATGGGGAGAAGGTTCAAACATCAAAGGTGCTGAGGGACTCAGGAGTCCTCGTACAAGACTCCCAGCAGGTTAATTTACAGGTTGAGTCTGTGGTAAAGAAAGCAATTGCAATGTTGGCATTTATTTCAAGGGAATAGAATAAAAAAGCAAGGAGATAATGCTGAGCCTTTATAAGACACTAGACAGGCCGGACATGGAGTATTGCCAACAGTTTTGGGCCCCTTATCTCAGGAAGGATGTGTTGTCAATGGAGAGAGTCCAGAGGAGGTTCACAGAGATGATTCTGGGAATGAAGGGGTTAACATATGAGGGGCGTTTGGCAGCTTTGGGCCTGTACTCACTGGAATTTAGAAGAATGCATGGGGATGTCATTGAAACCTACCGAATGTTGAAAGGACTAAATAGGTTGGATGTAGAGAGGGTGTTTCCTCTGGTGGGGTTATCCAGAGCAGAGGAGGACACAGCCTCAGAATTGAGGGGCAACTTTTTGGAACAGAAGTAAAAAGGTTTTTTTTTAGCTAGAGAGTAGTGAATCTGTGGAATGCTCTACCACAGACTAGTCCATGGGTATATTTAAGGCGGAAGTTGGTCGTTTCCTGATCAGTCAGGGCATCAAAGGATATGGTGCGAAGCCAGGTGTGTGGGGTTGAGTGGGATCCAGGATCAGCCATGATGGATTGGTGAGCAGATTCGATGGGCTGAATGGCCTAATTCTGTTCCTGTGTCTTATGGTCTAAGGTGCTGTACCTGAGGCTGTTTAACAAGCTACGAGCCCATGATATTACGGGAAAGATTCTAGCCTGGATGAAGCAGTGACTGAATGGCAGGAGGGAAAGAGTTGGAATAAAGGGAGCTTTTCCTGGCTGGCTGCCGGCGGCTTGTTGTGTTCCACAGGGTCTGTGTTGGGACCACTTCGTATTACATTTTATTTGTCAATGATTTGGATGATGGAATTGATGGCTTTGTTGCAAAGTTACTAGATGATAAGAAGATAGATGGAGGGGTGGGTAATTTTGAGGCTATAGAAAAACTTAGATTAGGAGAATGGGCAAAGAAGTGGAAGATGGAATACAGTGTATAGTCATGCACTTTGGTAGAAGAAATGAAAGGATTGACTATTTTCTAAATGGAGAGAAAATACAAAAAAAAGCTGAGGCAGGAAGGGACTTGGGAGTCCTTGTGCAGGATTCCCTAGAGGTTAATTTGCGGGTTGAGTCTGTGGTGAGGAAGATCAAATGCAATGTTAGCATTCATTTGAAGACCAGAATATAAAATCAAGTTATGTAATGTTGAGACTTTATAAAGCAGTGGCAAAGGCTCACTTGGAGCATTGTGAGCAGTTCTGGACCCTTATCTAGAAAAGGATGTACTGAAACTGAAAGCGTTCAAAGGAGGCCCAGGAAAATAATTCCAGGATTGAATGGCTTGTCATATAAAGAGTGTTTGATGGTTCTGGGCCTGTATTCACTGGAATTCAGAAAAATAAGAGGTGACCTAATTGGAACCTGTCAAATGGTGAAAGGCTTTATTAATAGAGTGGATGTGGAGAGGTTGTCCTGTGGTGGGAGAGTCTAAGACCAGAGGACACGGCCTCACAATAGAGGGGCGTCCTTTTAGAATGGAGATGAGAAGGAATTTCATTAGCCAGAGAGTGGTTTTTGTGGTGTTTGTTGCCACAGGCAGCTCTGAAGGACAAGTGTTTATGTATACAGGTTTCCCCTGCCATCCGAAGGTAGAGCGTTCCTATGAAATGATTCGTAAGCCAGAATGTCGTAAAGCGAAGAAGCAATGACCATTTATTTATATGGGAAAAATTTGTGAGCGTTCGCAGACCCAAAAAATAACCTACCAAATCATGCCAAATAACACAAAACCTAAAATAACAGTAACATATAGTAAAAGCAGGAATGATATGATAAATATACAGCCTGTATAAAGTAGAAATACTTTTCCACAATCATTGCCGCACTGTTCTCCATAGGGAAAATCTCACGCAAGCGCTCTCGGCAGAAACACTCTCTCCAGTAACTTTTGAGCTGTGAAGCTGCCAAATCATACCAAGTAACGCGTAAAAATACACAGCCGATATAAAGTAGAAGTAATGTATGTACAGTGTAGTATCACTTCCCGGAATCGGGAAGGCAGCGCCGAGCACACTGATGATGGTGTGTTAGGCTGAGTCGGAGTTTGGGTGGTGCAGTGGCCCCCACCCTCTGGGCCGCTGACCAATACTGATCCGCGAAGCATGCAGGAGTCCAACGGTAGCCAGGACGCACCCAGCACATCTTTAAGAAAAAAAGCGAAATAAACAAGCTAATTAATTAGGTGCCGCCCGGCACGTAATTGTTGGCCCAGATCAGAGGCGATTGCTGATTGTGTCGCCTCTGATCTAGGCCGACATTTACATGCCGGGTGGCACCTAATTAATTAGCTTGTTTATTTCGCCTTTTTTCTTAAAGATGTGCTGGGTGCATCCCAGGTACCGCTACATTCTACGCGGCAATGTATCGGTCCACGGCCTGGGGGTTGGGGTGATGGGACATTGGGGTGTCATCTGATCGTCGTCTGTTTCCATCAGGGCAGGCAGGTCATCTTCTTCTATGTCTGCCTGCCTCGATGTCAAAGGTCGAGGTTTGTGGTCTGCTGTGGCTGATGTGGAAGGCTTGAAAAACGACAGTATGCTTGACTGCTTAGCCTCACGCATTTTTCTATCATACAGTTCTTTGTAAGCACTCAAAGCATCTTGCAAATATGCCCTAAACCCTTTCAAAATTAAAGTCGTACTTTTCTGTAATCATTGAAGCGAAAATCTTACGCAGTTGTTTCACGTTCAGTTCTTGGACGACTTCACTTTTGGTCCGTTCGCTACTGCATTCGGTTTCGATTGTTATCCTTTCCTCTTCCAACTGCATCAGCTCTTCATCTATCAGTTCTTGGCATGAGATGCCAAAACCTCTTCGCCAGCTTCCACAGCCAAACTCACTTTGTCCTTGCTTCGTTCACCACGATCGAAACGCTTAATTATGTCCAGTTTTACGCTAAGTGTAACACCCTTCCGAGCTCTTTTAGGCTTTTCCGATACCTCAGAAATCATCTTGCTAATGGCTGCTCACAGGCACATGTTTAAGCAATGCCGGCTAGAAAGCAGTTCAGGAGGAGGAGCTTGGCTGCTTGGGGCACACGCTGCTTTTTCTCGTAACAGCGAGGTGTCATAAAGCGAATGTTCGAAAAGCGGGGGACACCTGTATGTAAGGCAGAGGTTGAAGGGTCAGGGGAGAAGGCAAGAGATGGAGGTTGACAGGAAAATTAGATCAGCCATGATGAAATGGTAGAGCAGACTCGATGGGCCAAATGGCCTAATTCTGCTACTATACCTTACGACCTTGCTGATCTTGAGTGTAAGGTTATCGTTATGACACCACTCAAGCAGCCATTCTATCTCCGGTATGCTGTCTCATCGCCAATTAAACCTTCTGAGTGGCTCAGATTTCGGAGAGGGGTTGTACCAGGGTCAGGTGGGGGTGGGGAGAACGAAGGAGGAATAAGATGGACTTTGATTAACGCAATTTCCTTTACACAACAGGAATGATGAAAAAACAGCAGCGGACTACAAGATACAAGGAGGGTCTGTGCTCCACCTGGTCCTGGCCTTGAGAGGAGGAACTCGATGACGGCAGGGCAAGGGGGTGGTTGGGTTAAGCTGTCCCCCCCCCACATTGATTTGTGGTCCCACACCATGTGCCTCCCTCTGCAGACCCCCACCACTCCACACACACACACACACACACACACTTCACTTGTTTGACGGCACTCGCCAGAACAGTTTGCATCTGGTTTTGTGGGATTCTCTTTTGATGTCGAGGTGCATCAGCTTCTAATTTCTGGGGTTACGTTGTCTCGGTCCACTGTACACCCCCCTCCCCGACCCCAGCACTGGGAGGGGACATGGACGCCGGAGCATCGGGGCACCGGAGCGGGCAGGCGGGTGGGAGCTGGGGGACAGTGTTGGCACTGTGAAGGGAGAGAAACGATCCATTAAACCGAACTGTGTTTTGCTTCCCTGAGCCCTGCGTCTCCATGGTTTCCCTTCATTTGCTGTTGGATTTATTTTTTGCCTGTGGGGACCATGAACATGAGCCCGCTCGGCCTGTGAGTTACCTCATGGCGGGCTGGAACCTCGCCTCGCTCACTCACCCTCCTTTCTGCTCAGGTGGCTGATTACTAAGGTGGATGCTCATTCCCTCGAGCAGGAGGGGAGGGACAGTTGGCATTTCGGGTGAAAACCCTGCAGCGACGTCTCCTCCTTCCCACCGATGCTTCATGGACCCTGCTGAGAAACTCCAGTGGATGGTTTGTGACCACACTCTGCAGCTCCCGAATCTCCGCGGACTCCTGTGTCACGGTACTACAAGTTGCTGCTGAGACTGTACTGATTCTGGTCACCACAGGAGGGCATCGGGCCAAAAGAGCGCACGGAAAGGATTCCTGGGGGTGTTGCTAGGACTGGAGGGGTTGAGTCATGAGGAGAGACAGGACGGTTTGGAGCGAAGGGGGCTGAACGGTTGTTGAGGTTTATATAATTATGAGAGGCACAGATACTGTGGTCACAGTCCTTTTTCCCCAGGGTAGGGGAGTCTAAAACTAGCTTAAGGTGAGAGGGGAAAGATTGAGAAGGGTCGTGAGTGGTGGGTATGTGGCAGGAGCTGCCAGAGGAAGTGGGGACAGGTACAGGGATAGGAAAAGTTCAGCTAGATATGGGCCAACTACAGGAAAATGGGACTGGAGTCAGGAAAGCACCTTGGACGGGTTGTGTATTCAATTCAATTCCAGTTTAATTGTCACTCAAACACAGCCAAACGAGGCAGCATTACTCCAGGGCTAACGTGAAAACCACTGTACCAACAGTCACACACAGCACAAAGCACACCTGTAGCATGTATGAGATAGCAAGCACATAAAGCTATCAGTAAGATGCAGCTGTGCTATAAAGTCCAGATTCGAGCCACATTGGAGCTTGCCTCCTGCTGAGCAAACATGGCGGGGTGGGGCGCAGCCCAGAGGCTGCACTACCCCCCGGTGGAGCACACTGCTTCTGGCGGCTGTAATCAGGCAACACTGCGGCTTCAGGCCTAGTCCTCACTATGACCAAGGCCACGCAGCCCCTCTCCCCCCCCCCAATTGCCCCTGCTCCCCACCAATGAAACAGTGAATCCATCTTGTGGCACATCAACAATGTGCAAAGTGTGTTGCGATCACAAGAAAAGGGACCGAGATGGTCACTTGCTATTAGACTGTACACCTCCTTTGTCTCTCTCATTTTCTCCGCCAACCCTTAGCACACCAAGAGTCGAGATTCCTTGGTCAAATGGTGCAGGCTCCTGGTGAGACCACACCTGGAACATTGTTTCCTGCAGAGGAGGTTCACCAGATCAAACCTTGGGGGAGGCATTGGGGAGAGGGAGGATGGGGCAGGGTGGAATTGTCCGATGAGGAGAGATTAAGGTCTGTACTCTGGGGTTGAAGAGAGTGAGAGGAGATCATGTCGAAACCCCTCCCGAAGCTCAGAAGGGTGGACATGACAGTGTGGTCCATTCAGGGTGGAGATTAAGAGGGAATGGAGGTGAGAAAAATGAGCCCCAGTGGAGCGGGGTGTAAAGTAAATGAAAGCAGAGGGTGCTGGAAACACTCACATGAACAGGCAGCATCTGCAGAGATAAACGAGTGTTTGGAATTGAATAAGTGGGAAGCTGCTGGATGCTGGCTTCAACCCTCAATATCTTAATCATCCTGTGGTGGTCAAAACTGAAGATAATCTCCTGAGTGTGGTCTTGCCAACAATGCACTCCTGTGTGTTCAGTGGGCAAGGCTGTCAATCACAGTGCGGGCCATCCATTCAATTCTCATCTAAAACAAAGCAGGCCACACGTGCCAAATCCCAGACAAGGTTTAGTTGTGGACGGAGAGAGAAAAGCTTTCTTGCGCACTGTCCATATGGATAAACTCATTCGAGCAGGGCGTTGAGACAGAACTAGATCAAGCAATCAGAGTGAAGAACAAAATGTTGCAGTTACAGACAGAGTGCGGTGCGGCTGGCCAGTAAAGTGCAAGAGCCAAATTGATTCAGTCTCAGATTTGTTTATCGCATTAACCTGCCCAAGAACGTGCTGGGGGCAGCCAGCAAATGTCTTCACGCATTCTTCAGAAAGAACTGACCGACTGACTCATTGGGCAGAGGCAGCCAGTTCTGACCCACACAGAGGGAGTTACTGCAGTTGGAGAACTGAATCCAGGCTTCACCCTCTGGGTCACAAATGCCCATCTTGTGGGCAATACATGCAGATGGACAATCCGATGGGTGAGAGACTGGGGGACGGATGGTGAGGTGGGAGGGGGGAAGGCTGCCGCAGACCTATAGGAACCTCCTACCAGGCAGGATCCAGATCTTTCCTCTCCCCTGAAACTACTCCCCATCCCACCAAACAGCCACAACAATCGGGGGCCTCGTGAATCACTTGCTGAGTTGGTTAGAGTGGCTGGTGCCTGCTATCCCACTCCCCCCCACATCACTGCTGTGTCTATGACCCTCTCCCACACACTGTTTCCGTTCACCCCTAACCTACAAACAGCTCAAGTTATGAACTGTCCTCGAATGGAACGCACGGACTAGCACAGGACACTGGAGCAGTTAAGACATTCAACCCATCCATTCTGCCGCCATTTCATCATGGCTGGTCCATTTTCCCTCTCAGCCCCAATCTCCTGCCTTCTCCCCATACCCCTTCATGTCCTGACCAATCAAGAATCTATCGTCCTCTGCCTTAAATACAGCCAATGACTTGGCCTCTACAGCCACCTGTGGCAACGAATTCCACAGATTCAGCACTCACTGGCTAAAGAAATTCCTCTTCATCTCCATTCTAAAAGGATGCCCCTCTGCTCTGAGGCTGTGTCCTCTGGTCCCAGTCTCCACCACAATTGGAAACCACTTTTCCACATCCACTCTATCGAGGCCTTTCAACCTTTGATATGTTCCAATGAGATTCCCCCTCATTCTTCTAAATTCCAGTGAGTACAGGCACAGAGCCATCAAATGCTCCTCATATGATAAGTCATTCAATCCTGGAATCATTTTTGTGAACCTCCTTTGAACCCTGGCTAGTGTCAGTACACACTTTCTTAGATAAGGGGCCCAAAAATGCTCTCAATAATCCAAGTGAGGCCTCTCCATTGCTTTATAAAGTTTCAAAATTGCATCCTTGCTTTTATATTCTAGTCTTCTCAAAATGAATGCTAACATTGCATTTGCCTTCCTCACCTGAAGTTAACCTTCAGGAAATCCTGCACAAGGACTCCCAACCAAGAGAAAGTCTGCAGATGCTGCAAGTCCGAGCAATACACAAAATGCTGGAGGAACTCAGCAGGCCAGGCAACATCTATGGGGAAAAAAATACAGTTGACATTTCAGGCCAAAACCTTTTGGCAAGGCTGGACAAAAAAGGTTGAGGAGTAGATTTGAAAGGTGGGGGGAAGGGAGAGAAACAGTAGGTGATAGGTGGAACTTGGAGGTGGAGGGATGAAGAGCTGAGAAGTTGGTGAAAGAGACAAGGCCATGGAAGAAAAAAAGCGGGGAGGAACCCCAGAGGGAGGCAATGGGTGGGCAAGGAGATAAGGTGAGGAAGGGAAATGGTGAAAGGTGGGGGGGGGGCGGTGGCTGGTGGCTACCCAAATGGAATATAAGGTGTTGTTTCTCCAACCTAAGTGTGGCCTCATCACAACAGTGGAGGAGGCCATTAATGGACATATCGGAATGGGAATGCAAAGTGGAATTAAAATGGGTGGCCACTGGGAGATCCCGTTTTTTCTGGAGGTTGGAGTATAGATGTTCAGTGGAGCGGTCTCCCAAACCGTGTCAGGTCTCACCAATACACAGGAGGCCACACTAGGAGCACCGGACACTGTATATAGCCCCAACAGACTCACAGGTGAAGTGTCACCTCATGTGGAAGGATTGCTAAGACCTTTTGCACCTCAGATTTTTGTATTTTCTCTCCATTTAGAAAATAGTCTACGCTTTTATTTCTTCTACCAAAGTGCAAGTCCATACACTTCCTAACACTGTATTCCATCTGACACTTCTTTGCCCATTCTCCTAATCTGTCTAATCCTTCTGTAGCCTCTCTACTTCCTCAAAACTACCTGCCCATCCACCTATCTTTGTATCATCCAGAAACCTGGTCACAAAGCCATCAATTCTGTCATCCAAATCATTGACATACAATTGGTCCCAACACCAACCCATATGGAACACCGCTAGTCACTGGCAGCCATTCAGAAAAGATTCTGTTTATTCCCACTCTTTTTTGCCTACCAGTCAGTTACTGGTCTATCCACGCTGAACTTTTTCCTGTAATACTATGGGCTCTTATCTTGCTAAGCAGCCTCATGTATGGCACCTCGTCAAAGGCTTTCTGAAAATCCAAGTACATGACAACTACTACAAACCCCATTTCCGGAAAAGTTGGGATATTTTCCAAAATGCAATAAAAGCAAAAATCTGTGATATGTTAATTCACGTGAACCTTTATTTAACTGACAAAAGTACAAAGAAAAGATTTTCGATAGTTTTACTGACCAACTTAATTGTATTTTGTAAACATACACAAATTTAAAATTTGATGGCTGCAACACACTCAACAAAAGTTGGGACAGAGTTAAAATAAGATTGAAAAGTGCACAGAATATTCAAGTAATGCCGGTTTGGAAGACTCCACATTAAGCAGGCTAATTGGTAGCAGGTGAGGTATCAGGACTGGGTATAAAAGTAGCGTCCATCAAAGGCTCAGTCTTTGCAAGCAAGGATGGGTCACGGCTCACCCCTTTGTGCCAAAATTCGTGAGAGAATTGTTAATCAGTTCAAAAGGAACATTTCTCAATGCAAGATTGCAGAGAATTTAGGTCTTTCAACATCTACAGTACATAATATTGTGAAAACATTCAGAGAATTCAGAGACATCTCAGTGCGTAAAGGGCAAGGTCAGAAACCACTGTTGAATGCGCGTGATCTTCAAGCCCTCAGGCGGCACTGCCTAAGAAACCGTCATGCTACTGTGACAATTATAGCCACCTGGGCTCAGGAGTACTTCGGAAAACCATTGTCACTCAACACAGTCCGTCACTGCATCCAGAAACGCAACTTGAAACTGTATTACACAAGGAGGAAGCCATACATCAACTCTATGCAGAAACACCGGTGAGTTCTCTGGGCCCGAGCTCATCTCAGATGGACCGAAAGACTGTGGAACCGTGTGCTGTGGTCAGATGAGTCCACATTTCAACTAGTTTTCAGAAAAAACAGGCGTCGAGTTCTCCGTGCCAAAGATGAAAACGACCATCCAGATTGTTATCAGCGAAAGGTGCAAAAGCCCGCATCTGTGATGGTATGGGGGTGCATCAGTGCCCGCGGCGTGGGTGAGTTGCATGTATGTGAAGGTACCATTGACTCTGAGGCATATATTAGGATTTTAGAGAGACATATGTTGCCATCAAGGCGACGTCTCTTCCCGGGACGTCCATGCTTATTTCAGCAGGACAATGCCAGACCACATTCTGCACGGGCTACAACAGCGTGGCTTTGTAGACACAGAGTGCGTGTGCTTGACTGGCCTGCTGCCAGTCCAGATCTATCTCCTATTGAAAATGTATGGTGCATCATGAAGAGGAGAATCAGACAACGGAGACCATAGACTGTTGAGCAGCTGAAGTCTTATATCAAGCAAGAATGGACAAAATTTCCAATTGCAAATCTACTACAATTAGTATCCTCAGTACCAAAATGATTAAAAAGTGTTATTAAAAGGAAAGGTGATGTAACACAATGGTAAACATGCCTCTGTCCCAACTTTTTTTGAGTGTGTTGCAGCCATTAAATTCGAAATTTGTGTATGTTTACAAAATACAATTAAGTTGGTCAGTAAAACTATTTAAAATCTTTTCTTTGTACTTTTGTCAGTTAAATAAAGGTTCACGTGAATTAACATATTATAGGTTTTTGTTCTTATTGCATTTTGGAAAATATCCCAACTTTTCTGGAAATGGGGTTTGTAATTCTCGTTTGTCAATCCTGCCTGTAATTTCCTCAAAGAATTCCAACAGAAAAGATTTTCCCTTAAGGAAACCATGCTGACTTTGGTCTATTTTATCATGTGCCTCCAAGTACCCCAAAGCGTCATCCTTAACAATAGACTCCAACATCTTCCCAACACCTGAGGTCAGACTCATGTTCTTTCTTCTACCTCCCTTCCTTTTTAAAGAGTGGAGTGACATTTGCAATTTTCCGGTCCTCTGGAACTATGCCTGAATCTATTGATTCTTGAAAGATCATTACCAATGCCTCCACAACCTCTTTCAGAAGCCTGGGGCGTAGTCCTGGTCCAAGTGACTTATTTACCTTCAGACTGTTCAGCTTCCCAAGCACCTTTTCGCTACTAATAGCGACTTCACTTCTTCCCCTGACACTTTCAAACTACTGGCATACTGCTGGTGCAAAATACTTATTCAGTCTCTCTGCCATTTCCTTGTCCCCATCACTACCTCTCCAGCATCATTTTCCAGAAGTCCGATATGTACTCTCACATCTCTTTTACTTTTCATATATCTGAAAAAACTTTTGGTATCTTCGTAGATATTATTGGCTATCTTTCCTTCATATTTCATCATTTCCTTCCTTATGGCTTTTTAGTTGCCTTCTGTTGGTTTTCAAAAGCTTCCCAATCCTCTAACTTAACACTAATTTTGCTCTTTTATCTGGTCTCTTTTTTGGTTTTGACGAACCAAAACCATGAGTCCTGACGAAGGGTCTCAGCCCGAAACGTCAACTGTACCTCTTCCAATAGATGCTGCCTGGCCTGCTGCGTTCACCAGCAACTTTAATGTGTGTGTTTTGGTTTTTTGTTGGCTTTGAATTTTCTTGTCAGTCACAGTGCCCCACCCTGCCTTTAAAATACCTTATCTTCTTATATGGGATGTATCTATTCTACACTTTCCAAATTGCCCCCAGAAACTGCAGCCATTACTGCTCTACCATCAACCCTACTAGTGTCCCCTTCCAATCAACTTTGGCCAGCTCCTCTCTCATCCTCTGTAATTCCCTTTACTCCACTGTAATACTGATACATCTGACTTCAGCATCTTCCTCTCAAATTTCAGGGGGAATTTCATCATATTATGATCACTGCCTGCTAAGGGTTCCTTTACCTTAAGCTCCCTAATCAAATCTGGTTCATTACACAACACCCAATCCAGAATAGCTGATACCCTTAGTGGGCTCAACTACAAGAGCCATCTCATAGGCATTCCAGAAATTCCATCTCTTGGGATCCAGCACCAACCTGATTTTCCCAAACTATCTGCATATTGAAATCCCCCATGACTGTGGTAACATTGCCCTTCTGACATGCATCTTCTATCTCCCACCCTGGCTAGTGTTTGGAGTTATGTATATAATTCTCATAAAGATCTTTTTAACCTTGCGGTGTCTTAACTCTACCCACAATGATTTTACTTCTTCTGATCCTATGTCACATCTTTCAAAGGATTAATTTCAGTTTTTTACCAACAGAGCTAGTTCACCCCCTCTGCACAATACATCCTTCTGTACAATGTGCATCCTTGGATGTTAAGCTCTCAACTATGACCTTCTTTCAGCCACGACTCAGTGATGCCCACAATGTCATACCTGCCAATCTCTACCTGCACTACAAATT
Source organism: Mobula hypostoma (assembly GCF_963921235.1). NCBI lineage: Eukaryota > Metazoa > Chordata > Chondrichthyes > Myliobatiformes > Myliobatidae > Mobula > Mobula hypostoma. Next base: position 216,678 of record NW_026948139.1, on the reverse strand, counting down.
CATCTACCTTATTCTGTATAGTGTGTGCATTCAAATATCACACCTTCACTCCTGTAAGTGTCACCCTTTTGAATTTGTCCCTGTTACAATAAAACCCATCCACTGACTGCAGTTTTGCCCTATTGTCTGCCTGTCATAAATGTCAGTCACACTACGCACTTCCTCTGCGGGTAAGCCAACAGCCCTATCCTCAGTCATATCACTCCAGTTCACATCCCTCTGCCAAATTAGTTTAAGCCCTCCCTAACAGCTCTAGCAAACCTGCAAGGATATTGGTTCCCCTCTTGTTTCGATGTAACCCACCCCTTTTTGTTCAGGTTGTAACTTCCCCTGAATAGATCCCAATGATCCATAAATCTGAACCCCTGCCCCCGGGACCAGTTCCTCAGTCACGCACTCACCTGCCAAATCATCCTGTTCTTACCCACACTGGCACCTGGCACAGGCAACAATTCAGAGATCACCACCCGGAAGTTCCTGTTTCCCAGTTATCTACCTAGCTCCCTAAAATCTTTCTTCAGGACCTCCTCACCTTGTCCACCTATACCAGTGGTGCCAATATGTACCAAGACTTACGGCTGCTCACCCTCCCCCTTCAGAATGCCATGGACCCAATCCAAGATGTGCCTCACCGTGACACCCGAGACACAACACACCATCCCTGTGTCTCTACTGCACCCACAGAATTTCCTGTCTGGTCTGGTCCTATGGAATCCCCTGTCACCACTGCAGTCCCCTTCTCCTCACTTCCCTTCTGAGCCACAGCACCAGACTCAGTGGTAGAAACCCGAGATGCCTCTTCCCTCGCTCCTGATTCCATTTGGCTGCCAGAAAGAAAATGCCAAAAGCCCACAAATGCTTCTTCTTGAATCTCAGTCCTGGACGTGTGTGTCGCCTCCTTTCTCTCTCTCCTGATTCGATTGGCCCGGCAGAGAAACTCCGAAATCCCCGGAACGCCAGTGTGGCACAGCCGTTAGTGTAAACTGCTACAGCGCCAATGACCTGGGTTCAAAGGTGCCCTGTCTGTAATTATGTTCTCCCCATGACGGCGTGAGTTTCCTCCAGGTGCTCTGGTTTCCTCCCATGTTCCAAAAGCGTGCAGGTTAGTAGGTTAATTGGTCACGTGGGTATAATCGGGTGGTGCTGGCTCGTTGGGCTGGGAGGGCCTGTTACTGTGCTGTACCCCTGAATAAAATAACGTCTTTCTCGCCCTCCCTCTCTCCTTCTGGTCCTCCTCCAGTCCCACCATTGGTGTCCTGTTTCCCACTCCAGAACCTGCCTTCCCCCACTTTACCCATCTCTGTCGCTCTCCCCGCTCCTGGATCCAACCACACTCCACCCCCCCCCCGCCACTACCACCAGTTTGCCTCCAACTCTCATTCACCCTTTCCCTAATGGTCTGCATTCTCACCCCCTTTACCTCAGAGAGTAGTGCTACCTGCCCTTTGTGTTCCTCCTTATCTCCCTCCAGCAGCCAACTCCAACCTTCACTCTCCTCTCCCCCCACCTCACTCCATTTGCTTTTCCTCCCTCCTCCCCTCTCTCCCTTTTGGGTCCCCCCACCTGGAACTGCCTCATCACCCCACCTCTGCTCCTTCCCCCCGGCCTGGCACAGCCTACCTCTCATCTCGGGCATCAGAGGAACTCAGCTGGTCAGTCAGCATTATTGGGGGGGGGGAGTGAAAAGAAGACAGATTATTATATGTTGTGTTGGCGCGTGACCAAGTGGTTAAGGCGTTGGTCTAGTGATCTGAAGGTCGCTAGTTCGAGCCTTGGCTGAGGCAGCGTGTTGTGTCCTCGAGCAAGGTACTTAACCACACATTGCTCTGTGATGACACCGGTGCCAAGCTGTATGGGTCCTAGTGCCCTTCCCTTGGACAACATCGGTGTCGTGATGAGGGGTGACTTGCAGCATGGGCAACTGCTGGTCTTCCATACAACCTTGCCCAGGCCTGCACCCTGGAAACCTTCCGAGGCGCAAATCCATGGTCTCACGAGACTAACGGATGCCTATATACAATATTACATGTTGTGAAATTTATTGTTTAGTGGCAGCAGACAAAAACATTACTGTAAGCGACAATAAACAAACTGCAGAAGAGCAACAACAAGGTGTTCACGGATTGTTTGGAAATCTGATGGCCGAGGGCAAGAAGCACTCTGACTGAACCATTCAGTGTATGTTTTCATCTTCCTGTGCTTCCTCCCTGATGGTAGTAACGAGAATGGGGGCATGTCCAGGCCAGTGAGGGTCCTTAATGACAGATGCTGCCACCTTTTGAAGCTGGTGGAACTGCCGATGTTTCTGCTCTGGACCAGCAGAATCTCTTGTGCCTCTGTCCGTCATGTTTAGCGTGTCTTCAGCCCACCGGCCACCTCGAACTCCTGCTTCACTACTTCCCCTCTCGGTTCTGCTGTTTTCCCTCTCCACTCTCAAAAAGTTCCAAAGTTTCAAAGTACATGCCTGTCCCCTGATACAACCCCGAGATTCATTTTCTTGTGGGCATACTCAATACATCTATTATAGAATAATAACCATAACAGGATCAATGAAAGATCGCAGCAACTTGACAACAAAAAGAAAGAAATAATAATCTCACTTTAAAATACAAGCCTGATCCAATTTTAGAGTCAAGATAGCACAGATTATATTATGACTGATCAGTTATTACAGATAGGACAATCGATAATAACTGTCCAGATATAATAAATCTGGATAAACAAGCAAGAACAACTTATTTACGTAATAGATATCACCATTCCAAGCACACACAACTTACAGAAATCAATAAATGAAAAACACCAGAAATATTCTGAATTAAAAGAGGAAATTGAAAGACTGTGGAACATGAACAGGGTATACATTGTTCCAATGGTAATATCTACAACGGATCACTACATAATTTGTGCATAAGCATTCGTTAGTCTCATGAGACCATGGATTTGCGCCTCGGAAGGTTTCCAGGGGGCAGGCCTGGGCAAGGTTGTATGGAAGACTGGCAGTTGCCCATGGTGCAAGTCTCCCTTCTCCACGACACCGATGTTGTCCGAGGGAAGGGCACTAGGACCCATGCACCTTGGCACTGGTGTCATCACAGAGCAATGTGTGGTTAAGTGCCTTGCTCAAGGACTCAGCCAAGACTCGAACTAGTGACCTTCAGATCACTAGACGAATGCCTTAACCACTTGGCCACACAATAGCATTCAACAATTAGGTCTACATAATAATATTTATGTAAATCTTCAGACAGCCACTAAACACCACTACAATAGTCCGTTAGTTCCTAGCAATTGACACATGAGCATGCTTGGCTATGCCTGTACTCAGGTTTTACCAGCTCGAGCTGAGAATTTTTTTTAAAGTATGTAATACATATCGAGAGCATGAGATGAAGAATCCTTGAATGTGAGTCCACAGGTTGTGGGAACATTTCAATGATGGGGCGAGTGAAGTTATGCCCTCTGCTTCAAGAGTCTGATGTTCTCGAGCCTGGTGGTGTGAGTCCTGAGGGTCCTGTACCTTCTTCCTGATGGCAGCAGTGAGAGGAGAGCGTGACCTAGGGGTTGGAGGCTGCTTTCCTGCAACAACGCTCTGTGTAGATGTGCTGAATTAAAGGCTTTACCTGTGACGGACTGGGCCATACTTAAAACCTTTTGTAGGATCTTCCATTCAAAGGGCATTGGTGTTTCCATACCAGGCTGTGACGCAGCCAGTCAATCCGCTCTTCACTACACATCTATAAATGTTTGTTAAAGTTTTAGATGTCATGCTGAATCTTCACAAACTCCTAAGGAAGTAGAGACGAGGCTGTGCTTTCTTCGTAACTGCACTTACATGCCTGGCCCATGACAGGTGCTCTGAAAAGGTAGCACCAACGAAGTTGCTGATCTTCCAGTGAGGACTGGCTCATGGACCTCTGGTTTCCTACTCCTGAAGTCAATAATCATCTCCTTGGTCTTACAGACACTGAGTGAGAGGCTGTTGTTATGGCACCACTCAGCCAGAGTTTCAATCTCCTTCCCGTCTGCTGATTCATCACCACAGCAGAGGTGTCCTCGGCAAACTTGAACAGGGTGTTGGAGTTGTGTTTTGTCCACACAGTCATAGGTGTAAATTGAGTAGGGCAGGAGACCAAGCACAAATTGTGGTGCATCTCTGTTGAGGGGATGATGGTATTGAATGCTGAGCTGTCGTCGATTAAGAGCATCCTGATGTGTGCATCTTTGCTGTCCTGACGTTCCAGGGTTGAGTGGGGAGCCAATGAAATGGACCTGTTGCAGATAGGACCTGATGGCAAACTGGAACGGATCCAAGTCGCTTCTCAGGCAGGAGTTGGTGTGTTTCATCACCACCCTCTCAAAACACTTCATCAGTGTGGATGTAGGCGGTACTGGATGGTAGTCAATGAGGCAGATCACCACGTTCTTCCTCAGCACCGGTAGGAGTGAAGCCTGCCGATGGGTACCTCAAACTGCCGAAGCGAGAGGTTAAAGATCTCAGTGAGCACTCCAACCAGTTGATCAGCACAGGTCTTTGGTACTTGGCCAGCAACCCCCATCTAGGCCGGATGCTTTTCATGGGTTCACCCTCCCGATGGCCTTAGAGACTGAAATCACAGGACCATCGGGGGCTGTGGGAGATTGCGATGCTTCCTCCATGTTCTGATGATCAAGTGATCAGAGAAGACATTGAGCTCATCTGGAAGCGAAGTCACCTATGTCACTCGATTTAACTTTATAAGATATCATAGCATTCAAGCCCTGACACAACTGTCGAGCATCCTTCATTAATCAAGTTTAGTCTGGAATTGCCACTTCGCCCGAGAGAAGGCTTGCTAGAGATTGTACCTGGACTTCTTGTAACTTTCTTGATCTCCAGACTTGAATGCCTCTGACCTGCCCCTCAGCAGATTGCAGATCTCATGGTTCATCTCGGGCTTCTGGTTGGGGAAGACTCTGAATGATTTTGAGAGGACACACTTGGTCTTTGTAAAGTTCATTATGACCACAGCGTATTCACTCAGATGAGTCCTTGAACACAGTCCAGTCCACTGACTCGAAGCAATCCCATAGTCGCTCCTCTTCCCCCCATGACCGCCTCTTTGTTGTCTTAATCTCTGGAGTTTTGCTCTTTAGCCTCCCCCTGTATGCAGGTAGGAGAGGGACAGACAAGTGATCTGATTTACTGAAATGAGGTCTGGGCATGGAACGGTAGGCGCTCCTCATCTTAATATAACAATGGTCTGGGGTGTATGGGGTGTCAGGGAGTGGTAGCACCTCTGGTGGGGGAACATGTCACGTCCTTTTCAAGGTGGTTAGTCCACCTTTGGTCCCCACCTGGCACTCAGCTCTCACCTGTGGCTCCCCGTAGCTGTTTGCATGCGATAGCGGCCACACCCCGGGCAACGGCTTTGACAAGCCGGCTAAACCAGGTGAGGGTAGCCGACGGGTCTCAACCCCTCGGTGAGATAGGGAGTTGTCTATCCCAGCATGTGAAGACAGACTCCGGCGGATTGAGCGGACGAGACCAATGGAAGGTCCAACGGTCAAGAAGGCGGTCTCTGCAAGCGTCGTGGAACGTGTAGAGCAGGACAAGACACAGAAGACGTCCTGGTCATCCACTGCGCCTAGTCCCATCTCCAGCCGTCTAGACTCTGTCTTGCCGCTGGATCCAGATGGGAATTGGGAAGAGAGAGTGAGGCTGACGCTGCGCAACTCTCCCTCACTTAAATCCAAATCACGCGCGAGTCTCGACACCATCAATAATGGTGTCGAGGTCCTCATCGACGTCAACGATGGAGGAACAATAACAGTGGTCCAGTGTGTTGGGACACCTAGTGCCACAGGTCATATGGTGATGGTAATTGGGCAGGGTTTTCTTCAAACATGCCTGGTTGAAGTCCCTGACTTTGATCTGAAATGTGTCGGGGTGGGCCGTTCCTTGTTTAGAGATGGCATCGTGACTTTGATCTGAAATGTGTCGGGGTGGGCCGTTCCTTGTTTAGAGATGGCATCGTGCAGTATCTCAGGTGCTTGATTATAGTCTGCCACTGGTGCGATGTACATTTTGGTGAGGATCACGGATGAGAATTCCAGAGGTAAATAGAAATTGTGGCATTTGATTGTTAAGTGTTCAAGGTTTGGGGCACACAGGTTCGACAGAACCACTGCTTCGGAGCAGCACCATCAGTTCTGAAGTAGGGTTCCGACCCGAAATGTCAGTAGTTCCTTTGTTCCCACAGACACCGATTGACCCAATGAGTTCAAGCTCAAGGTTACTGTCACTCAAATGTACAGATATACACAATGAGTTCAGTTCAAGGTTACTCTCAGTATAGATACACACAGTGAGTTCAGTTCAAGGTTACTCTCAGTACAGATGCTCACAGTGAGTTCAAGTTCAAGGTCACTGTGGTCAACCATTACAGATACACATAATGAGTTCAAGGTCACTGTGGTCAACCATTACAGATACACATAATGAGTTCAAGGTCACTGTCATTCAAACATACAGATGTTCACAGCCAAACAAAACAACGTTCCTCCGGAACAAGGTGCACATCACAGTACATATAACTCACACACAATACATAAAATACCAGTGCCACAAATAAATTAACAAATAATGGAATGTATCCCAGAGGACAGACATTTAGCATAAGGTGCATTTCTGACACAAGTTAAAGAGTAAAGGTTATAACGTTACTGGTGATTGATACGTGATGAGACCTGGATGGAGGCAGGGAGTTCAGTCCATCTCACGGCCTGGAGGAGGAAGCTGTTTCCTATTCTCACAGTCCTTACCCTAGTGCTATGATATCTCCTGCCTGACAGTGGGATGGGGGGGGGGGTGTCAAAGAGATTGTTGGACGGATGGGAGGGAGCCCTGCACGCACGGCACTCTGGAGAAATATCTCAAATGGGTGGAAGAGAGACCCCATTTATCCTCTCAGCAGTCCTCGCTATCCTTTGTAGGGACCTGCGGTCAGATGCCTCACAGGTCCCGTACCAGGTCAGGGCACTCTCGATGGTGCTCCTGTAAAATTTGGTTAAAATGGTGGGGTGGGGGGAGTGGGGGGAAGGGAGCAGGCCCTGCTCACTTCAATCTCCTCAGGAAGTGCTGTGCTCTCCAGACCAAAGAGGTGGTGTTGGGGGGCCAGGTGAGATCATCCATTACGTGCACTCCTAGAAACTTGGTGCTGCTCACTCCCACCGTGGCTGAGCTGTGTACGTGCAGTAAGGAGTGGTCAGCCTGCACCTTTGGAAAGTCCACCATCATCTCTTTGGTCTCATCCACGGTGAGATTCAAGTTGCTGTGCTCACATCGTTCTACTGGCCGCTCTGTGCGATGTCTCACTGCCGTTTTTGATGGGGCCAAGCACCTGCTGTGTCAACAGTGGACTTGATGATGTGGTTAACGGTTCAGTCTTACAGCAGCGGCGAGGTGAGCACTCGGCCCCGGGGATTCCTCCGGCCGATGACTTGTTGCTCCAGGGTCCAGCATCTACGGTCTCTGCTCAGTGTTTCTCAGTCTAGTCGTGGTTGTACTGTCTGGTTTGTACGTCCCACAATCTCACGTTCAACGCAGTACTCAGACAGAAACATAATGTGCTCGCACCTGCTCCACGTTCCCCCACTTGATCTAACGCTCTCGGAGATTTTGTTTTAGATTATGAGGACACTCAGTCCTCTTTTATTGTCATTTAGAAATGCATACATGCATTAAGAAATGATACAATGTTTCTCCAGAGTGATATCACAGAAAACAGGACAAACCAAAGACTAACACTGACAGATCCACATAATTATAACATATAGTTACAGCAGTGCAAAACAATACCATGATTTGATGAAGAGCAAACCATGGGCACGGTAAAAATAGTCTCAAAGTCCCGAGTCGATCGACTCCCTAGTCCCTGATAGCAGGAGGCAAAAGGGAGAAACTCCCTGCCATAAACCTCCAGGCACCGTCAACTTGCCGATGCCTTGGAAGCAGCCGATCACAGCCGACACTGAGTCCGTCCGTCCGAAAACTTCGAGCCTCCGACCAGCCCCTCCGATACAGCCTTCCGAGAGCCATCCTCTGCCGAGCGCCTTCGACCTAGCCCTGGCCGCTGAAACAAGCAAAGCTGAGGATTCGGGGCCTTCTGCTCCGGAGCTTCTGGTTACCACACAGTAGCAGCGGCAGCGAAGCGGGCATTTCAGAAGTTTTCCAGATGTTCCTCCGTACTCTCACGTCCGTCTCCATCAAATCAGAATTGTGCGTGGTACCCTACTTGACAGATAACAGATATTCATCACTGGAGAGGCCGCGCGCGCTGCCGTCGCACCGCCATCTTCTCCTCCTTCTCCTACAGATATTCCCCTTCTTCTATCCACTGCTTTCCCCTCCTCCATTACTGAAAACTAGCTTTCTTTCTCCTCCCCAGGTCAAACCTGAAGCATTCTCCCTCCACACATGCTGACCGACCTGCTGAGTGTTCCCAACACTTTCTGCTGCTTTTGCTTTCTTTCAGTTACCGGAGAAGCCGGAACGGGTCTGAAGGGTCGGAATGGGTGCGTGGGGTGGTCACAGCGGTCCTGCCTCAGGAGCACCCCACCCCAACCATCCTGTCTGCCGGCTGCTTCCCTGCCGTCAGGAGAGGCTACGGTTCTTACATCTAGCCTCAGAACCAACAGAGTTGGAATGGAAGTCCTCGATACAGAGAGAACAGCTGAGAAGGAGGGGACACTATAATGCTTGATGTAAATATAACACTGGACAGCAATTTTTTTCAGAGGTATTGCTTCCTCAGAAATCTGCTGTGGTTATGATGTACTGCTCGAAGTTGAACACAAATATAATTTCAGACTGCTTGTGTTGCGCAGGAATTTGGAGAAACAAGAAATTTACTTTTATTAACTTTTAAAAATGATCATAATATGATCAAATTCACTCTGAAATTTGAGGAGAAGCTAAAGTCAGATGCATCAGTATCACAGTGGAGTAAAGGGAATTTCAGAGGCGTAGGAGAGGATTTGGAAAAGAACACTGGCAGGGATGATGGCAGAGCAGCAACGCTGGAATTTCTGGAAGCAATTCGGAAGGCAGAGGATATAGAATGAATGAATGAAATGAATGAAAGAATGAAATATCTTTATTGTCATTGCATAGTACAATTTGTCACGCACCAATACAGCGAAAGTGAGTTTGCAACTCTCGTTCTCAATGCTATAAAGCAACAAATAAAATAAATAAACAATAAATAAAATCGAGTAACCAGCCAGTACAAGCAATGTCCTGCAGTACAAAAGCACAACTCAGATGCATGACAGCCATAAAACCAGTATTAAAGTAGCAATACAACAAATTTATGGATGATGCTTGATCGATTGGTTCAGAGCAATTATAGCTCTGGGGAAAAGCTATTTTTCAGTCTGGAAGTGCAGGCATAGAAAATCTTATAACGTCTGCCAGATGGAAGGAGTTCGAACAGATGATTGCATGGGTGTGTATTGTCCTTACAGATGCTTGTAGCTTTCCTTAGGCAGCGAGAGCTGTAGGTGTCCTCCAGGGCTGGGAGCTGTGTCCCGATGATCTTCTGTGTGCTAGAGACGACCCACTGAAGTGCTTTCCTATCAGCTGCTGTACAACTGAGATACCACACAGAGATGCAGTATGTTCAGATGCTCTCTATGGTACAGCGGTGAAAGGTCACCAGCATCTGTTCAGGTAGACCAGCTTTCTCCAGCGTCCTGAGGGAAAATAAGTGTTGCTGTGCTTTCTAAACTATTGTTGTGGTGTTAGTGGACCATGTAAAGTCTTCTGAGATATGTATTCCCAGAAACCTGAAACTGGACAGTCTCTCCACTACGTCTCCGTTAATGTAGACTGGAGCGCACTCGTCATCCCGTGGCTTTCCAAAATTGATAATTAGCTCCTTAGTCTTTGCTGTATTAAGACCATAAGACAAAGGAGCAGAAGTCAGCCATTCGGCCCATCGAGTCTGCTCCGCCATTTTATCATGAGCTGATCTATTCTCCCATTTAGTCCCACTCCCCCGCCTTCTCACCATAACCTTTGATGCCCTGGCTACGCAGATACCTATCAATCTCTGCCTTAAATACACCCAATGACTTGGCCTCCACTGCTGCCCGTGGCAACAAATTCCACAGATTCACCACCTTCTGGCTAAAAAATTTCTTCGCATTTCTGTTCTGAATGGGTGCCCTTCAATCCTTAAGTCATGCCCTCTCGTACTAGACTCCCCCATCATGGGACACAACTTTGCCACATCCACTCTGTCCATGCCTTTTAACATTCGAAATGTTTCTATGAGGTCTCCCCTCATTCTTCTAAACTCCAAGGAATACAGTCCAAGAGCGGACTGTACCCTCTCCAATGTCAGTACATCCTTTCTTAAATAAGGAGCCCAAAACTGCCCACACTACTCCAAGTGAAGTCTCACCAACGCCTTATAGAGCCTCAACATCACATTCCTGCTCCTATACTCTATTCATCTCAAAATAAATGCCAACATTGCATTCGCCTTCTTCACTACTGACTCAACCTGGAGGTTAACTTTAAGGGTATCCTGTACGAGGACTCCCAAGTCCCGTTGCATCTCAGAACTTTGAATTCTTTCCCCATTTAAATAATAGTCTGCCCGTTTATTTTTTCTGCCAAAGTGCATAACCATACACTTTCCAACATTGTACTTAATTTGCCACTTCTCTGCCCATTCTTCCAATCTATCCAAGTCTCTCTGCAGACTCTCCGTTTCCTCAGCACTACCGGCCCCTCCACCTATCTTCGTATCGTCAGCGAACTTAGCCACAAAGCCATCTATTCCATAATCCAAATCGTTGATGTACAATGTAAAAAGAAGCGGCCCCAACACAGACCCCTGTGGAACACCACTGGTAACCGGCAGCCAACCAGAATAGGATCCCTTTATTCCCACCCTATGTTTCCTGCCAATCAGCCAACGCTCTATCCACGTATGTAACTTCCCCGTAATTCCATGAGATCTTATCTTGTTAAGTAGCCTCATGTATGGCACCTTGTCAAAGGCCTTCTGAAAATCCAAATATACAACATTTAATGCATCTCCCTTGTCTAGTCTACTGGTAATTTCCTCAAAAAATTGCAATAGGTTTGTCAGGCAGGATTTTCCTTTAAGGAATCCATGCTGAGTTCTGCCTATCTTGTCATATGCCTCCAGGTACTCTGTAACCTCATCCTTGACAGAGCCCAAACAGGCACAGTCCCACTGCTCCGGAGACCCAGTAAAAAATAGACGAACACGCAGGACGAAAGAGGAGGCCATTAGCTTTCAGCTTCCCCACTGCGGACTGCGGGTGGTGGTCTCACCTGGAAGGTATCAAGGGCTTTCCAGATCGCAGCTGCCGGCCAGCTGACACGAACGTCCATCAGCACCCTGAGACCCCTCTCTTGCGTCTCCTTCCTGCAGGCACAGACAGGGGAAGAGATTAAAATTAAAGGGGAGACGGGCAACGGTGGGGGCAGCACAGTAGCGTAGCGGTCAGCAGTACCAGTGTCCCAGGTTCAATTCCCGCCACTGACTATAAGGAGTTTGTAGGTTCTCCCTGAGACCCTGTGGGTTTCCTCCCAGTGATCTGGTTTCCTCCCACAGTCCAAAGACGTACCAGTTAGTAGGTTAATTGGTCTTTGTAAATTGTTCCGTGATTAGGCTAGGGTTAAACAAAGGGATTGCTAAGAGGCTTGAAGGGCCAGAAGGCGTACTCCACACTGTATGTCAACAAATAAATAATAAATCAGAAAGATAAACTCTTGGCGGGCTTCCAGCCAGGTACAGGTATCAACTTTAACCAACATTTCGATGACAAATCTGCCATCTTCATCAGGGATGATGCCTGGACATGGCTAGGCCAGTGGTATATTACACCCCTCCTGATTGGTTAGTCCTCATCCAATCAGGCTTCTGCTGTCCCACCCTGTTCACAATTGAATTCCGGTTCTTACTCAGAGTGAGACCTTCATCTCTGTTAAAAAAAAAAATTCCTCAAGTTTTATTTCACTGGCCGTCCCAAAACCCATTGGCACGGCACAGAGGAAGAAGATTATGCTTGAGGATAAAGGGTCTATAATTTCCTTTTTGCTTCCTTATCCCCTTCTTAAATAGCAGAGTGACATTTGCAATCCTCCAGTCCTCCGGAACTATGCCAGAATCTATCGACTTTTAAAAGATCATCGCTAATGCCTCCGCAATCTCCACAGCTACTTCCTTCAGAACACGAGGGTGCATTCCATCTGGTCTAGGAGATTTATCTACCTTTAGCCTATTCAGCTTCCTGAGTACTTTCTCTGTCATAATTGTGACTGCGCACACTTCTCTTCCCTGCCACCCTTGAGTGTCCGGTATACTGCTGATGTCTTCCTCAGTGAAGACTGATGCAAAATACTCGTTCAGTTCCTCTGCTATCTCCTTATCTCCCATTACAATTTCTCCAGCATCATTTTCTATCCGTCCTGCATCTACTCTCACCTGTCTTTTACTCTTTATATGCTTGAAAAAGCTTTTAGTATCCTCTTTGATATTATTTGCTAGCTTCCTTTCATAGTTAATCTTTTCCCTCTTAATGACCTTCTTGGTTACCTTTTGTAAGTTCTTAAAAACTTCCCTCTGTCTTCCCACTAATTTTTGCTTCCTTGTATGCCCTCTCCTTTGCTTTAACTTTGGCTTTGACTTCTCTTGTCAACCACAGTTGCATCCTTTTTCCACTTGAAAATTTCTTCTTTTTTGGAGTATACCTGTCTTACACCTTCCTCATTTCTCGCATAAACTCCAGCCACTGCTGCTCTGCTGTCTTTCCCGCCAGTGTCTCTTTCCAGTCAACTTTGGCCAGTTCCTCTCTCATGCCACTGTAATTTCCTTTACTCCACTGAAATACCGACACATCAGATTTCGGCTTCTCTTTTTCAAATTTCACAGTGAACTCAATCATGTTATGATCACTGCCTCCTAAGGGTTCCTTCACTTCAATCTCTCTAATCAGCTCCGGTTCATTACACAATACCCAATCCAGTACAGCCAATCCCCTAGTGGGCTCAACAACAAGCTGTTCTAAAAAGCCATCTCGCAGACATTCTACAAATTCTCTCTCTTGAGATCCAGTGCTGACATGATTTTCCCAATCCACTCGCATGTTAAAATCCCCCACAATTATCATAACGCTGCCCTCCTGACAAGCCTTTTCTATTTCCTGTTGTAATTTGTAGTCCACATCCCTGCAGCTGTTTGGAGGCCTATAAATAACTGCCAGCAGGGTCCTTTTACCCCTGCGATTTCTTAGCTCAACCCATAAAGATTCTGCACCCTCCGATCCTATATCACCTCTTTCTAATGATTTAATATCATTTCTTACCAATAAAGCCATGCCTCCCCCTCTGCCTACCTTCCTATCCTTCCGATACACCGTGTATCCTTGGACATTCAGCTCCCAGAGACATGCATCCTTTAGCCACATCTCAGTGATGGCCATAATATCATACTTGCCAATCTGTAGCTGTACGACAAGATCATCCACCTTATTCCTTATGCTGCGTGCATTTAAGTACAACACCTTAAGACCAGTATTTGATACTTTTCGCTTTGATTTCACTGCAACTTTATTGCACTGCAACTCATCCCAATGGCTACAAATTTGCCCCATCACCTGCCTGTCTATCCTGACATCTTTACTGCTCACTATCTTAGATTTATTTCTATTTTCCCCCTCCTCCGCTCTGTCATTCCAATTCCCATCCCTCTGCCAAATAAGTTTAAACCCTCCCTAACGGCTCTATTAAACTTTCCCGCCAGGATATTGGTCCCCTTCAGGTTCAGGTGTAACCTGTCCTTTTTGAACAGGTCATACTTCCCCCAGAAGAGATCCCAATTATCCAAGAATCTGAAGCCCTGCCCCCTGCACCAGTCTCTCAGCCACGCATCCATCATTAAGAGACAGGTTATTCTCTGAGCACCAGCTCACTAAGTTCTGTACCCCGGCTCTGTACGCTGATTCGTCTCTGCTGGAGATCAACCCGATCACGGTTGTGTCATCTGCGAATTTGATGATGGTATTGCTGTTAAATCCAGGTACACAGTCGTAAGTGAAGAGGGAGTAGATACACAATACACAACCTTGTGGTGTACCAGTGTTCAGGATGGTAGTGGAGGACAGGTGAGGGCCCAGTCTCACTGCCTGCGAACGCTCTGACAAGAAATGCAGGACCCAGTTGCAGAGTGATGAACTGAGGCCTAGCAGGTGGAGTTTGGAGATGAGCTCGCTGGGGATGACAGTATTAAAAGCAGAGCTATAATCAACAAACAACACCCTCATGTATGTGCCCTTTCCCTCCACGTGTGTCAGGACAGTGTGAAGAGCTAATGAGATGGCATCCTCCGCGGACCTGTTTGCTTTATAGGCAAACTGGTCTGAGTCCAGTGTAGCAGGGATAGTGACTTTAATGTGGGAGAGGACCCAAAGAGGAGGAAATAATCTGAAGGCAATATGACACAACCACGGCTAACAAGAGAAGTCAAGCTGACACGAGAGCTAAAGTGAGGGCATATAATAGAGCAAAAATTAGCAGGAAGTTAGAGGATTGGGAAACTTTTAAAACAGCAGAAGGCAACTAAAAAATTTATTAAGCAAGTAAAGAAGGAATACAAAAGTAAGCTAGCCAGGAGTATTAAAGAGGATACCAAACGTTTCTTCAGATACATGAAGTGTAAAAAAGAGGTGAGAGTGGGTATCAGACCACTGGAAAACGATGCTGGAGAGATAGTAATGGGGGACAAGGGAATGGCAGATGAACTGAATAAGTATTTTGCATCAGTCTTCACTGTGGAAGACACGAGCAGTATGGTAGAAGTTCCACATGTCAGGGGGCATGAAGTGTGCGGAGTTAGCATTACTAGGGTGAAGTAATCTTGGGAAACTGAAAGGTCTGAAGGTAGATAATTCACCTGGACCAGATGGTGTACACCCCAGGGTTCTGAAGGAGGTGGCTGAAGAGATTGTGGAGGCTTTGGTAATGATCTTTCAAGAATCACTAGATTCTGGAATGGTTCCAGGAGACTGGAAAATTCCAAATGTCACCCAATCTTCAAGAAGGGAGAGAGGCAGAAGAAAGGAAATTATAGACCAGTTAGTCTGTCTTCAGTGGTTGGAAAGAAGTTGGAGTTGATTATTAAAGATGAGGTGTCAGGGTACTTGGAGACACAGGATAAAATAGGCCATAGTTGGCATAGTTTCCTCAAGGGAAAATCGTGCCTGACAAATCTGTCTGAATTCTTTGAAGAAATAACAAGCAGGATAGACAAAGTGAATGTTGTGCACTTGGATTTTCAGAAGGCCTTTGACAAGGTGCCACACATGAGGCTGCTTAACAAGCTATGAGCCCATGGTATAACAGGGAAGATTCTAGCATGGATAAAGTTGTGGCTGATTAGCAGGAGGCAAAGAGTGGGAAGAAACAGATCCTTTTCTGGTTGGCTACTTGTGTTCCACAGGGGTCTGTGCTGGGACCAATTCTTTTAATGTTATATATCAATGATCTGGATGATGGAATCGATGGCTTTGTTGCAAAGTTTGTAGACGATACAAAGATAGGTGGAGAGGCAGGTAGTTTTGAGGAAGTAGAGAGTCTACAGATAGGAGAATGGGCAAAGGAGTGACATATGGAATACACTGTTGGGAAGTGTTTGGTTATGTACTTTGGTAGAAGAAATGAAAGGGTTGACTATTTTCTAAATGGAGAGAAAATACAAAAAACTGAAGCACAAGGGGACTTGGGAGTTCTTGTGCAGGATTTCCTAGACGTTACTTTGCAGGTTGAGACAATGGTGAGGAAGGCAAATGCAATGTTCACATTCATTTCAAGAGGACTAAAATATAAAAGCAAAGTTGTAATATTGAGACTTCATAAAGCACTGGTGAGGCTTCCTTTAGAGTATTGTGAAGAGGTTTGCGTCCCTTATCTTAAAAAGGATGTGTTGAAACTGGAGAAAGTTCAAAGGAGGTTCACAAAATAACTCCAGGATTGAATGGCTTGTCATATGAAGAACACTTGATGGCTGAGGGCCTATATTCACTGGAATTCAGAAGAATGAGGGGTGAGCTCATTGAAATTTATCAAATGGTGAAAGGCCTTGATAGAGTGGATGTGGAGAGGATGTTTCTTATGATGGAAGAGTCTGAGACCGGAGGACACAGCCTCAGAATAGAAGGGCGTCCTTTTAGAATGGAGATGAGGAGGAATTTTTTTAGCAAGAGAGTGTCATGGTCCGGTCCATGAAGTCTGCATTCCGGTTCATGGTCCAGTCCGTGGACTCGGGACTCCGGGTCTTCCGGCTGTCCCTTGTTTTGATTGAGTTAATCATAGGCACCTGATTCTCATCTTGGGGCTTGGAATTGTTACATACCACGTAACTGGGTTGCCAAACCAGCGGAAATGGATCACTCAGTTGGAGTCTGGATTACTAGAACTAAGAAAGTTTTATTAAAGAAACAAGCAACACAGTACTCTAATCAAAAGGATAATGAATGCAACAGTTCAGCAATGATAAACATACATGTACACAGAATTCAGATAACAGGATCAATCAAGCTCTATCGTTGTCTAGGGGCAAATGACCAGTTTCAAAGTGACGCAAAGTTCAGTTCAGTTCGCAGTAATCACTGCCGTGGGAGATGATGTGGGGGAAGGAGAGAGAGAGCAAAAACGAATGAATATTCAAACGGTTTCCACACAGACCTTCGCAGTCAGCTTTCGGACGAGCCCTTTGTGATGTCATCTGAGGTCACCGACCGTGACTCCCTCCGTTTCCAGGTACGATCGTTTCCCTGCGCTGAACCTGGCACCCAGGCAAGGGTGGACACACACCAGGTTCCCGCCGATCGTGCCTTTCCACCCTGTGCATTTATGGCCCGGTACTTCCCACCAACTTGTGAGAGACGCACCGCTTCCAGGGTCTCGTTACCTCGGGTGTCGTGTGTGTGTCCTGCCTTAGCGAACCTGTCCCTTTTTATCCCCCTGCTGGGGTATCGCCTGTCCATCACTTCAAACAGTTCAGGGTTCAAAGGGGGAGCGGCTCTTGACAGCTCTCTCTCCCGTCCCTTCATTACACATCTCCAAATGCTGCTCCATTATTTTCCTTATCTCTCTCTCTCCTGAAGACAGGTGGCAGACCAACTGCTGATCACACAGGACAGCTAACATCTTAATCTATGTGTATTCTTGTCACAGAATATAAGTAGCCTTGTGGTTGAGTGTGAGCTGCTGGTTTGTTTTGTCAAGATCCCCTGGGAGCAACCTGCCGGTGGAAGGCTGGAGCGGCCACTTGCCATCTTTAGGCCGTGTTGGAGAACCATCCCCTCATGGAGCCTTGCTGTCGGTAGTCGGAGCTGTTTTTGTGGTATGGATTCAGCTGTTTCCCGGGCCAGCTAAGTGGCTACCAGCCACTCCGAGCTAGGTAGGGATCCGGCTGTTTCCGTAGCCAGCTGAGGTTGCTGGCTGAACTGAGACTCGGAGCTTCCCCGGAGCAGAGATGGAACTGTCTGTTGTTCTTTGATGTTTGTCTCTTCTTGTCCTCACCTCTGTGGGGTAAGCCAGGCCGGTTTTCCATTGCCCTGTGGGGGGATCGGTCTTGTCTTGTCCCCCCCCTCCATGGGGTAAGCCAGGCCGTTTTTCCATTGCCCTGTGGGGGGATCGGTCTTGTCTTGTCCCCCCCCCCTCCATGGAGTAAGTCAGGACATTTTGCCTTTGCCCTGCAGGGGGTCCTGTCTTGTCTTGTCTTGTCTTGTCCTTGCCTCCATGGGGTAAGTCAGGCCATTTTGCCGTTGCTTTGTGGGGGATCTGTCTTGTCTTGTCCTCGCCTCTGTTGGGTAAGTCCGGCCATTCTGCCGTTACCCAACAGGTGGACCTGTCCCACCTTGATGTGGAGATAAAGTTGAGTCCCAGCTTGTCTATGGATGAGTCTCAGCTCTATGTCTGTGTTCTGTCCTGTCTCATGTTGATGTCGTGTTAGAGATGAGTCCTGGCTTTTCTAAGGATAAGTCCCGGCTCTATGTTGATATGCAGTTCTCAGTCTGTCTCCGAGCTCTAGCCTCCAAGTTATCAGCCTCCGCAGCCTCAAAACCCAAGACCCCAGCCTGTCTCCAAGTTCAAGAGCCAAGACCCCAGCCTGTCTCCAAGTTCAAGAGCCAAGACCCCAGCCTGTCTCCAAGTTCAAGAGCCAAGACCCCAGCCTGTCTCCAAGTTCAAGAGCCAAGACCCCAGCCTGTCTCCAAGTTCAAGAGCCAAGACCCCAGCCACGTCCTGTCCGGTAGCCATGTCATGTCCATGCCTGGTTCTGGGGCCCGAGCCAGTGGCAAGACCCAGGTTCTGGGTCCTTGTCCAGTCTCTGGATCGGGATCCAAGCACAAGTCTGCGTTCTTGTCCCTGCTCCTTGCCTGAATCCTGTCACGTCCCTACTCTAGTCAAGTCCTGTTCCTTGTACTTCAGTGTCTGTGTCTTGCGTTTGGGTCCGTTCCCAGCACCCCATTGTGACAGAGAGTTGTGAATCTGTGGCATTCTTTGCCACAGGCAGCTGTGGAGACCAAGTCTTTATGTATATTTAAGGCAGAGGTTGATAGATTCTTGATTGGTCAGGGCATGAAGGGATTCGGGGATGGGTGGGGGGAATTGGGAGATTGGAGCTGAGAGGAAAATTGGATCGGCCATGATGAAATGGCGGAGCAGACTCAATGGGCCAAATTCTTCTATATCTTATGGTCTTATTGAATATAATGTATTTAATTGTATTGTGGCGCTGACGCTTTGCAATAGTTCAATTAAGCTAAAGATATTTTGTTGATGACTTTCATTTATACTCAGTGTCTGAGGCTTATCGCTTAAGTGTCCAACAGTAATCAGTCAACATTGATGGATTCCAGTTGCCCTGATACCATTTCTCCATGACCACAATGGCCCAGCGAAACCTTTCACCGTGCTCGTCATTGACGGATTTGGAGGGAAGAAGTCTAAATGGGAATGCTGGAAATGAATTTTTAGTGACATGGTACACTTCATGGTTTTGTATGCTTGAAGCATGTTGTCAACCTGGTGCTCTGCAGTTGCCAAGAAAATTTTCAACAACATCCTTGAATGCCTTCCATGCGATTTTCTCCAGTCCCACTAGAAGTTCTTTCAATTGCCTATCATTGATTTGTGGACCAACAAAAATACCTTCCTTGATCTTGGCATCGGTTATTCTGGCAACATCTGCCTCAGAAATGGTAGTAATGAGGAGGACATATCCTGATGAGAAGAGCTCCTGATGGAGGGTCTCGGCCCGAAACGTTGACTGTTCACTCTTTCCCATGGATGCTGCCTGTCCTGCTGAGTTCCTCCGGCATTCTGTGGCTGTTGCACAGGACATATCCTGAATGGTGAGTGTCCTTCGTGAGAGATGCCTTCTTCTTGATGCATCGCCTTTTGAAGATATCCTCAATGGTGGGCAGGCTACTGCCCTGATGGAGCTCTAAAACGAAAATTATTTAAAAATTCATGAGCAAGAGAAAGTCTGCAGATGCTGGAAACCCGAGCAACACACACAAAGTGCTGGAGGGGCTCAGCCAGCCGGGCAGCATCCATGGGAAAAAAGTAGAGTCGGCGTTTCGGGCCAAGACCCTTCGGCAGGGTTGGAGAAATCTGCGGATGCGCTCAGAAGCAAAGGAGACGGCACATGTGTTCAAGGCCACAAGAAAACACTTCATTACAACCAACACAAATATAATACAAAAGGGAAAGCAAATCTCTACAGCAGTGAGTAGTACCAGCACAGATATCAAAATAATACTGATCTGTGGAATGTGGACACACTTTCACACAGCCTCCCCTCTTTCTCCAAGTCTAACTCTCCCGACATACTCTGACTGTCTTGACATACTGTTTCCTGTCTCAACACTAGCCACCAGCTGTGACCTAGCCTAGGACAAAACTCTCTCCCCCTCGCCCCAAGAAGGTGCCCCTTTTAAGGCAGTAGACTTGTACTCCCTTAACTTTCTGAAAGCATTGCAGTGAGCTGGTTCACTTGTGCTTTCTCCTAATAATCCCACTCCAAGCTAACACCTTTTTTGCCTTACGGACTTCCATTTTATGTGGTTGAGGGGTGATAACTGTTCCTGAACCGGGTGGTGTGAGTCCTGGGTCTCCCGTACCTTCTTCCTGATGGTTGAGGGGTGATAACTGTTCCTGAACCGGGTGGTGTGAGTCCTGGGTCTCCTGTACCTTCTTCCAGATGGCATATTCCAAGGAGGAATCACATTCAACTTTATTCTTTCCGGGAGCTGGCCGAGACTACAATCCTCTGTAGCTTTTTCTGATCCTGTTCACGGAGCCTCCGCACCAGGCGGGGGTGAATCCAGTCGGAACGCTCTCCATATGTAGGAATATGCAACAGCCTTTGGAGACCTAACAAAAGTTTCATCAAACTTCTAATGAAGTATGGCCACTAGTGATCCTTGTTCCTAATCGAATCAACGTGTTTGTCCCAGGAAGTGGCCTTCAGAGATGTTGACACCCAGGAAGTTGATGCTGCTGACCCTTTCTACTAGTGACCCCTCGATGAGAACTGTTGTGCATTCTCCCAATTTCCACTCTCTGAGTCCACGAAGAGAATTTGGATTTATTTATCAGATGTGCTTCCAAACATACAGTGAAAAGTGTGATTTTTGTCTTATTCTGGGCTTTGCACATCTATACTCACATCATTCTATGGAGGCACAGCGGAGAGCATCCCAACAAGCTGCATCACTGCCCGGCACGGAAACTGTACCGCATTGTACAGGCTCCACAACGGGTAGGCTCAACTGGCCAACTAATCAAACCTACCCACCCTGCTCATGGACCGTCTGTCCCACACCCGCCAGGGAGGAGGCTACGTAGCACCCACACCAGGACCACCGGACTCAAAAAAACAATTGGTTTCTCCAAGCTGATCAACAACTCCACCCCCCCCCCGCCCAAGCCCCGAACCGCCACTACTTTCTCATCAGTACCGTAGTGGCCAGCACGACGCTTTACAGTACAGGCAACAGGGGTTCAGTTCCTGATGCTGCCTGTAAGGAGCTTGTACGTTCTCCCCGTGACCACATGGGTTTCCTCCGGGTGCTCCAGTTTCCTCCCACAGTCCAAAGACCTACCGGTTAGTAGGTCAATTGACATTGTAAATTGTCCCACGATTAGGCTGGGGTTAAATCGGGGGTTGCTAGGCAGTGGGGCTTGAAGGGTCAGAGGGTCTGTTCCATGCTGTATCTCAATAAAGAAATAGATAAAGGAATAAATGAATGAACAAATTAATTGATTAATTATTTTCCTGACTTATGTACAGACACTCCTGTACCAAGTGTCACTTTATGGACATACAATTAATCTATGTATATGAGCTATCTTATATATTTACAAACAAGAGAAAATCTGCAGCCGCTGGAAATCTGAGCAACACACACGAGATGCTGCAGGATCTCAGCAGGCCAGACAGCATCTATGGAAAAGAGTAAACAGGCGACGTTTGGTCCTGCTGAACGGCCAAGTTATTAGATTAGATTAGATTATGAGGACACGGAGTCCTCTTTTATTGTCATTTAGTAATGTATGCATTAAGAAATGATACAATGTTTCTCCAGAGTGATATCGCAGAAACACAAGACAAACCAAGATTAAAAAAACTGACAAAAACCACATAATTATAACATATAGTTACAACAGTGCAAAGCAATACTGTAATTTGATAAGAACAGACCATGGCACGGTAAAAGTCTCAAAGTCTCTTGAAAGTCCCATCATCTCACCCAGGCGGTGAACCTCCAGCGCCGCAAACTTGCCGATGCAGCATCCCGGAAGCATCCGACCACAGTCCGACTCCGAGTCCGTCCGAAAACACCGAGCCTCCGACCAGCTCTCCGACACCGAGCACCGAGCACCATCTCTGCCAAGCGCTTCGATCCCGACCCGGCAACAGGCAATAGGCAAAGCCGAGGATTTGGGGCCTTCCCTTCCGGAGATTCTCGATCGCACAGTAGCAGCGGCAGCAAAGCGGGCATTTCAGAAGTTTCTCCAGATGTTCCTCCGTGCTTCTCACGGCTGTCCCCATCAAATCAGGATTGTGCACGGCCCCTAGTTAACACACATCGATATCATTCACAACGGCCGCGCGCGCTGCGTCGCACCGCCATCTTCTATTGTTTCCTTTCTGATATTGTGTATTTTTTTGTGCTGCATTGAATCTGGGCTGACAATTATTTGTCCGCCTTTACACTTCTGTACTGGAAGTAACGTTGAACAATCTTAAATCTGACATTAATTAACCGACACAGGCAAGGGTGAGCTGGTGATAGCCCACAAGTGCCACCACACATTCCGGTGCCAACATACCATGCCCACAAGGTTCAGCTGAACACCACAATCGGCTAAAACCGCAGATCAAGACAAAAACAGGAAAGCAAGCCCCTTTCCTACCCAGCGGACCATTCACATACACAGACAAGCTGCTTCCGGCCTCCCGTCCTTGGCTCTGGAATCTCAGATTTGCAAACGTCAGGCCTCCAACTTTGGACTCGCTGCTCACAGGTTTTACCTTTGGGCCTCGAGTCCCAGACTTGCACGGACCTTTGACACCTGGGCCATTGTGACCTTCAGCCTGTGACCTTTAGCCTTCTACCTCAGGGCTCTGTGCTCTGGACTTTGCCGAAATCTGGGCACTCGACCCCCAGGAGCACTCTGACCTGGACTTGAAATCCTTCCCATTCTCTTCATTTACTACCCGCTCCTCCTTGTCCTGTCCTTAAAACATAACCTGTCCCATAGCTATCTGTGCAGTCCCCAAAACTTTCCCTGCAAACCTAAAAATCAAAGGACACTGAGCCACAACATCGACACCTTCTTGACCGTCCCTGGTCTTGCTGACGTTGTGGGTTGTTGTTGCTACACCACTCAACCAGCTGATCTATCTCACTCCTGTACGCCTCCTTGTCACCCTCTGAGATTCTGCCAACAACGTGTTTGAGTTTATGACATGTTCATCTTGGAGGAAAAGACGATCTAACCTATTGACAGTACTGTGGCCAAGTCTTAGGCACACATAAACAATTTATAGCCAGGATATCGAAGACTATGGTACAGTACAGTATATAAACCCTCTCGCCGGGACTCATATACAAACTCAGCTCATTAGCTAACTCAATTATCAGCTACATGATTCAGCAGTGAGAAGGCCACCTTTCATAAACAATATACGTCTCGGGTTGGTATGATTTGGGATTCAATCGAACAGGGACATCGTGATGTTCCAATTAAAGGAACCTCAATTTCAGTGAATGCTGTGTAAATACAGCCCAGACACAGTCATCGTTAGCCCAGAAATGACAGATCGTGTACCGCATTAAATCATAAAGAAAGTATATTTGCCAAATTTTCAACTTTAACAAAAAGAGGAGAAAAGAAAAGAGCCCATTACTGTTAAACCAGTCCAACATGCACGTAAACGTTGGAGCTCATTTCTGGAGTAGATGGGAGTATCGATTTACTCCCACGCTGGACCCACGGTCTGCGTGAAAACACCTGCCACATTCCAAACTCCCCTCGAAGACCATCTCGAACAAACTGGCTCTCTCAGGAGCATTGGCTCTTCCTCAGTATCTCCCAGTTTCAGGAGATTGGTCAGTATGACGTTGTGGGCATCACTGAGCCGTGGCTGAAAGACGGCCATAGTTGGGAGTTTGATATACTTTGTATCGAAAGGACAAGCAGGAAGGTATAGGTGATGGTGTGGCTCTGTGGGTAGGAGATGGAATTAGATCCTTAGAAGGAGGTAACATAGGGTCAGAGAATGTTGAATCTTTGTGGGTGGAGTTAAGAATCTGCAAGGGTAAAAAGAAAACATTATGAGAATCATATATAGGCCTCCAAATAGTAGCCAAGATGTGGGGTTGAGATTGCAAAGGGAGCTGGAAGAGGCGTGTAATAAGGGTAATGACACAACTGTACTGGGGGACTTCAATATACAAGGGGATTGGGTAAATCAGGTTGGTGTTGGATCACAAGAGAGGGAATTTGCTGAATGCCTACGAGATGGCTTTTTAGAGCAGCTTGTGATTGAGCCTACTCAGGGAAAGGATATCTCAGATTGGGTGTCGTATAATAACCCAGATCTTATTCAGGAGCTTAATGTAAAGAAACCCCTAGGAGGCAGTGATGATAATATGATTGAATTCATACTTCAGTTTGAGAGGGAGAAGCACAAGTCACTTGTATCAGTATTGCAATGGAATAAGGGGAATTATAGAGGCATGAGAGAGGAGCTCGCCCAGGTGGATTGGAAGAGGAACACACACAAGATTCTGGATGAACTCAGCAGGCCAGGCAGCATCTATGGAAAAAGTACAGTTGATGTTTTGGGCTGAGACCCTTCAGGCAGAGCAAAGGTGGCTGAAGTTTCTAGGAATAGTTCACAAGGTGCAGGATAGATACGTCCCACAGAAGAAGAAGTTCTCAAATGGCAGGGCTAGGCAACTGTAGCTGACAAGGGAAGTTAAGGACTGTATAAAAGCCAAGGAGAGGGCATATAAGGAAGCAAAAGTGAGCGAAAGCTGGATAATTGGGAAACTTTTAAAATCCAACAAAAGGCAACTAAAAAGCTATAAGAAGGGAAAAGATGAAATACGAAGGCAGACCAGCCAATAATACAAAGCAGGATACCAAAAGTTGTTTCAGTTATATAAAGAGTAAAAAGGAGGTGAGAGTTGATGTTGGACCACTGAAAAATGATGCTGGTGAGGTCATAATGGGGGAACAAATAAATGGCAGATGAATTTAATGGGTACTTTGCATCAGTTTTCACCATGGAAGTCACTAGCAGTGTGCCAGAGGTCTGTGAGTGTCAGGGAGCAGGAGTGAGTGTCGTTGCTATTACAAAGGAAAAGGTGCTAGGAAAACTCAAAGGTCTTAAGGTGGATAAGTCACCTGGACCAGATGGACAACATCCTAGTGTCCTGAGGGAGGTTGCTGAAGGGATAACGGATGCATTGGTTGCGATCTTTCGAGAATCACTTGATCCTGGCATGGTTCTGGAGAATTGGAAGATTGTAAATGTCACTCCACTCTTTAAGAAGAGAGAAAGGCAAATAAAGAAAATTATAGGTCAGTTACCCCTAACCTCAGTGGTTGGGAAAGTGTTGGAGTCTATTATTAAGGATGAAGTTTCAGGGTACTTGGAGACTAATGATAAATTAAGTAAAAGTCAGCATGGTTTCTGTCAAGGGAAATCTTGCTTGACAAATCTATTAGAGTTCTTTGAGGAAGTAACAAGCAGGGTGGACAAAAGAGAGGCAGTGGATGTCATTTACTTGGATTTTCAGAAGGCATTTGATCAGGTGCCACACAAGAGGCTGCTTAACAAGATAAAATCCTTTGGCATTACAGGAAAGATACTGGCATAGGTAGAGAAATGACAGACAGCCAGGAGACAGTGAGTGGGAATAAAAGGAGCCTTTTCTAGTTGACTAGTGGTGTTCCTCAGCGGTCAGTTTTGGGACTGCTACTTTTCACATTGTTTGTCAATGATTTGGATAATGGAAGTGACGGCTTTGTGGCAAAGTTGTGGATGATATGAAGATAGGTGGAGGGGCAGGTAGTGCTGAGGAAACAATGCAATTGCAGCGGGACTTGTACAAATTGGAAGAATGGGCAAAAAGCTGGCAGATGGAATACAGTATTGGGAAATGTATGGTAATGCATTTTGGTAAAAGGAACAACAGTACAGACTATTATATAAATGGGGAGAAGGTTCAAACATCAGAGGTGCAGAGGGACTTAGGAGTCCTTGTGCAAGACTCCCAGAAAGTTAATTTACAGGTTGAGTCTGTGGTAAAGAAGGCAAATATAATGTTGGCATTCATTTCAAGGAAAATAGACTATCGAAGCAAGGAGATAATGTAGAGGCTTTATAAGACACTAGTCAGGCTGCACTTGGAGTATCGTCAACAGTTTTGGGCCCCTTATCTCAGAAAGGATGTGTTGTCATTGGAGAGAGTCCAGAGGAATTTAGGAGGATGATTCTGGGAATGAAGGAGTTAAATATGAAGAGCATTTGGCAGCTTTGGGCCTGTACTCACTGGAATTTAGAAGAATGTGTGGGGATGTCTTTGAAACCTCTGGAATGTTGAAAGGACTAGATAAGGTGGATGTGGAGAGGATGTTTCCTATGGTGGGGGTGTCCAGAACTAGAGGGCACAGCCTCAAAATTGAAGGGTGACCTTTTAGAACAAAGGTAAGGAGGATTTTTTTAGCCAGCGAGCAGTGAATCTGTGGAGGCCAAGTCCATGGGTATACGTAAGGCAGAAGTTAATAGTCTCCTGGCCGGTCATAGCATCAAAGGATATGGTGAGAAGGCAGGTGTATGGGGTTGAGTGGGATCTGGGATCAGCCATGATGCAATGGTGGGCAGACTCGATGGGCTGAATGGCCTAATCTCCTCTGTCTTATGGTCTTCCTCCCTGGAGACATTCATCTACACAAAGCACTTCTTCCAACTGCATTCTGCGGCATCTTCCCTTGTACCCCGTTTCGCAGCTCCCGCCAAAAGACCCCAAACCAGACCACTGTCCCTCAGAAAAACTCTCCCCACAGCTTTCTGGAAACTTCTTTCACATCCCACCATCCTGACTGGCTGACACAACATTCCTAAGTTGAACAACATGGCTTCTTATCTTTAGCCGAAGCCAAAACACTCTTTCCAGCAGGACATGCTGTTTTTTTTAAACAGAAGACTGCTGATATAAACCATCTCACAGCATAGCAGTAGAAATCATAACCAGGGCATTACACTCTCCCCCCACCCCCACCAAAAATAGTCATGTCCTTATAACGGTGGAACACATTAAACCATTATTAATGCTACAGTATTCAAATGAATTTGTGATTTCAGCACCCCCAGTAAATTTGTAAATGGCAGTATCATATCTCTCTATTGGGATGGATGCAACACCCTGTGTCCCCAGTGTTTGATTTGTCAGCCTACCTGGGGGCTTCCTGACTCTCTGAGACCCTTCTTCTCTCATCTTCAGCTTCTTCAGCCTCAGGCTCTCTTGTAACCTTTCCCGTCTGCTAGAGGACGTCTCCCCGTGTCTGTCACTCGTACCTCCAGGTGGCTCAGGTCCCTCTGTCCCGTGACTGAACTTTGCTTCCTTCAGTTTGAGCAGGTGCTGCCGAACATCTTCAACCTCCGCAGGTGCTAACCGGGAAGACCTCTCTTGGAAAGGGGTGTCATCAGTCACTCTAATAGTGTGGCAAGAACTTTTGGAGCAACCAACGCCGGGCTCGTCAGTAGAAAAGACATCTTTGCATTCCAACATCTTCTCAGTTAACCTCCTTTTCCATTCCTCGGGCATCAGTGACTCACCAAAGCTGAATGACTTTGCTGGCAACTTCCTCAATCCAGGAGACTGTTTCTCTTCCATTTCTCCCAGAAAATTAGACACAATCGTCACAGGAAAAGGATGGGCAGTTGGCATTTCATGCCTGAGGGTAAGATCCCTTCCTGTCACACTGTTTGTGTAGACAGCCGAAGATTTCTGCAGATCAGATCTCACCGGCAATCCTGGAGATAAGTGTGAATCTTCCTCCTGATCATCAGGAGTGTCTGCCTGGATGGCCGAGGCGTTGGGCATTCCCGCAAATCCCTAGTACTCCTCCAGGACGTAACAAGACTGGGTTACCACTCAGTTCCTCGCTTCTGCTCGTCATCCTTAGGAGGAGATGGAACTTGCACCTTCTCAAAAGCAGCTCTGAACACCGGGCGAATGGGATAGGTTCTCTCTGTTCCTCTCCTTGCATGCTCCCACAAGCCTCCTCACAGCGGAAGTATTTGTTCCCACAGGAATGGAAGCTGCACCCTTTTGAATAGGATCCAGGCAGACCAACACGGGTGTGTCAATAGTCCCAACATCTGCTTCTGAAAACCCCAGTTTCAACGACAAGTAACCATTGTACGAGTACTCATCAGTACGAAGCCCTGAATCTCAAGGGCATTGCCTGACATCAATGGTAAATGCGTCAAATATCGGTTGTTAAAGGATCTGCAAAGCAAAGTAACTTGAGAACCTGTGTCAAATATGGCTCCAGCATAAACACCTTCAATCTGTATGGATACATCAGAGCTTGGTCCCACTAAACCTTCTGAGACAGAGTTTTGCATTTTAGTATTTCCCTTGATACACTGATCGGAACGTATCCTCTCCGAGACGCCAGCTTGTTCCTTTACTGGGTCCCTCTTTTCTTTGTTTGATTAACCGCTGACTTACTTTTAGTAGAATTTTCTGCCCCTCACAGTCTTGCTTGAAATGTCCACCTTCTCCACAATTGTAACCGTAAGTACCAGTCGCCTCTCTAGTCGAGAGACCCTTTTCGGCAGCATTCCCCTGTGTTTTAAGTCCTACAGCTGGGCCAGGTTTCCCTACGGACGTATCACGTTTAGCTGAAACATCCATCGAATCGGCTCAGCTCGAAGGTTTTCCACTTCACTCCTCAGAAGGTCCATCTCTGTGGCATCTGGGGTCACTTTAGCAGAGGCTACTACTGAAGACATGACCCGGCTTTCGGAAATGTCTCACTTCTCAATCATGTTTTCCTCCTCTCTACCTTCTCTGAGTAACTCGGTAAAAGATGGGGGAGGGCGCATCTTGCGGGTCATTCAAATATGTAGAGCAACCAGGTCACGTGACCGTGTGCCCTTCACAACTTGCTCCACCCTCAAACGATTTCTCACAGGCGGCTGAGTTCCCCCCTTGTGGGACAAACAGTGCAGCAGCTTCTCCAAACCTGAAATTGTCGACAGACAACTTCTCTCCTTCCTCCTGGAATGTGTGCTCGAACTTCGTCATCAGGTCGGCTGCACTTTCCGCATCTTCCAGAGCTTGCAAGTAATTAGCTGACGTGGCCAATGGGTTTTCTGCCTTTATCAGCTGCCAGTCCCTTTAAACTCTCTATCAGTTTCAGTATTTTCATATGACCTGAGCTCTGCCATTCATCCAGTGACTAAGGTGTCTGCTGAGCCTAAGCCTCACGTTCTTCTTCCCCATTGGGTGTAGGCTTGACCCCAGAGAGCACTCCCAGCCTACAATCACTTCGGCTCTCCGCAGGTACACTTCGGTATTTATCAACCAGTGACGTAATTACTGAAACCAGCTCAGAATTTAAATCAACCACCGAAGGACCCATTAGACCTTTCACATCCGACAACTCTCTTCCCCCACTTTGCAGAAACGAGAACAACTTGTCTTTAAAGTCTTTACCCTTAGCTGCATCCCCCCCCCGCTTCTCTAGAGATATGAACTGCCCATGGCCCCGCCTCTCCAGGTGCTCCTATCCTATTGGGCAGCATGACTTCAGTCATGACACTGCCAGCCTGCACTAACAGCTGATTGGTCAAAACACCGTTCAATCAGCATAATGGTCCCCAAACCCTTTACAGAACTCAGCACTCTAAGTAGCAGTTCATTGGGAACTCGGACGTCCACCCCGATCAGAACACAAGCATTACTTATGGATACTCTTTTTGAATCGCACCAAACTTTAATCCCCATGGTATCCACAATAAAGTACCTTAATTACAACGTACCTCACTTTCACAAGTACTAGTTGAAACACTGATTTAAACACACAAATAAATCGCTTAATCAATCGTTAAAAAGCATTCACACAGCAACCTCAGATGAGCCCCCACAAATGTAACCCTCTCGCCAGGGCTTGCATACAGAGCTGGCTTGTTGGAGAACTCTGCTAACAGCCACATGACTCAGCAGTAAGAAGGCAACCTTTCATAAACTATATATGTCTAGGCTCGGTATGATTTGGGGTTTAACCAAACAGGAACCTCAATTTAAGCGAATGCTGTGTAAATACCGCCCATACACAGTTATCGATAGCTCAGAAATGACAGATTGAACACTGGCATAAGATTATAAAGACCATATATTCACCAACTTTTCAACTTTAACAAACAGTTACAGAAAAAAAAAAGGGCCCATTTCTGTTGGACCAGTCCAATGAAGATCATACTGGAGTAGTCGGGGGTGTATCTCTTTACTCACGCGCTGGACCCACAGTTTGTCTGAAAGCACCCGACACATTCCGAACCTCTCTCCCAGTCCATCTCAAACAAACTGGCTCTCTCTCAGGAGTATCGGTCCTTCCTCTTTGAGGCATTCATCTGCACAAAGCACTTCTTGCAACGGGGGCTCTCTTTCCAATGGCATCCTGAGGCATCTAACCTTGCTCCCTGCTCCACAGCTCCCTCCAAAAGACCCAAAACCCAGACCACTGTCCTTCAGAAAACTCTTCCCCACAGCCCTCTAGAACCTTCTCTCACATCGCACAATCCTGATTGGCTGACACACATTCCTAAGTTGGACAATGTGACTCCTTATCTTTAGCTGAAACCGAAACACTCTTACCAGCAGAACACACTGCTTTTACAGAAACACACATCAAAGTTGCTGGTGAACGCAGCAGGCCAGGCAGCATCCCCAGGAAGAGGCGCAGTCGACGTTTCAGGCCGAGACACTTCATCAGGGTCTCGGCCTGAAACGTCGACTGCGCCTCTTCCTGGGGATGCTGCCTGGCCTGCTGCGTTCACCAGCAACTTTTATCTGTGTTGCTTGAATTTCCAGCATCTGCAGAATTCCTGTTGTTTGCTTTTAGAGAAAACTGCTAATATAACCTACCTCACAGCATAGCAGTGCAAATGTTAACTGTGTAAACGTGTATTTGTCAACGTGAAGCGGAGAGCGAGTTTGTAAATGTGGCGGGAGCAAAGGATGTTGGGAATGGCTAGGGTGGGGCACCGTGGGAGGGGTGTGGGACAGGTGGCAGAAAAGTGCCAGGGGTGGGGGTAGCTCAGGTGCAGAAAGACCCAGACCTGAGAGACCAGGCAAGGTCATTTGATTCCAAACAATTGGCCTATTGATCATTACAGAATGTCCCTCTGGTGCTTCCCACTTCCTCCCCTCTCCATTCTCCATTTCCCAATCATGATTCCCCTCTCCCTGCCCCCTTCCCACTCCCAGTCCACATAAGAGACACATATCAGAATCAGGTTTATCATCACTCACGTCTCTATATTTCCTGAGGAGATTGAGGTCCTTTAACATCTGTCGGACGATGCTGAGGATGTTCTACGAGTCTGTGGTGGCCGGTGCTATCATGTTTGCTGTTGTGTGCTGGGGCAGCAGGCTGAGGGTAGCAGACACCAACAGAATCAACAAACTCATTCGTAAGGCCAGTGATGTTGTGGGGATGGAACTGGACTCTCTGATGGTGGTGTTTGAAAAGAGGATACTGTCCAAGTTGCATGCCATCTTGGACAATGTCTCACATCCACTACATAATGTACTGGTTGGGCACAGGAGTACATTCAGCCAGAGACTCATTCCACCGAGATGCAGCACAGAGCGTCATAGGAAGTCATTCCTGCCTGTGACCATCAAACTTTACAACTCCTCCCTTGGAGGGTCAGGCACCCTGAGCCAATAGGCTGGTCCTGGACTTATTTACTGGCATAATTTATATATTACTATTTAACTATTTATGGTATTATTACTATTTATTATTTATGGTGCAACTGTAACGAAAACCAATTTCCCTCGGGATCAATAAAGTATGACTATGACTATATCATAAAGTTTGTTATTTTTGCTGCAGCAATACAATGCAATATACAAAATTACTGCAATACTGTGTAAAGGTGTTTGGCATCCTATCTATATATGTTTGCCTAAGACTTTTGTACAGTACTGTATGCCTGTTGTAGTGGTAGTTAATAGTGATATTCCTGTTAGCCACTGCCACATGGGAGGAGTTCACATTCTGTACAAGCAGAGTTATCAATAAACCGGTCGAGTTTCTTGCATGCTGGCGTCCTGCTGTGCTCTGCACTCTCCCTCAATAACTGATGCAACACCTGTGATCTTTTGATGCCCCAGAGAAGAAGATCCAAGTTTGTCTAAACTTTCTTCACAGCTAAACTCTCCAACCCAGGCAAAGTCCTGGCCCTTCCACACCCTCTCCAAAGTCCTGGTCAACATCATCCAAACCCTCTCCAAAGTCCTCGTAACCCTTTTCTACACCCTCTCCAAAGGCTCCAGAGCTCTTACATAATAACCACACTGAGTATAATCCTGATATTTTAAAATTAATTGCAAGCACATCAATAATAGATCTTTGTTTAACTTATTTTCCAGGGCTCTGGCCATAACAAATATTGAAAAGGTGTTGGACAGCCATTCTCTCGGCAGCTCGGTGCTGCAGGGGAAGACACTGAAATTTCAAAATTCAAAATAACTTTATTATTTAAGTACTTGTACGGCCCTGAGAATCATTTTCTTGTGGTATATTCAATAAACATTTAGAATAATAGCCATAGCACAATCAATGAATCAGAGTGCAGAAGACAACAAACTCTGCAAATAGAGCAAGAATAAATCATTATAATAATAAAGAAATAAACAATAAATATTGAGAACATGAGATGAAGAGTCCTGGAAAGTGAGTCCATCGGCTGTGGGAACAGTTCAGTGACGGGGGCGAGTGAAGTTATACCCTCTGGTTCAAAGGTCTGATGGTAATAACTGTTTCTGAACCTGGTGGTGTGGGTTCTAACGTTCCTGTCATTCCTTCCTTATGTTTGAGAGGGTATAAGTATTCCTGAACCTTGTGGTGTGGGACCTGAGGCTCCAGTGCCTTCTTGCTGATGGTTGAGGGGTAATAACTGTTCCTGAACCTAGTGGTGTGGGTCCTGAGGCTCCTGTACCTCCTTCCTGATGGTTGAGGGGTAATAACTGTTCCTGAACCTGGTGGTGTGGGTCCTGAGATCCTGTACCTTCTTCCCGATGGCAGCAGTGAGAGGAGAGCGTGTCCTGGGTGGTGGGGGTCCCTGATGATGGATGCTGCTTTCCTGCAACAACGCTCCATGTAGATGTGCTCAATAGTTGGGAGGGCTTTACCCGTGATGGACTGAGCTGTATTCACCACTTTTTGTTAGATCTTCCATTCAGGACATTGCGTTTCCACACCAGGCGGTGATGTAGCATCTATAGAAGTCTGCCAGAGTTTTAGATGTCACACTGAATCTCTGCAAATTCCTAAGGAAGTAGAGACACTGCCAGGCTTTCTTTGTAATTCCACTTGTGCTGGGCTCAGGACAGGTCCTCCGAAGTAATAATATTGGGGAATTTAAAGTTCCTCCGATGACCATTGACCTCTGGTTTCCTCCTCCCAAAGTCAATAATCAGCTCCTTGGTCTTGCCGACATCGAGTAAGAGGTTGTTGTTATGATACCACTCAGCTGGATTTTCAATCTCCCTCCTAAGTGCTGACTTGTCACTCCCTTTGACAGTGGTGTCGTCAGCCAGCTTGAATATGGCACTGGAGCTGTGATTGGCCACGCGGTCGGAAGTGTTAAGCAAGCAGAGCAGGGGCCCGAGCACAGCTTCATGGTGCACCTGTGCTGATGGGGATTGTGGAGGAGATGTCGTTGCCAATCCAAACTGATTGGGGTCTACACGTGAGGAAATCCAGGATCCAATTGCACTAGAAGACACTGAGACGAAGGTCTTGGAGCTTATTGATTAGTTTCAAATTAACTACAGTCAACAAATGCACTCCAAACCTCTTTTTCCTCCCATTCCAACTAGTTTGGCTCCACAGCGTTGCCCACGCTGCATTAGTAGTCCACTGTATGGTGGAGTTATTGTTATGTGCAAAGTCCTTTAAACCGAACCCAAACAATCCCAGTATCCTTTACCAAGATGGTCGCTTTCCCAGCCACCCGACCAATACCTTAGCAAGATGGCCGTTTCCATGTTATTTACCGAGGTCGTACCTTTGCAAGATGGAAGGTAGTCAAATAAGGCGCATGCGCTTCTTGTATCCCTTTCCCAAGATGGCCGCCTTGGCGGGGACGAATTGAAGCCACACTTACCAAGATGGACGTCGCGCCCAGCCGGGGCAAAGGAGCAACCGGGTCGACGAATGACTGCTTCCGGCGCGTGGAAACAGCAACGGAGCAACATGGCGGAGCGGAGCGCGGCTTCCGGCCGCTCGGACCGCGACAACTTCGGCTACGGTCGGCAGCTGATGCCCAGGGTGATGTACGGCTTCCCGGACAAGGAGGAGAAGGGTGAGGAGAAGCCGGCCTCCGTGCCCCCGGGGGCAGAGGGGGAGGGAAAATGGGAGTGAAGGAAGGAGGCGGGGAGAGGGAGCGAGTGAGGGGAGAGGGGAGCGCGACGGGGTAATGGGGGAGGGGGGGCAGAAGGGCTGGGGGAGTGAGGGGGTAGGGATTGAGGGGAGTGAGGGAAGGGAGAGGGAGTGGGCTGGGGGCATTGCGAGGGGAGGAGAGGCAAAGCGATTAGGCAATCATTCGGGAGAGGTAGATGAGTGAAGGGTTGTAGTTGAGGGTGGAGGAAGAGGAGTAACAAGGAGGAATGTTTGGGGAGAGAGTGGAAGGGGCCGGAGGAGGAGTGTGAAGGGGAATTGAATTGACTATTATTTACATCCTTCATGTACACGAGGAGTAAAATCTTTACCTTACCTGTTCAAATGTGCAGGTGCAACTATAATAATTTATACTAAATATTACGTACTGCAGGATAGTCAATATAACATAGAAATACGGCTGTGCCTGATGAATTAAGCAGTCTGATGGCCTGGTGGACCAATTTCCCCCGGGATGAATAAAGTATGACTGTGACTATGGAAGAAGCTGTGGGAGAGAGTGAGCTGGTGTAGGTTGGGAAAGGAGTGGGGTTGGAGTGAGTGCAGGGAAGCAGAAGGGGAGGGAGGAGGGAGTGAGGGGAGGGTAGTGGGGAGGGAGCAAGGTGAGAGACGGGGGGGCTGGAGGAGGGAGCGAGGGGACGGACAGGGAACTGGAGGAGGGAGTGAGGGAGGGATGAGCTGGAGGAGGGAGCGAGGGGAGGGACAGGCAAAGCACTTTAAAAATCCTATCAATCCCAAACATCCTTTACCAAGATAGTGTCTTCTCCATTCACACAGGAGCTGCCTTCCCAAGGTGGGCATTTCCCACTCTGTCCACGCCGGTCTTACCTTCCCAAGATGGACGCTGGTCAGGCATGGCGCACGCGCTCCCTGTCTCCTCTTACCGCGATGGCCGCAGCAGGGAGGAACGCATTGCCGCTGCCCTTAACAAGATGGCCGCCGCAGGGGCGAAGCATCGCCGCCGCCCTTACCAATATGACCGCCGCACCCGACAGAGACAGCGGAGGAACCGACGTGGGAGCGGATCGATTTCCGGTGGCGGACCGATCGGGGAACTGGGCAGCGTGGTGGAGGAGAACGATACTCCTCACCACTCAGTCCGTGGCGTCCTTGTCTACTGTCAGCAGCTGATGCCCACGCTGATGAACGGCTTTCCGGACAAGGAGGAAAAGAGTGAGGGACTGGCGTCAGTGTCACCTGGGGGGGAGGGGAGAATCGGACAGAATGTGACGCCAGAGGGGGATTGAAGGCCGATAGTGGGAGGGGTGGGAGGACGGAGTGAGTGGTGGGCTGGGGAGGGGAGAGGAGGGAATGGGTGGTGGAACTGTGGCCTCGGACTTGCTAACCATCCTCTTCCTCCTCTCTCCCCGGCCAGGGCTGTTCCTCTCCAACGTGCTGACAGAGATCAAGGGCAGGGAGGTGCGGGTCTGCACCAACCCCGACGGCAGCATCTTCCTGGTGCGGCTGGTGGACCAGTGCGACGTTCCTGCCCTGCGACGCTTCCTCGCCGCCCTCCAGCCCCACCTGTGGCTCGTGGCCAGCCACCGGTGTGGGGCCCGCGTGATGCAGGCGGCCCTCCTGCAGGTGACCCAGCTCGCCAGCAACCTGCAGGAGCAGGGCGAGGAGGAGGAGGAGGAGGAGGAGGACGATGACGACGCAGAGGGCGAGGAGGAAGAAGGGGGCGAGGGCAGAACCCTGGAGGGGCAGGTCCGGCAGCTGAGCAGTTGTGTGCGCAGCGACCTCCTGAAATACGTGAGGGACGCGCAGGGCAATCTCTTCGTGCGGGATCTCTTGCAGGTGCTGGGGGGAGTGGTGCCCTGTGCCAGCAAACTGCGGAGGAGTACCCACAAGGACACACCCAAGGGTGAGTCTAGCACTTTCGCACCATCCGGTGGGACAACCACTCAAATGTTCTCCACATCACAACCTCTCTGGATTGCAACCCACTCCCAAGAATATTGCATTTCAGTTATCAATCCCTGAGACTGTAGCTTGGATACCAGCCTGTAACTCACTCACAGGGATCTGTCATCCTCGACGTAAAAACGCTGAGCCCTTGGGTTAGATCCCAGCCTGTAACTCAGAACTGGGGATCTCATTCCAAACATTTCAGGTGACAACTTACTCGTGGTTCCCAGAGCAAGAAATATTTACAATGCTTTTTCTGTTTTTAAAAAAAACCATTATGGTAAACTGTCACTGTGAACGGTGAAGAGGCATGTGAAGAGGAGGCTGAGTCAAGAGTTGAGGTACATGGGTGTGAGATGGAGTGGGAAGGGGGGGGCACTGAGGCGTGCAGGAGACGGAGGAAATCCAGAGTGAGGTTTGGTCAATCTAAGCGCTGGGCCGGTTTGGAAAGCTCGGGTATGGGCCGGAACATGGAGGCGTTGTCCAGGTTCTGAGCGTATCGATGCTACGTGGCCTGGGTCCTGGTGCGAGGAACGACTGACGTATGGATGATAGAAACGCTGGGCCGGATGGATTGGAATGGCCATGTGTCAGGACCGGTTCTGCTTGCTGCTCTGTTAGCTTTACTCTGCTCTGAGTCTGAGGCTGTGTTCCTGCTCCAGGCTTCGTGTCGGAGGACTCACTTTTACTCTGTAGGTCATTTACCGTCTATTGTTTGTTTTCCCCCTCCCCTCCCCCTTGGGTGTTTGTCGGGGTCTTTAATTTATGGGTTCTTTCGGATTTCTTGTTTTGTGGCTGTCTGTAAGGAAGTGAATATCAGGCTGTACTTTGTTAGTGAATGTTCTTTGAACTCTGAACCTCTGGATTGGATTTCACTCACTCTTGAGAGTCACTTATTCTATATGTAAACCTCCTGAATCCTTGAATTAGATTCTAGCCTGTAACTCACTTCTGGGAATCCAATATTCCAAATGAACGCTGTCTCCTGCACCCCCGCCCC
Source organism: Mobula hypostoma (assembly GCF_963921235.1). NCBI lineage: Eukaryota > Metazoa > Chordata > Chondrichthyes > Myliobatiformes > Myliobatidae > Mobula > Mobula hypostoma. Next base: position 179,452 of record NW_026948139.1, on the reverse strand, counting down.
CCCCAAGCCAAGCCTCAGGATTGGATCCCAACCTGTAACCGGGTTTCCGGGAATCCAGTATTCCAAATGAACACCACCCCCCACAAACCTCAGGGTTAGATCCCAGCCTGTAACCCACTTCCGGGAATGCAATATTCCAGATGAACACCCCGGACTTCAGGGTTTGATTCCAACCTGTGGCTGACACCCAGGCATTATATAAACTGCTGGAATCCCTGGTTTAAATCCAGCGTTTCACTCATTCCTGATTCCGTATTTAGTACAGTCGACCTTCACTAATCCGACTACCTGTAATTCGGTTCCTTTGTTAATCTGGCACTGATTATGCTTAATGTGATCCTTCTGTAATTCGGCATTTTCACTAATCGGGCACTCCTCAGGTCCCAATGGTGCCGGATTAGTGAAGGTCGACCTGTATAAAATCATCTGATCCCTGATAACGTTCCAGTCCAGTCCTCCCTCCTCCTCCTGCTCCCACGGTCCGTCCGTTCATACACGCCTACGGCCTGTGACCTGCTCTGCCCCTCTCCGACAGGCTTTGACCTCGACAGAGGGTTGGACCTCCGTGCCGGACAGGTGAAGGAGTTCAGCGTCCCGGAAGGGTTCCTGGACGAGCTGCGTGACTACGCCCAGCTGCTGGCAGACAACATGACAGGTGAGGTCCCTCGCCACTGCGAGGTTCGAGGGGGCCAGCGAGGGAAGGGACGATCTGCAGAGGTTGCCTCTCTCACCCTCCTCATCTCTCCACAGAGTTCCTGACCAACCCCACGGCCAGCGCGGTGCTGCAGGTGGCGGCCCGCGTCCTGGGGCGGAGGCTGCCGGACGTGGCTCAGGAGCTGTGTTCAGCCATTCTCAAGTCCCTCGGGGAGCCAAGCCAGGATGGGCAGAACAGGTAACCCTCGTCTCCCGCCGTCTCCGCTTCCCCTGCCCTGGCCGTAGTCTGTCTCACGGTTCCATGTGACTCGCGCGCTCAGGCACGTGAGGCCTGTTGATGGTGTCTGTGTCCTGCCATCCTCGGAGAGCACGACCACGCCGGTGGCCACAGGCGTGCACTGTGCCAACGTGTACACACTGTGCACGAGCGCGTGCAGGCACGTCTCCGTTTATGGCCACAGGCGTGCACCGTGCCAACGTGTACACACTGTGCACGAGCGCGTGCAGGCACGTCTCCGTTTATGGCCACAGGCGTGCACCGTGCCAACGTGTACACACTGTGCACGAGCGCGTGCAGGCACGTCTCCGTTTATAGACACAGGCGTGCACCGTGCCAACGTGTACACACTGTGCACGAGCACGTGCAGGCACGTCTCCGTTTATGGCCACAGGCGTGCACCGTGCCAACATGTACACACTGTGCACGAGCGCGTGCAGGCACATCTCGGTTTATGGCCACAGGCGTGCACCGTGCCAACGTGTACACACTGTGCACCAGCACGTGCAGGCACATCTCCGTTTATGGCCACAGGCATGCACCGTGCCAATGTGTACACACTGTGCACGAGCGCGTGCAGGCACATCTCCGTTTATGGCCACAGGCGTGCACCGTGCCAACGTGTACACACTGTGCACCAGCACGTGCAGGCACATCTCGGTTTATGGCCACAGGCGTGCACCGTGCCAACGTGTACACACTGTGCACCAGCACGTGCAGGCACATCTCCGTTTATGGCCACAGGCGTGCACCGTGCCAATGTGTACACACTGTGCACGAGCGCGTGCAGGCACATCTCCGTTTATGGCCACAGGCGTGCACCGTGCCAACGTGTACACACTGTGCACCAGCACGTGCAGGCACATCTCGGTTTATAGCGGGGGGTGAGGTTACAGTTGACTTCAGTGCCCCCACCCACTCTGTGTGAGGGAGCCAGTGGTGTTGCTGTTGACCTCCGACAGCTCATTCCACATACCCACTGTGGGGGAGAAGCTTGCCCCTCGGGTCCCCTCTCACCTTCAGTCTGCGCCCCCTGCTACAACTAGAGGATTGTGTTGGGGTCTGGTCGGCCCTTTACAGGAAGGGTGTGGAGAGGATACAGCAGCAAATCACCGGACGGGAGGACGGGAGCTGTAAGGAGAGGTTGGACAAACGTGGGTTGTTTTCCCTGGAACGTCAAAGGCTGAGGGGAGACCTGATAGACATTTATACGATTATTAGAGGTGTAGATAGAGTAGACAGTTGGTATCTCCTCCCACCCCCCGCCCCCCAACCCCATCCCGGGCTGAAATATCTAATATATGAGGGCATGCATTTGAAGTGAGAGGGGGATTATTCAAAAGAGATGGGCAGGGCAAGCGGTGTGAGCCTTGGGTGGTGGTGGAGGCAGATACGATAGAGGTATTTGTGTGGTTCTTTGACAGGGAATGGATGGATAGGAACATTGTGTGGGCAGAAGCGCCTAGTTAACCCTTTAATGTAATTAGTTCACCATGACATGGTGTGCTGAAGATCCTGTTCTCGTGCTGTACCAGCCTGTGCCAGGAATTTGAGAGTGTTGGCGGCGGAAGTGAGTGTTTATTTAGGAGAAGGTGCTTGCGAAGCTGAAAGGCCTAAAGATAGACAAGTCTGCTAGATCGGACGGACTGCACCCCAGGGTTCCACCATCAGACAGGAGGCGCTGGGACTGTTAGAATGAGAAACAGCTTCTTCCCCCAGGCAGGGAGACGACGGAACTCCCTGCCGCCACCAGGTCTCATCACGTATGAGGAGCCAGTGGAGTTATACTGTTTACTTTTTAACTTCTGACGTAAGTGCACCTTATTTGTTAATTTATTTGTGGCAGTATTATCTTGTGTTTGATTTATACGTACGGTGTTGTGCACTTGGTCCAGGGAAGGTTATTGCGTTCGGCGGTTTATGTAGATATGGTTGAGTGACAATAAGCTTAAGCTTGAATTTGAAAGAGGTGGCTGAAGGGATTGTGGAGACATTAGAACTGATCTTTCAAGAATCACTAGATTTCATTTCCAGAGGACTGGACAGTTGCCGAGGTCACTCTTTAAAAAGGGAGGGAGGCAAAAGACGGGAAGTGATAGGCCAGTTAGCCTGACTTAAGGAATGGGCAAAGAAGTGGCAGATGGAATACAGTGTGGGGAGGTCATTCACCTTGGGAGAAGAAATAAAGGCATAGACTATCTTCTAATTGGAGAGCAAATTCAAAAATCAGAGGTGCAAAGGGACTTGGGAGTCGTAATGCAGGTAAACTTTTGTAAATTGAGTCGTTGGTAAGGAAGGCAAATGCAACGTTAGCATTCATTTTAAGAGGACTAGAATATAGAAGCAATGACCTACTGCTGAGGATTTATCGGGCACTGGTCAGAACGTATTTATGAGGGGCAATCTCATTGAAACCTATCGAATATTGAAAGGCTTAGATAGAGTGCACTTTGAAAAGATATTTCCCATAGTGGGAGAGTCTAGGACAAGAGGGCACAGACTTAAAATACAAGGACGTCCCTTTGGAACAGAGAAGGGGAGAAATTTCTTTAACCTAGAGGGTGCATTCGGCTGTGGAGACCAAGTCATTGAGTACATTTAAAGCGGAGATTAATAAGTTTTTGATTAGTTAGGCTGTCAAAAGTGACAGGGAGAAGACAGGAGAATGGGGTTGAGAGGGATAATAAATCAGCTACGATTGAATGGTTGAGCAGACTCGTGTGGCTGAACGGCCTAATTCTGCTCCTTTGTCTTGTGGTTCTTTGTGATGCCTCTGTTGGTTGGGCTGAACCATAGATATGTTGTCTATGTGATACGCAAGCCAGGGTAGCACGCTATGGAGAGCAGGCTCGCCCGCTCCACGCAGCTGATGACCCCAGAGGAGCAGCAGAGGCCAGCACGGTTTTAGCACCAGCAGTGTCGCAGGAGTTGCCAGTCAGCATTGAACTCAATGTAGGATTGCCTCAGGGACTCCAGCTCCAGACTTTCCCCTGGGGGTTCACTCCTGAAGCCTTCCCCATGGGTTGGTATCGCCACAAGGCAGCGGAGGTTTGAGATCAGAATTTTCCTCCTCCCAGATGAGCTGACAAGCCCCATTTGCCCAAAGCGACTGGTTTTAAGGTGCTGGAAAACTGCCTTTTGCCGCATCTCCTGTCAGTAGAAACGGTTCCGCCTAGCTTAGCGGCCAAGCCACATGTGAAGGCCAGGAGCTGGACTGGTTGTCAGAGGCTATTTGGGACACGCACCGTTGGGAGCATTTAATAGGTAGTGGGAGCTTGTCCCCATTACCACCCCCGGCTGTAAGAACCTGTTCTCTGTACAGTCATTGTCGGGGAGGCACACAAAGCTATACAGCACTAGAGCATCCAAGGTGGCCATTCGGCCCTTTCTGTTAATACCCACCTAATCTCCTGCCCAGTCCCATCGACCTGCACCCTTCCCATCCCCCTCCAAATCTTTCCCATCCATGGACCTGTCCAAGCTGCTTTAAATGTTACAACTAAATCCACATCGATCACTCCCACTGGCAACCTGTTCCACACTTGGAGCACCCTCTGAGTGAAGAGATTTCCTCTCCTTAAATATTTCACCTTTCATCCTAAACCTATGAGCACAAGTTCCAGTTGCACCCAAGCTGAGGGGGAAAGGCTGTGCGTTCACTCTTCCTATCCTGCTGGTCAGTTTGTATACCTCCATAAGATCCCCTTGTTCACCTGTGCTCCAAGGAATGAAGTCCAGCCTATCCAACCATCCCTATTACTCAGGCCCTCAGGTCCCGGCATCATCCTTATAAATTCCTTCAGGCTTATTGATAACTTTCCAGAACTGCACAAAATATTCTATATTCCCCCTCCAGTACAACTTCAAAATATAATCCAGATGCCTATATTCAGTGCCCTGATTTTTGAAGGTCAATGTGCCAAAAGCTTTCTTTACGACCCTGTCTACCTGTGACACCACTTTCAATGAATTATGGACCTGTATTCCCAGATCCCTCTGTTCTACAGCACTCCTCAATGCCCTGCCATTCACGGCGTAAGACGGTGTTAGTCCTGACGAAGGGTCTCGGCCTGAAACGTCGACTGTACCTCTTCCTAGAGGCGCTGCCTGGCCTGCTGCGTTCACCAGCAACTTTGATGTGTGTTGCTTGAATTTGCAGCATCTGCGGAATTCCTGTTGTTGTTGGTGGAAGACTTGCTTGGTTTGTCCTCCCAAAGTGCAATAGTTGGTCTGCTTTAAATTCCATCTGCCACATCGGGAAAAACTAAGCATGAAATAAAACTACCACTGTGATTAGAAGCACGAGATTCTGCCGATGCTGGAGATCTTGAGGAGAACGCACACAGCAGGTCGGGTGGCACCTACGGAGAAGAAGAGACAGTCAACATTTCGGGCCAAAACCCTTCATTTGGAAGAGTAAAGGGGCAGAAACCAGTGTAGGAAGACGGGAAGGAGTACAAGCTGGTTGGTAATAGGTGAGGGGGAAGGTTGTGGCAGGGTGGGGAGGTAGGATGAAGAAAGAAGTTTGGGGTGGGACAGGTGGAAGAGGTCAAGCACTAAAGAAGGAGGAATTTGGTAGGAGAGGACAGTGGACCGTGGAATAAAGGGAAAGAGGAAAGGAACCAGAGGGAGATGATAGCAGGAGCAGAGGAGGGGCGAGAGGTCACCAGAATGGGGAATAGTAACTGGGGGGGGGGTTGGTGGAGAGAAGCTGGATAAATCGATGTTCATGCAATCAGCATGGAGGCTACCCAGACAGGTGTTCCTGCTCCATCCTGAGTTTGGTCTCATCATGGCCGTGACTGATATGTCAGAATGGGAAGTGGAATTGCACTGGTTAGTCACTGGGAGGTCCTGCCTTTTGCATGGGAAAGAGCAGAGTCCCCTGATCTGTGTTGTGGTCATCAAATTGCCCACGAGAATGAGAGTGAAAACAAAGTGCAAGTCTGCTGGAGGGACTCTGGGGGGCTCCAGAGCCCAGGAGCCCAGCACCGAAAGGCAGGGTGCTCGGGGGGTGAGGGCTCGGAGTGGCACCGAGGAGGCCGCGGAGACGGGAGACTGAGGCAGGGCTGGAGCGGGTTGCAGACTCTGTGAAGAAGAAAGAACACAATGAAACCGGAGCAGGAATGGGCCATGGCTCCTCGTCTGCCCCGGTGTTCAATGTGAGTGACCTACACTGGTCTCGAGGCCTCTCCTGCTGACAGGAGACCCTGTCCGAGGTTTCCAACATCACGAGAAGCAGAATGAGGGTAGACAGTAACAGGAGAGATTCTGCAAGGGCTGGAGCACACACAGAATGCTGGAGGAACTTGGCATGTCAGGCAGCACTTGTGGGGGGAAATAAACAGTTGACGGTTCAGCCCGATATGTCCTTTATTCCCCTCCATACATGCTACCCGACTTGTTGAGTTTCCCCAGCATTTTGTGTGTGTTGCTAAGTGTAGACAGTCTTTTTCCCACCACAGACACCAAATACGAGGGGACATTGAGGGAAAGTTTATTGAGCATTGGGTCCCTGGAATGGCCTACCAGGGCAACTGGTGGAAACAGACCGATGGTGGTTTAAGAGGTATTTGGATAGACTGAAGAGTGTATAGGGAGTGGAGGAATACAGATCGTGTGTGGGCAGATCATAACGGGGTAGATTGTGAGGTCATGAGTGTAACTTACTGTACTGGAGTTCAGTAGTCTTAGAATGGGGTGGGGGGTAGAAGTTCTCCTTGAGCCTGCTGGTACGTGCTTTCAGGCTTTTGTATATCAGGGAGAGGAGAGAATGTCTGGGGTGGGTAGGGCTCTGGAATCTGCCGGGTGCTTTACCGAGGCAGCAAGAAGTGTAGATGGAGCTGTGAAGAGGGAGGCTGGTTAACGCGATGAGCTGAGCTGTGTCCATGACTCTCTGCAGTTTCTTGTCATGTGCAGACCTGTTGCTGTGTCAAGCCGTGATCCATACGGAGAGGCCTTGATAAACATGGCGAGGGTTGAAGGGGACATGGGCAGTGGAGGGTGGGAAACGGAGGAAGGGTGAACGTCGCTAGGAAGGGCACAGTAATTGGGTTGGGAATGGACGAGAGAGAGCTGGGCGTGGGGGTGGTGGTGGTCGCGTTGGACTGAGGCATGGGCCTGGTACCCAGTTCAGAGGGGACAGGGCTGAGGGTACACAGAAGCCTCCCTACCCCTCTCATGGCCTCCTGCCTTGCTCTCCCAGCTCGCTCCTGGAATTCATGAAGGACAGGACGGGCAGTCGGCTGCTGGAGGCGGTGGTGCTAGTGATGGACGCCAAGCTCTTCACCGAATTCTACACCTCGAACCTGAAGGGCAGACTGGAGGAGCTGGCCCTCCACCCCATGGCCAACTTTGCTGTGCAGCGAGCTCTGGCAGTGGCCCCCACCTCTCTGGTGAGTAGATCCAAATGGGGTGGGGTGGAGAACTCAACTCCCTACCCCTCGGCCCCCTCTTTCCCCAACCCCTTCTACCTCCTCACCTCCCCCTTCTCCGTTCCTTGGCCCACTCTGCATCCTTGCCTGCCCCTCCCAACCTGCCCTCGCGCCTCCTCAGCGTGGCCTCCAACCCTCCGCTGTTTTCGGCCCACCCTTTCTTCTTCCAGTGGCTGACTGCCAACTCTTCCGCAGTTTTCGGAGATATGTGGGGAGCTGCTGCCCAGTGTGGAGGATGTCCTGGCCGAGGGTCACCTGGGTGTGGTCGTGGAGATGGTGTCGGGCTGCGTCCGGCACAGCAGCGGCCAGGCAGAGATGATGAACCACCTCTTGGAGGTGAGGGGTGGGCCCTTGCACAGGGAGGGAATGGGGGAGGGGGGCTTATGGTTTGAGAGGACACGAGAGGGAAGCAGGGAGGAAGGAATGGGGGAAGGAGGTGCCCGGGGGGTAAGGGAAGGGACAGTAGAAAGATGCAGCACCAGATGGTGGGGTGAAGGGGTGCGGCAGGAGTCCTGACTGAAGGCGTGGCAAGAGAAGGGGGCCAAGGCACAGCAGGAAGGGGTTTTTAGGCCTGAGGAGGTGTGGGAGAGATGAAGAGAGGGAATATACTTTGGCAAAGGGGGTAGAGCAGGAGGGAGAGGGGTCAGGTGTGTTAGGCTTGGTTTTGGGTGAGGGGATGCTCCTCATAGGGCCTAGGGTAATCGGGTGGGGGTGGAGGGGGTGAGCATGGGCTGGGGTGGCGACCAGATAATGTTGATCTTAAGGTCTACCCTTCTGTCTGCTCACAACCTCCCACCCCACCTTGCTTCCTTTCCCCCTCTCTGTCTCCAGGCGTTCCACTGTGACAAACCCGTCTCACGCAAGCGATCCTGCTTCCTGCTTCTGGTCTCCCTCCAGACCTACCAGGTGTTCTTCCAGCTGCCGGAGCAGGACTCCAAGTCCGAGTACGAGGTCAGTGGCGAGGCAGGGGGGGAAACTGGTTCGTGGCACTGGGCTGTGCCACCTTGTGGGTGGTAGGAAGGCATTGGGACCAAATAACAGCCCCACACTGCCCTGAGGGTGGGATTAGACCTCTGCCATGGGCTAGTAAGCCTCTGAACCTTGTCCTTGTCTCGTTTAATATCTTACCCCTTGATCGGGATTGCTGTCATCCCGTTTAATATTTTATGCCTCATCAGAGCCCCCTTGTCCCTTTTAATATTTACCCCTCGATTCGAGTCCATTGTCCCATTTAATATTTTATCCCTTGATCAGGATCCCTTTTCTCCGGTTTAATATTTTACCCCTTGATCGGATCCCCCTTGTCCCTTTAATATTTACCTCTTGATTGGAGTCCATTGTTCGGTTTAATATTGTACCCCTCAATCAGGATCCCTTTTACTAGTTTGATATTTACCCCTCGATCTGAGTCCATTGTCCAGTTTAATATTTTACCACTCGATCGGGATCTCTCATCCCGTTTAATATTTTACTGCTTGATCAGGGTCTCTCTCGTCCTGTTTAATATTTTACCCATAGATTGGGATCTCTCGTCCTGTTTAATATTTTACCCCTCGATCTGAGTCTATTGTCCAGTTTAATATTTTACCACTCGATCGGGATCTCTCGTTCTGTTTAATATTTTACCCCTTGATAGGGATCTCTTGTCCAGTTTAATATTTTGCCCGTAGATTGGGATCCATTTTGTATTCCACACCCTCAGTGAGTCCCTGTGTGTCTCTGACCCAGGGCAATCATCTGCCTGTGATACCGTTGGGACTGACTCTCCCTCTCTCTCGCCCGCAGCCGTCTGGTGTTGCCCGACTCAAGCTGGTGAACTACCATGGCACCCTCCTGGCGCAGCACCTGCTGAATTTCGAGAAGCCCATCACCTTAGTGCGCAGCATGGCAGAAAGCCCGGTGGATGACCTCCTCGTCCTGGCCTGTAACCCCGCCGGCAGCCACGTCTTCGACTCCCTCATCGACAGCACCACCGTGTCCGAAAAGCAGAAGAAAGCCGTGCTCCGCAAGTTTACGGTGAGCAAGGGAGCCAGCAGGGCGTGCGCGCGTGTGTACGTGTGTCTCTGTGAGAGAACGAACACGAACGAGAAAGGGAGCCAGCAGGGCGCGCGTGTGTACGTGTGTCTCTGTGAGAGAACGAACACGAACGAGAAAGGGAGCCAGCAGGGCGCGCGTGTGTACGTGTGTCTCTGTGAGAGAACGAACACGAACGAGAAAGGGAGCCAGCAGGGCGTGCGTGTGTGTACGTGTGTGTGTACGTTTGTGAGAGAACGAACACGAACAAGAAAGGGAACCAGCAGGGCGTGCGTGTGTGTACGTTTGTCTCTGTGAGAGAACGAACACGAACGAGAACGAGAATGAACTGGGCGTGCGTGTGTGTGTGTCTCTGTGAGAGAACGAACACAAACAAGAACGAGAACGAACTGTGCGTGCGTGTGTCTCTGTGAGAGAACAAACACAAGAACGAGAACGAACTGGGCGTGCGTGTGTGTGTCTCTGTGAGAGAACGAACACGAACGAGCAAGGGAGCCAGCAGGGCGTGCGTGTGTGTACGTGTGTCTCTGTGAGAGAACGAACGAGAACGAACTGGGCGTGCGTGTGTGTACGTGTGTCTCTGTGAGAGAACGAACACGAAGGAGAAAGGGAGCCAGCAGGGCGTGCGCGTGTGTGTGTCTCTGTGAGAGAACGAACATGAACAAGAACGAGAACGAACTGGGCGTGGGCAGGATGCTTATGGGGGTCCATCAAGAGCAGGGGTTCCCAACCAGGGTCCACAGAAGCATCGATGGCATAGCAAAGGTTGGGAACCCCTTTAGCAGGAGGATTACTATTAAATAGGACATACGGGGTTCAGTTGGATTCCATTAGGGAAGTGGTGGATATTAAACAGGACAGAGGGGAAGTGAGGTTTTGATCAAAGGGATAGGTTGTTAAATGGGATGGGTTAACAAGAGTCTTGCTGTGGGGGTGGGTTAATATTAAATAGGACTGATGGGATTAATGAGGGTCCAATCAAAGGACTGTTATTAAATGTATTATTGGTGGGGGTTAACTGGGGTCCTGATTCTGGGGGGTGGTTTACTAAATTGGACAGAGTGTCCTGATTGGGGGAAGGAGGTTCATTTTCAATGTGAGAGGGGTTATCATCAGTCTTATCAAGGGGTGTTGGCAAGTGGCCAAGTGGTTAAGGCGTTCGTCTAGTGATTTGAAGGTCACTAGTTTGAGCCTTGGCTGAGGCAGCGTGTTGTGTCCTTGAGCAAGGCACTTAACCACACAGTGCTCTGCGATGACACCAGTGCCAAGCTGTATCGGCCCTTGGACAACATTGGTGGCGTGGAGAGGGGAGACTTGCAGCATGGGCAGCTGACGGTCTTCCATACAACCTTGCCCAGGCAACGCCCTGGAAACCTTCCAAGGTGCAAATCCATGGTCTCATGAGGCTAATGGATGCCTATATCAAAGGGTAGTGAGATATTAAATGGGACAGAGAGGGTTAACAAGGGTAAGTTATGAAGGAGAGTGTGTCGGGGGTGGGGGGCGTGTAACTGGCTGTGGGTTCGGACTCAGTACCTGGGTCAGAGTGGGCTGCAGCAGGCAGAGACTCTCCCCAGAGGATTCCAGGAGAGCCTGTGAACCGGAAAGGAGACCAGGTCACTGTGAACTAGCAGGAAGCTGTGGACCGAATGGCTACCTCCTACAGTACAAGTCAGTGCTTCAAGGGGAAGGGGACTGTTGGCCTGGAGTCGAGGGTAGTGGGTGTACCAGGGATGAGATGTTTGTGGGTGGGTGGTGGGGGCAAGTATGGGCACTGAATGTCATTGTTGTGCTCTTCACTCCCGTCCTGTTTGTAACCACATCGCTCTCCCTCTTCAACCAATCTGAAAATCCCCAAATTTTACCTTGGAATCTATATTTTCTTCCCCTCTCGATCCTTGCTCCCTCCCACTTCCTCTCCCCACAGGGTCACTTCTTCCAGCTGGCCTGTAGCAAGCATGGCAGCCGGGTCTTCGACCAGATCTGGCTCTTTGCACCGCTCGAGATGCGACGGAGTATCGCCCAGGAGCTGTGTGAGTCTCCCCTTCTCCCTGGGCTGGGAGGGTCACCACGTCAGTGCATGTGTTTTGACAGAGGGGGGTGCTGTCGGTCCAGAGAAGGAGGAGAGCATCACGGGCAACCGGCTCCCGGCAGATTGTGGGCAAGGAGGTGTCCATGTATTGCAGGGTTGGGAGAGAGGCAGAGAGGGTCGTGTTAAGATGGGGACCCTGGGATAGGAAGAGGTTAGGTGTCCCAGGGTCAGTAGTTGTGTAAGGCATTTGGAGGGGAGGGGTTGTTTAGGACGGTGGGACCCTTGGTGTGGACTCTAGTGGGCTCGGGGTGGTGGAGAGTAGGCCCAGTGGCTGGGAGTGGGTGTAAGGGGATTCTGAGACCCTGGAAAGTGAGATGGGGCGGTGTAGGGGCCAAAGGGTTAGAAGTGGTGGGGTTGGAGGTTGAAAGTGTGTCCCGGGTCATTGTGGGAGACTGAGCGAGGTAATGGCATTTCATGCTCTGGGGGAGGGAGGTGCCATGGGCAATAGGGCAGCAGCTGGTAACCCTCACTAGCTGACGTTCCTCCTCTTTGTCCCCCTTATGCCTCCCTCCTGGCCCTACCTACACAAACCCCCCTCCCCTCCCCCACTACCTCCAGCTGAAAAGAGGGAACTGTTGAAGGCCAGCCGCTATGGACACCGTGCTATCCGGAAAATGGACCTGGGGACCTTCCGCAGGAAGCTAGAGGACTGGGAGAGTTTGCAGGAGTCAGAAACCAGGAAGCGCAAGGCGGTCTCCGACATCCTGGAGACTGAAGCTGGAATGCCGGAAACGCCGTGAGGCTTCTTTCCCCCAAACCCCCACCCCCTGCTCCGGTCCGTCTCTCCCGGCGTTCCCTCTGGGTGTGACTTAATCCGGTCGGGGCAGAGGGGGAGGCACCTGCCAAGGGGAATCTAGTCCGGAATGGCCGTCGGAATCCTCTGCCGGCGGTTGGAATTCCCGGTATCTGCCATGACCGGGCCACTCAGACACTTGCAACTTCGGAGCAGGGTGGTGGGGCAGGCGGGGCAGACAGTCTGTCCCCCGTTTCTACCCTGGCCCCCCATCACTGAGATCCCCTTCCCTCAATAACCAGAAATCTGTTAGTCTGTGAACAGACTAGACTCCGGCGTGGCGTTTGAGTTCGGGGACGGAATTCCGAAGTTGCACCGTCCTCCGGGTGGAGAACTTCCATCCTCCTGTACGGCTGAACGTGTACTCCCAGACTGTGCCCCCCTCCCCACCCCTTGTGGCCATCGGGGTAACAATCTAAGGTCAAACGCTGGAAGAACTTTGTCATTTTTGGTCTTCTCGAGCTCACCTGCATCGATTGTCCGTAAAGGTTTTAACCAAGAATGGTTTAAAAGTAAGTTTTTTTTAAAAAAGGAGAACAATAAACACGCAGGTGCCAGTACTGAGAGTCACCCACTCTCAGGGCTCAGACCGCTTGGTTCGTTAAAGGGTGTGGCATCCGTGTACTGAAGGTTCTGACGATAGTGGAAATCCAGAGCAGCCTGTGAAATGCTGGAGGAACTCAGCAAGACTGGCAGCATCTGTGGTGGGGAATAAACAGTCAATGTTTCGGGGCAAGACCACCAAGTCCTTTGTGTTAAAAACTTATTTCAGAAATTAGAACATTAGCCAACAATGTCAACAGAACCACGGCCACTTTTCGAAAACAGAATCGTGTGAGTAGGAGCGAAGCCCCTGAAGGAGAGAGACTGCAGATGCCGGGGAGTTGGGGTTAACGCTGCTGGCTTCCTCCGGCTCCCTTGTGTGTTGCTCTGGATAAAGGTTTTAGCTTTGTTGCCCCGTGCAAACTTGTCACGCAGTCGTTTGTCAGATGTTGCCCCCCCCACTACCCCGCCACCCTGTCACCCCCCGTGAAGAAACAAACAGATTTGTTATTGTGACCGTCCTCGGTGAAACTGGAAGGGCCTGGAAATCCTCGGCGGGTCAGTCCATGCCTTTGTGATGTGGCACAAGCGTCGGTGATTCAGGACAAGGACCCCCATCCCTCCTCCCCCCCCCCACCCGTCAGAACTGGGAGGGAGATGAGAGGTGGGAGGTGGTGGTGGTGTCTCTGATGGGTGAAAGCGGTAGGGAGTGAGATGTAAATAATATTCTCTGGTCAATAAATGGGGAAAATATTCTGGCTCAGCTTCTCTGTGTTTCCCTCACCCCCTCTGGGAGTGGGGAACATGTCCAGGCTGACCTGCCCGGCACGTCTCCCTGCTCTGCTTTTCACAACATCTACCTTCCTTGGTCTCCGTTTTGCCTCTGACTGCTCCCATTCAGCTATTGACCAGGTCAACTTGTTTACAGCTTAACCCCCATGGACCCATCCCCTTCCCTCCTCTCCCACCTTCCCTGCAGGTCAGCGTGCTTTTTCCCTCTTCTTCCCGCTTCTCCCTCTGCAAACATCAACACTGCTCCTCTCAGATCTCGTATGTGATGTGTCTCTCATCATAGGAAGGATGTGTGTAGAGATTTACGACGATGCTGCCTGGGTTAGAGAGTCTTCACTGTTGTGGCCCTAGTCTTGGCCAGTGCTATTTCATCGCTAGTCGTCCTGCCCTGTAAACATTTCCAGACCTTAAATCTCATCTTGTCTGGTCTGAAACAACAGGGGCACCAACCTGGTTTTAAATCCTTTGTGTTTCTCAACAATTATTTGTGGGACCACCGTCCTCGAGCATGAAGCACTGTTACAGCATTTAACCTTGCTGCTAAAGGCTGGAGCATACAGGCTGGTCACTTGTGCTCACTCCCTCGCCCCTCTCTTCCCCCTTGTTAGACCATACTTGGAACATTGCGTTCTGTTCTGGTTGTCTCATTAGAGGCAGGATGTGGAAGCTTTAGAGAGAGGGCAGAGGAGATCTACCAGGATGCTGCCTGGACCAGAGAGCCTGTCTTATCAAGATAGATTGAACGAGCTGGGGCTCTTCTCTAAAGTGGAGGATGGAAGGCATATACGATGATAAGAGGCACAGTCAGAGTGGACAGACAGTGACTTTTCCCCAGGCCACAAATGGCTAATACGGGACGGCGTAATGTTATTTTGTTATGGTGATTGGGGGAAAGTACAGGGTGGGGTGGGGGAACATGTAAGAGATGTTTAGATAGGCACACAGGTGATAGAAAATGGATGGTTGTGTGGGAGGGAAGGGTTAGATTTTGGAAGAGGTATTTTCCCCCCTAACCCCTCCCCACCCACTGCCCCTGGTCCCAAGCATTCTCCCTGCCCCACAAGTAAATCCTCCCACTGGGCAGCCAGAGATGACTGGTGTTAAAGGAACAGGCCATGTGACCACGTGGCAGTGCCCTCGGACCCTGCACTCCGGTCAGTCACAAAAGGGGCAGTGGTGGGTGAGGCGTCTGGCCCGTATGTTGTTCCGTCTCAGTCGGTTTCCACTCTGCGTCCAGCCATCAGCCGGGCTGCTGGCTGGTTGCCAATGGTTCGATGGTTTAATTGTACCACGGTGGGGAGTGAGGCACCCCTCATCTCCATAACTCCGTATCTATGTGTGCAGCTTGTCATGTCTGTGAGACTATCGCCCTCCCTACGTAGAACTGTTCAATCAGAACTGTACACCAGGGAAAAGGGCTCATTCAGGCCCTGATGTCTCTTGTTAATTCCATTTGACCAGGTTTGGCCCGCATCCCTCCATGACCCTGTTCAAATGCCCTTTAAAAATACCTTTCTCAGCTGCTTCCTCTGCACATAACCACTGACTTGTATGATCTTTACATACACCCTCAGGAATCTGACCCTGGCTCCTGTCTCTCCGTTCCCGCACACCTTCCTTGGGTGAGGTGTCCAAGAGGGAAACGGGAGCAGGTGAAGGCCACTCGGCCTTTCAGAACTGTCCTGTCAGCTGGTACAATGGTGACTAATCTGTGCTGACCCAGCCACCTCGTACTGTCCCAGATCGCCAGTGTCCTCACTTCCCTGATCTCTCCCTCCATGAGTGTGTCAGAGCGTGAAAATGGGACCTTCGCCCCAACCAGTCGCTGCCGACCGAGATTCCTATCCGAGCCAGTCCCACTTGTCCGCGCTTGGCCCAAACCTTTCCTATCCGAGTACCTTTTTAAATGTTCATGTACCACTTCCTCCGGCTGTTCGATCCATATGCTGGGCACCCTTTGGATTCCCAAAGCCATGGAGAGAGCGCTGCACATTCTCCTTCCCTGCGCCCCTCATAATTTTAAGCATTTTTCAGAGGAACGGTACTCTGTGACTCAGTCTTGGCAGGGCCCTCCTCGGACTTTGGCGAGTGAATTAGGATCCTGGAGAAGTGCGGCTTGTGTCTAACCGAATGCAGGCGAGTGTGAGGTGAACTTGCACGGTGGACGGTAGGGCTCTGAGGGGAGCGGTGGAACAGGAAAATGGGAATACAGATCCACAGTACCTTCAAAGTGAGGTAGTGGGTAGCTAGGGTCATAAAGCCTTCATAAAGCAAAGTGTTGAGTACAGGAGTTAGGATGTTCTGTTGATGTGTAAGAAATCGGTGAGGCCGAATTTGGAGTATTGTGTGCTGTTCTGGTCAATTACCTACAGGAAAGATATCAATAAGGCTGAAAGAGTACAGAGAAAATTTACAGAGGTTTCCGGGACTTGAGGACCTGAATTTTAGGGAAAGATAAACAGATTAAGACTTTATTCCCTGAAGTGTAGGGGAGGTTTGACAGTAGACAATAGGTGCAGGAGTGGGCCATTCGGCCCTTCGAGCCAGCACCACCGTTCACTGTGATCATGGCTGATCATCCACAATCAGTATCCAGTTGCTGCCTTATCCCCATAACCTTTGATTCCGCTATCTTTAAGAGCTCTATCCATCTCTTTCTTGAAAGCATCCAGAGACTTGGCCTCCACAGCCTTCTGGGGCAGAGCATTCCATATATCCACCACTCTCTGGGTGAAAAAGTTTTTCCTCAACTCCGTTCTAAATGGCCTACCCCTTATTCTTAAACTGTGACCTCCGGTTCTGGACTCACCCATCAGCGGGAACATGCTTCCTGCCTCCAGCGTGTCCAATCCCTTAATAATCTTAAAGGTTTCAATAAGATCCCCTCTCAGCCTTCTAAATTCCAGAGTATACAAGCCCAGTCGCTCCAATCTTTTGACATGTGACAGTCCTGCCATCCCGGGAATTAACCTCGTGAACCTACGCTGCACTCCCTCAATAGCAAGAATGTCCTTCCTCAAATTTGGAGACCAAAACTGCACATGGTACTGCAGGTGTGGTCTCACCAGGGCCCTGTACAACTGCAGAAGGACCTCTTTGCTCTTATACTCAATTCCCCTAGTTATGAAGGCCAGAGGTATAGAGGTTTACAAAATTATGAGTGGATAGGGTAAATGCAAGCAGGCTTTTTCCGTAGAGGTGCGGGTGAAAGTATTGTAGAACTGGAGGCCATGGGTTTAGAGCGTAAGTTGGAAGACTTAAGGGCAACATAAAGTCAGACTAATACGGTGCCGAAACAGGCCGTTCGGCCCATCTAGTCAGTGCCAAGCCGTTAATCTTGCCGAGCCACATTGATCCATACCTGGCGCAGATCCCACCAATCTCCTCACATTCCGTATCTGTCTAATATCAGTACGTCCAATTTCAAGGTATCTAATTAGCCGGCCTCCACGGGTTCCCCACAACGGGGTGGAGACGGGGCATCTCCCACGAATCTCTGTTGGAATTTGCACGTTCTCCCTCTGACGCCGGTGGGTTTACCGCGGGGTGTGTGGTTCCCTCCCACGTCCCAGAGACGTACGGTGGGTTAATCGGCCAGTGTGTGGGTGTTGGCGTCTGACAGAGAGGGTCATTGGTTGAGCAACAGGGGAATGAGCGGATAGGTGGGACTGACGAGGAAGAGGATTGAAACTCCCTGTTTAATGATCCGTCACTAGTGTGTGTGCGGGACAGAACCTGAGGAAGCACACAGCCGTTGCAACAAACAGGAGTCAGACGATCAGCCGAACTAGACTCAAGATTTAATCATTGCAAATTACAAGCAGGGGACCGCGTGGGTGGGTGTAGGTGTGTGCGTGCAGGTGTCAATATCGGTCTGTGTCTGTAAGCGTTGCCGGTCTGTCTGTATCCTCTGAGCGATCCCGGGTTGTGGGTGCAGACACACGTGCTCCAGGGGTGGGGGAAGAGGAGGCCCATCAGTCGTAGTACTCCACCAGCGTGGCGCTCCCCTCCACGGCCCGTCGAGTGAAGGAGGAGGCGGTGAGCAGGAGGTGGCCAATCCCATACAGAAGCGTAGACATTGCTCGCAGCAGCTCTCTGGGAAAGTAAAACTGGCAATGAGATACCAGGTAGGGGCTCCCTCCACAACATCCCAATACTCACTCCCAAGTACAGGGTGAGGTTCCCTCCACGGTGCATGATCACATACTCTCAAGAACAGGGTGAGGCTCCCACCTCACCTTCCAACACACTCCAAATGCAGGGTGAAGCTCCCTCCACACTATCCCATCACAGACTGAAGAGGAGAGGGTGAGGCTCCCTCCAGACTGTCCCGTTGCCCACTCTGAAGGACAGGCCGACGCTTCCTCCACGCTGTCCCGTAAAACACTCCCAAGTGCGGACTGAGTCTCCTGCGGCATTGTCCAATCACACACAAGGGCATGGTGAGGCTCCCTCCACACCATCCCAACACACACTCCCAGGACAGGGTGAGTTCCCTCCACACTGTCCCATTATACAATCCCACGGACATGGTGAGGCTCCCTCCACACCATCCCAACACACACTCCCAGGACAGGGTGAGTTCCCTCCACACTGTCCCATTATACAATCCCACGGACATGGTGAGGCTCCCTCCACACCATCCCAACACACACTCCCAGGACAGGGTGAGTTCCCTCCACACTGTCCCATCATACAATCCCACGGACATGGTGAGGCTCCCTCCACACCATCCCAACACACACTCCCAGGACAGGGTGAGTTCCCTCCACACTGTCCCATCATACAATCCCACGGACATGGTGAGGCTCCCTCCACACCATCCCAACACACACCCCAAGTGCAGAGTGAGGCTCCATCCGCACTGACCCATCACACACCCCCTAGGACAGGATGAAGACCCTCCATGCTGTCCTGTCACACACACCCAAGGAGAGGGTGGGGCTCCCTCCACACCCTCATCACACAATCCTAAACACAGGGTGGGGCTTCCAACATGCCTTCCCATCATATAATCCCAGGGTCATGGTGAGACTCCCATCACAATCTCCCAAGGGCATAGTGATGCTCCCTCCACACTATCCCATAACACACTCCCAAGGACAGGTTGGGTTCCCTCCACACTGTCCCATCCTACAATCCCAAGGACCTGGTGAGACTCCTGCTGCACTGACCCATAGCACACTCCCAAGGATGAGGTGAGGCTCTTTCCAGGCCGAACAATCACCCACTCCCAAGGATAGGGTGGGGCACCCTCCACACCATCCGGTCACACACGTGGAGGGATAGTGGAAGGCTCCCTCCACTCCATACCGTCACACAATCCGAAGGGCAGAGTCAGGCTCCTTCCACACTGTCCCATCACACACTCAAACGGATAGGGCGAGGCTGTGTCACACCATCCCAACACACGCAGCCAAGGACAGGGTGAGGGTCCCTCCACACCTTCCCAAGTGCAGAATGAGGTTCCCTGCACACCATCCCATCACAGATTCAAAAGGACAAGCTGATGCTCCCTCCGCAGATCCCATCACACACTCAAACGGACAGGGAGAGGCTCTGTCCACACCAACACAACTCACACTCCTAAGGACAGGGTGAGGGTCCCATCCGCCATTCCCAAGGATGAGGTGAGGCTCTTTCCAGGCCGAACAATCACCCACTCCCAAGTGCAGAGTGAGGTTCCCTCCACGTTGTCCCATCGCAAGGAGAGGGTGGGGCTCCCTCCACACCCTCATCGCACAACTCTAAGCACAAGGTGGGGCTCCCTCCAAAACATCCCATCCTACAATCCCAAGGATATGGTGAGGCTCCCTCCACACCATTCAAACACACACTCCCAAGTGCAGAGTGAGTCTCCATCCGCACTGACCCATCACACACCCCCTAGGACAGGATGAAGACCCTCCATGCTGTCCTGTCACACACACCCAAGGAGAGGGTGGGGCTCCCTCCACACCCTCATCGCACAATCCTAAACACAGGGTGGGGCTCCCAACATGACTTCCCATCCGAAGGATATGGTGAGGTTCTCGTTACAGTCTCCCAATGGTATGGTGAGGCTACCTCTGCACACCCCCATCACACTCTCCCTAGGAAAGTGGGAGCCTCCCTCCAGGGCGACCCATTGCACACTGACAATGAGCGGGTGAGGCTCACTCCATCACACACTCCCAAGGGCAGGCTGAAGCTCCCTCCACACCATCCCATCATAAACTCAAAAGGGCATGGTGAGGCTCCCTCCATATGATGCCAACACACACGCCCAAGGGCCCCCATCACACACCCCAAGTGCAGAGTCAGGCTCCCTCTGCATAGTCCAATTACACACGCCCAAGGGTAGGGTTAGGCTCCCCCCATCACACCCTTTCAAGGGCAGCTGAGGCTCCCTCCACACCATCCGAAAACCCCACTCCCAAAGATGGGGTGAGGCTACCCCCACACATCCCAAAAACCACTCCAAAGGACGTGAGGCTGCCTCCACACTATCCCATCACATACTCCCAAAAATAGGGTGAGGCTGCCTCCACACCATCCCGTAACACACTTGGAGGGATAGTGGCAGGCTCCCTCCACAATCCCAAGGACAGAGTGAGGCTCCCTCCACACTGTCCCATCACACACTCAAAAGGACTGGGCGAGGCTCCCTCCACACCTTCCTATCACACATTCCCAAGAATGTGTGAGGCTCCTTCCAGACCGAACAATCAGACACTCCCAAGGACGGAGTGAGTCTCCCTCCATCACCGACTCCCAAGTACAGAGTGAGGTTCCCTCACGCTGTCCCATCACACACTTGCAAGGAGAGGGTGGGGGTCCCTCCACACCTTCTCATCACACAATCATAAGCACAGTGTAGGGCTCCCTCCAAACCGTCTCATCCTACAATCCCAAGGACATGGTGGGGCTCCCATCACATCAGCCAAGGACACGGTGAGGCTCCCTCCACACTGTCCCAACACACACTCCCAAGGACAGGGTGAGGCCCCTCCATGATGTCCCATCTCACGGTTCTGAGGGAGAGGGAAGGGCTCCCTCCACACCTTCTCATCAGACAATTCTAAGCACAAGCTGGGGCTCCCAACATGACTTCCCATCGTGCTCTCCCAACGACATGGTGAGGCTACCTCTGCACTATCCCATCACGCTCTCCCTAGGAAAGTATGAGGCTCCCCCCAGGCCCACCTATCATGCACTCACAAGGAGCAGGTGAGGCTCACTTCATCACACACTTCCAAGTGCAGGGTGAGGCTCCCCCCATCACACACATCCAAAGGCAGGTGAGGCTCCCCCTACGCATCCCAAAACCAGGACAGGGTGAGGCTCTGTCTACACTGTGCCATTACACACTCCCAAGAATAGGGTGGGTCTCCCTCCACACCATTCTGTCACACACTTCGAGGGATGGTGTGAGGCTCCCTCAACACCGTCCCTTCACGCACTCCCTAGGACCTAGTGAGGCTCCCTCCATCATACACTCCCAAGGGCAGAATAAGGCTCACTCAAGGACAGGCTGACACTCCCTCCACACTATCCCAACACACACTTCCAAGGACAGGGTGCATCTCCCTTCACACAGTCCCATCACACTCATAAGGACAGGGTGAGGCTCCCTCCATACAGCCCATCACACAGTCCCATCACACTCCCAAGGACAGGATGAGGCTCCCTCCATACAGCCAATCACACAGTCCCAAGGAGAAGTGAAGCTCCATCCACACTGTCCCATCACCCACTCCCAAGTGCAGGGTGAGGCTCTCTCCAGGTTGCTCAATCACCCACTTCCAAGATCTCCTATGGGGATCCATCAGCACTGTCCTATCACACACTCCCAAGGACAGAGCTAGGCTCCTTCTACACTGTCCCATCACAGACACCCAATGACAGGGTGAAACTGTCCACACCATCTCACCCCACACTCCAAAGTAGAGGATGAGGGTCCCTCCATCACACTCTCCGAAGTGCAGATTGAGCGTCCTTGCATGCTGTCCCATCACACACTCCCAAGGACAGGGTAAGACTCCCTCCACACAATCCCATTATACATGCCTAGGGACTAAGGACCTGCTCGCTCCACATCGTCCCATCACAAACTCACAAAGGCAGAGTGAGGCTCCTATCACACACACCCAAGGACAGCGTGAGGCTCCCTCCATCACACACTCCCAAGTGCAGTGTGTGGTTCCTTCTGCTGTGTCGCGTAACACACTCCTAAGGAGAGCATGAGGCTCCCTCCGCGCCATCCCATCTCACATTCTGAAGGACAGGTTCAGACACAGGGCAAGGCTCCCTCCATGCCGTCCCATCACACACTCCCAGGAACAGCATGAGGCTAGACGTAGAACATATATCTATATTTGTTCACCCAATTCCTCCTCCACTGTGGATGTGAAATAATCCCAGAATTTATTCCCAAATCTGAAGGAGCACGTTCTCCACATGGTAATGTGGTAGATAGAACATAGAATAGTACAGCACAGTACAGGCTCTTCGGCCCACAATGTTGTGCCGACCCTCAGACCCTGCCTCCCATATAAGCCCCCACCTTAAATTCCTCCATATACCTGTCTAGTAGTCTCTTAAACTTCACTAGTGTATCTGCCTCCACCACTGACTCAGGCGGTGTATTCCACGCACCGACCACTCTCCGAGTAAAGAACCTTCCTCTAATATCCCCCTTGAACTTCCCACCCCTTACCTTAAAGCCATGTCCTCTTGAATTGAGCAGTGGTGCCCTGGGGAAGAGGTGCTGGCTATCCACTCTATCTATTCCCCTTATTATCTTGTACACCTCTATCATGTCTCCTCTCATCCTCCTTCTCTCCAAAGAGTAAAGCTCTAGCTCCCTTAATCTCTGATCATAATGCATACTCTCTAAACCAGGCTGCATCCTGGTAAATCTGCTCTGTACCCTTTCCAATGCTTCCACATCCTTCCTACAGTGAGGCAACCAGAACTGGACACAGTACTCCAAGTGTGGCCTAACCAGAGTTTTATAGAGCTGCATCATTATATCGCGACTCTTAAATTCTATCCCTCGATTTATGAAAGCTAACACCCCATAAGCTTTCTTAACTACCCTATCCACCTGTGAGGCAACTTTCAGGGATCTGTGGACATGTACCCCCAGATCCCTCTGCTCCTCCACACTACCAAGTATCCTGCCATTTACTTTGTACTCTGCCTTGGAGTTTGTCCTTCCAAAGTGTACCACCTCACACTTCTCTGGGTTGAACTCCATCTGCCACTTCTCAGCCCACTTCTGCAAACTATCAATGTCTTTCTGCAACCTTCGACAATCCTCTACACTATCTACAACACCACCAACCTTTGTGTCGTCTGCAAACTTGCCAACCCACCCTTCTACCCCCGCATCCAGGTGGTTAATAAATAATCGAGTATGGGACTCACACCCTGCCCCGCCCCCAGCTACACATACAGGATAATGCACACTTTGCTATTGATCCTTATTGTGGGAGTTTTGTTCTGCTCTGGGCACGCCATCCTGTGCATAGGGATGTGGTGTCTTCCCTTTACTGCTGCCCCCCCAATCACTCATCCAGTGAGCTCATTTTCACCCCCACTTCAATCTCGGTCGTTTATGCAGAAAAGGAGACTTTCTTGGCCAGAAAAGTCGTTACCCAGGCAAAACAGTCAAGGTCAGTTGGTTAGTCATAGTCATTCTGCAGAAGTCATTCCTGCCTGTGGCCATCAAACTTTACAACTCCTCCCTTGGAGGGTCAGACACCCTGAGCCAATAGGCTGGTCCTGGACTTATTTCCTGGCATAATTTACATATTACTATTTAACTATTTATGGTTTTATTACTATTTAATTATTTATGGTGCAACTGTAACGAAAACCATTTTCCGCTGGGATCAATAAAGTCTGACTATGACTATGACTATGACTATCCAACTAACCTTGACCGTTTTGTTTGGATAATGACTTCTCTGGCCAAGGAAGTCTCCTTTTCTGCATAATGACCTCTCTGGGAAAAAAAAACACTGCTGTCCTATCAAACCCGTAACACCCCACTGCTCGATAAAACTTTCACCCTCTGCCCACCCCACCCTGCCACTCTTCGGGCATGGATGGAGTGGCTGAACTTTCGGGACAGCGTCTGCCGAGAATGCAGCTCTCCAGACTTGGGAATACCCTGAGGCATCCATCCTCTACCCGTTCCTGAGGTGTCACACCTTACTATTACCGTGGAGGCCATACGGATGTCTCCATTACCCTGTCCTCAGATGCACCCCACTCCCCCGCCCCCACCACCAAATCGGCTTCTCCGCATTACCTTATGACCTTCTTAGGCCCCAGACACTTGATGTCAAAGGTCATGGAGTAAAGTCCGTAGAACGTAGCCCTGATGTTGACAGAACCAAAGAGGTCCTTGGGGTTGAGCTTGTAGATGTCAAAGGTGATCCGGGCGATGTCTTTGCTGTTTTTTGGTTTCTGGGTCAGAGCATAGGATACCATTCCCCTCTGTAAAACATCGGCAAACTGATCAGACACAGGGTGAGATTCCCTCCAAACTGTCCCGTCACACACTCTCAGGACAGGGTCAGACACAGGGTGAGGCTCCCTCCACACTGTCCCATCACACACCCCCAGGGACAGGGTCAGACACAGGGTGAGGCTCCCCCCACACCGTCCCGTCACACGCTCCCAGGGACAGGGTCAGACCCAGGGTGAGGCTTCCCCCACACCGTCCCGTCACACACCCCCAGGGACAGGGTCAGACACAGGGTGAGGCTCCCGTCACACACTCCCAGGGACAGAGTCAGACACAGGGTGAGGCTCCCGTCACACCCCCAGGGACAGGGTCAGACCCAGGGTGAGGCTCCCCCCACACCGTCCCGTCACACACCCCCAGGGACAGGGTCAGACACAGGGTGAGGCTCCCCCCACACCGTCCCGTCACACACCCCCAGGGACAGGGTCAGACCCAGGGTGAGGCTCCCCCCACACCGTCCCGTCACACACCCCCAGGGACAGGGTCAGACCCAGGGTGAGGCTCCCCCCACACCGTCCCGTCACACACCCCCAGGGACAGGGTCAGACCCAGGGTGAGGCTCCCCCCACACCGTCCCGTCACACACCCCCAGGGACAGGGTCAGACCCAGGGTGAGGCTCCCTCCACACCATCTCTGCTCCCAATCCACATACACCTTTCCCTAGCCAAGAAACTGGGAGTTATCCCTGCTGCTGGAGCTGAGGTTGGATGTTTCTGTTTCTGTGCCAATGGCAGCACTGGTGCCTCCACTTTCAGAAACCCTCAGGTGCCTGTGACCCTCCAGCACAGAAATAGGTCTTTCAGCCCATCACATCCATGCTAGCTTCCCATTTCTACGTTAAGCCAGTATTTCACCTACATGGTACCTATTGAAGTCCCTGTCTAAATGCCTCTTAGTTGTTTCTGATGCCATCACCCTCTCTGTGTGTGTAAAAGATTTACCCCTCTAGTCACCTCCCGTTAATCCTATACTCTTTTTGATGCCTCCACCTTGGAGAGAAAGTCTGGCTACCTCCCGACTCTGTGCCCTCTTTGACTTAAATCTCTTCACCTCTCAACCTCCTTCGCCCCAGGTAAAACAAGCCCACTCTCTCATTGTCACAGATACTTAGAGATGTGCCTTCACCCAGCTCGTCAATGCTGACCACGTTGTCTAGCGAGCTAGTCCCATCCACCTGCATTTGTTCTGTAACCCTCTGAATCCCTCGAATCCACGGCCTGCATCGCACACAGTTTCTGGCAGCTCATTCCAAATACGCACCACCATTTGCATGAACACGAGAGATTTGCAGATTCTGTGAACTCCGCAGGTGAGGCAATGGAAATGAATAAACAGTCAACGTCTTGGGCCGAGACCCTTCATCAGGACAGGAAAGAAAGGGGGGAAAAGCCAGAACTAGTAGGTGGAGGGAGTCTCACTCTATGTCTACCCCTGTCACTGGGAGTGTGTGACGGGACGGTGTGGAGGGAGCCTCACCCTGTGTCTGACCCCGTCCCTGGGAGTGTGTGATGGGACGGTGTGGAGGGAGTCTCACCCTGTGTCTGACCCCGTCCCTGGGAGTGTGTGACAGGATGGTGTGGGGGGGAGCCTCACCCTGTGTCTGACCCTGTCCCTGGGAGTGTGTGATGGGATGCTGTGGAGGGAGCCTCACCCTGTGTCTGACCCCGTCCCTGGGAGTGTGTGACGGGATGGTGTGGAGGGAGCCTCACCCTGTGCCTGACTCTGTCCCTGGGAGTGTGTGATGGGACGGTGTGGAGGGAGCCTCACCCTGTGTCTGACCCTGTCCCTGGGAGTGTGTGACGGGACGGTGTGGAGGGAGTCTCACCCTGTGTCTGACCCTGTCCCCGGGAGTGTGTGATGGGACGGTGTGGAGGGAGCCTCACCCTGTGTCTGACCCTGTCCTGGGGAGTGTGTGATGGGACAGTGTGGAGGGAGCCTCACCCTGTGTCTGACCCTGTCCCTGGGAGTGTGTGACGGGACGGTGTGGAGGGAGCCTCACTGTGTCTGACCCTGTCCCTGGGAGTGTGTGTCGGGACGGTGTGGGGGGAGCCTCACCCTGTGTCTGACCCTGTCCCTGGGAGTGTGTGACGGGATGGTGTGGAGGGAGCCTCACCCTGTGTCTGGGACAGGGTGAACTAGAATGCGATGGGTGAAGCCAGGTGGCGGGGGGGTGGAAAAGGTAAAGGGCTGGAGAAGAAGGGATCATCGGAGAGGAAGGGGAAGGATAAGAAACACCAGGAGGAGGTGATAGGTGGGTGAGGAGAAAAGAGGAGGTAAGGGGAGGGGTGTGAAGCGAGGTGGAAGTTTTACTGGAAATTGGAGAAATCGATGAAGTAGTTGCTCCAGGTCTCCCTTTTAAATCTCTGACCTCTGATCTTAAAGCTTTGCCTCCTTGTTTTAGCAGCCTCTCCCTGGAAAAAAAAACCCTGTACTTTCACCCTGTCTATGTCATCATGATCGTGTACACTTCTATCATCACTCCAATCCTCCCTCCCCCAATCTCCTACAGTCCAGGAAGACTACACACCCTCTCTGGGTAGATCAGACCAGGTCCAGGCAACACCCTGGTAAATCTTTTCATTATCATTTCTAGTTTGATTAGCACTATCCTACAACTGGATGATAAAACTGTATATAATACTCACCAGCAACTTATACAACTGCTCCAAAACTTCCCAACTCTGTGCCTGACGGACGAGGGCTGGTGAACCAAATGCCTTCTTCACCACTGCGTCCACCCAAGACACTGCTTTCAGCAAAGTTTGCACTTGCAGCCCTCGATCTCTCTGTTCCATTACACTCCCCATGGTCCTACTATTCACTGTGTGAATCCTACCCTGACCTGGTCTCCCAAAGTGCAATACCTTCCATTTATCTAGATTGAAAGCCTTTTACCGATCAATTCTCAGCCACATATCCAGCTGACCAAGATCTCCCCATAATTTTCATAATCTTCTTCACTGTCTACAACACCACCTTCTTTAAGCTTACCAAACTTCTCCAAACTTACCAACCATGCCTCGTATGTTTACATCCAAATCATTTACATAAATTACAAACATCAAAGGTCTCAGCACTGACCCCTGTGACATACCGTACCACCAGGCACAGGCCTCGAGTCTGTGCAACAACCCTCGAATGACCCTCTGCTTCAATGAGCAAACGGTGAACCCAATCCATTTTACATCCCGGATCCTGCACTAGACTAGCCTGCCACGAGGGACCTTATCAAAGTCCTCTCCCTGTACCTAATCCAGGTGACACCGAGGGGAACCTCCTTGACAAATTTAGAAAATGTCTACAGCTGTATGGCGGAGAGCATTCTGACTGGCTGCGTCACCGGCTGGTGTGGAGGCTCGAATGCACAAATAGCAGCTGAGGACTGTAGGCTCCATCACAGCAACTAGCCACCTCCCCGCTGAGTACGTCTTCATCCATCATTAAGAGCCTCACCACCGAGGGCATACCCTCTTCTCATCGGGAAAGAGGTACTGGAGCCCAAGAATACACACTCAACTGTTTAAGGACATCTTCATCCCCTC
The DNA here is from genome assembly GCF_963921235.1 of Mobula hypostoma. Classification (NCBI taxonomy): domain Eukaryota; kingdom Metazoa; phylum Chordata; class Chondrichthyes; order Myliobatiformes; family Myliobatidae; genus Mobula; species Mobula hypostoma. The sequence goes on along the minus strand of NW_026948139.1, from coordinate 151,771 downwards.
CACCATCTGATTCCTGACGGCCCATGAACATTACCTCACTATTGTAATCTCCTTTTGCACTATTTATATTTTATATCGATTTCACATTGTAACAATAATTTAAAAAAAAACGTTTTGATCTGCACTGCTGCCACCAAACTACAAATTTTGCAATGTACAGTGCCTATAAAAAGTGCTCACCTCCCTTGCAAGTTTTCATCTTTTATTCTTTTGCAACATTAAATCACAAGGGATTTAATTTGGCTTTTTTGACACTGATCAACAGAAAAATTCTCTTTCATGTCAAAGTGAAAACAGATCTCTACAAAGTGATCTAAATTCATTGCAAATATAGAGCACAAAATAATTGATTGCATAATTATTCACACCATTCAAGTCAGTATTTAATAGATGCACCTTTGGTAGCAATTACACCTTGATTCTGCATGGATAGGTCTCTATCAGCTTTGCACATCTGGACACTGCAATTTTCCCCAATTCTTCCTTACAAAACTGCTCAAGCTCTGTCAGATTGCACGGGGATCGTGAGTGAACTACCTGTTTCAAGTCCAGCCTCAAATTCTCCGGGGTTGAGCTTTTCAATAACCCTTTCACCGAGTTGCTTGGAGTGTTCTTTTGTCCTCATGGTGTAGTTTTTGCCGGGATACTGACTCACTTTCCAGATACAGGTGTATTTTTACTACAATCAATGGAAACATCTTGAATGCACACAGTGATCTCCATTTAACTATGTGACTTCTGAAATCAATCGGCTGTACCAGTGATGATTTGGTGTGTCATATTAAAGGGGGTGAAAACTTATGCAATCAGTTATTTTGTGTTTTATATTTGTAATTTAGATCAATTTGTAGAGATCTGTTTTCACTTTGACACAAAAGAGTCTTTTTCTGGTGATCAGTGTAAAAAAAAGCCAAATTGAATCCACTGTGATTCAATGTTGTAAAACAATAAAACATGAAAACTTCCGGGGGCAGGGGGAGGACTACTTTTTATAGGCTCTGTGTGTCGGTGATAGTGAACATTGGTTCTCCAACCCAGACACATCCTTTGGAGAGCACAGTTTCGTGAACGGCACCCTGACCCGCGCGTCTATCTGATGGACTGACCTGTGAGGTCCATCGCTGGCCCTTCTCCAGAACCATCACGACGGTGTCATTGTCCAGGTGATCGAAGAAGTCCTCGGTGTCCACAGCGGTGCCGTCCTCCTCCAGAACCATGCTGACCACCCCGGTGATGAGCAGAGCGTCGAGGGCCTGCAGGGGGAGCAATGGGAAGACTGTCACCCGGCGCCATTCAAATGCAGAGAGGCTAGCGGTGCAGGAGGAGATGCACTCCGCCCTCCCCAGGTTCGGAAAGGGGAGTGGGACGTTAGGTGTTGATGCAAGGAGTGTGGGGTGCATCTTGGTGTGGAACAGTGGGAATGCGGCAGTAGGGCTGAGGATATTCCGATGGGGATTCCTGGTGTGCGTGAGTGAGAGAGAGAGAGAGAATGAATGTGTGTGTGTGTGTGCCCGCCCGCCCAAGTGGTTAAGGCATTTGACTAGCAATCTGAAGGTTGTAAATTCGAGCCCCAGCTGAGGCAGCATGTTGTGTCTTTGAGCAAGGCACTTAACCACACATTGCTCTGTGATGACACCAGTACCAAGCTGTATGGGTCCTAATGCCCTTCCCTCGGACAACATGGGTGTCGTGGAGAGGGGAGACTTGCAGCATGGGCAACTGCTGGTCTTCCGTACAACCTTGCCCAGGCCTGCGCCCTGAATGCTTGTGTGTGAGACAGAATGTGTGTGTGTTGGTGTAAGTGCATGTGTGTGTGTGTGTGAGAGAGAGAGAGAGAGATAAAGAGAGTGTGTGAGTAGTGATTGGATGTTTGTGGATGACGTGCGTGGTGATTGTATGAGGGTTAGACAGTGGTGTGTGTGTGTGGATAGCATGAATGGTGACTGTATGTGGATCGAGTGTTTGGCGTGTATGTGTGAATTGACATACGTGTTGGTAGATTGTGTGTGACATTTGTGTGTACTCAGGGTGTTTGGATGGTGCAGGTATGGATGACATGCGTGTGCGTGTTTGGATGCATGTGTGGTAATCATATGTGGTGTGTGTGTGTGTGTGTAACATGATTTGATTAAACGCGCCCGCACCCCCCCCCCCACCACCACATGGTCTCTGTGATGCAACGTCCCGTGGACTCCCACCTCCACCTCCCCTTGCCCCTCCGGACGCACCTTGTTGACGAGCTCCCTCAGGGTCCCGGCGGTGAGGCCTTTGCGGCGAGAGCGGTCGTGGTTGCAGACGCGGAAGGGCCGCTGGGGGGGCTCGGAGTTCCACCACCTCCTGGTCAGGTCGGCGCTGGCCGTCGTCACTGATCTGTGGGTGAGGGGTGGGGGAAGGTCAAACACCGGTCCCGCCTCACTCAGCCCCACCCCCGGAGACCGGAGGACCGACACCTGCGCGCAGATTAGGGGCAGGAGGACGCCTCTCGGCCATTCTCTTCCACTCTCCCACTCCGGCTGGGTATCCTGACCCCACACCCTACTTACCCCTAATCCCCAAACTCGCTCCACTCCCCCCCCCCCCAACGCCACACATACTCATTTATGGGGAATCCCTCCCACCCCCAGCCTCATTCGCTTAGGAAGGGGGTCCCAAAGCCCCGCCCCTCCTTCCGAGAGAGGGAGAAGTCCCTCCTGCCACCGCCCCCACCCCACCCCACCCCACCCCACCCACCACCAGCGTCTCCGTCGTAATCGGACTACGACTTTTGCAGCTCGCTCGGCGTCTCTAAAATCCTGGTTACGCACGCACACCGCAACCGCCCCCCATCCCCGTCTCCCCTACCGATCGGCGGGTTAGGAGAAACTGCGGCCAGCAAGTGTCCGCATCTACAGACCCCTCAGAATTGCCACGGAACCCGACGGGGGCGATTACGAAGCCGTGCGGGGTGGTGGTGGTGGTGTTTGCCCTCATTAGGCGGGGATTGAGTTCCAGAGCTGCGATGTAAAGTCACAGCTCTGGCTGGACCACACTTGGGATATTGGTCACCTCGCCCTGGGGAGGATCTGGGAGCTCTAGAGGAGGCGCAGAGGAGATTTGCCAGGGTCCTGCCTGGTTAGAGAATCTGTTTTAGACGGAACGGATGAGCGAGCTGGGGCTTTTATCCTTTGGAGCGAAGGAGGGTGAGACTTGATCGAGGTGTTTCAAGATGAGGGGCACAAGTTAGGTGGACGGGCAGCGTCTCTTTTTCTCCACGGGATGGCAATGGTTCACAGCAGAGGACATCCTTCTAAGGTGAGCGGAGGGGAGCTTAGGGGAGATGTCCGAGGTAAGTTTTTACACAGCGAGACTGCCGGTAGAGGGACGTTTAAAAGGCTCTTGGACAGGCACAAGGATGAAAGAAAAACGGGAGATTACGGGCTGTGTGGGAGGGAAGTGTTAAATTGACCGTGGAATAGGTGAAAAGGCTGGCGCAACACGGTGGGCCGAAGGGCCTTACTGTGCTACACAGAGATTGGAATCATTGACGTACAGCAGAGGAACCGGCCCTTCGGCCCATTTCGTTCATGCTGACTAAATTGCCCAGTTACGCTGAGTGGGAGAGGGGTCTGCTTTTGGCCCAACTCCCAATACACCTTTCCTGTCAAGTATCTGTCCAAGAATCTTTACACCCACCTTTACCACTTCCCCTAGCAACTCGGTCCACACACCCACCACCCTCTGTGTGAAAAATTGCCCCTCTCAAGGTCCCCTTTCACCTTAATCCCGTGCCTTTATTTCTGGGAAAAGACTATCCTATCTGAGGGCCTCTGTCGGACAGGGTTGGCCATGGATGTTGTGTCCTAGCTGTCTAGAGACGCGAGCCTGGAGAGCAAGCTGTTGCCCAAGTAGCAGACTCCCCCTCTCCGCCCTGCTGATGAACCCAACGAAACGGCAGAGACCCACGCAGTTTGGTACTAGCGCTCTCTCAGGAGTTGCCAGTCGGCATTGGACTCAATGTCGGACTGCCTCAGGGATTGCAGTTCCGGAATTTTACCTCGGGGTTTACTCCCGAAGCCTCCCCCATGAGTGGGTATCGTCACAAGGCAGCGGAGACTTGAGATCAGAGTTTTCCTTCTCCCTGATGAGCTGCCAACCACGGGCTGACGAGCCCCACCTGCCCGAAGCGACTGTTTGTAAGGCGCCAGTAACCCGCCTTTGCCCCGTCTCCGGTCAGTGGAAACGGTTCCGCCGGGCTTAGTAGCCAAGCCACACGTGAGCCCTGCCGAAGGGTCTCGGCCCGAAACGGCGACTGTACTTTTTTCGTCGATGCTGCCTGGCCTGCTGAGTTGCTGCAGCGTTTCCTGTGTGTTGCGGCAAGGCCGGGTGCCGGGCGGCTGTCGGGGGCTATTTGAGAGCATTTAACGGGTAGTGGGAGCTTATCCCTGTTACCACCCCCACCTCTGGCTGTAACAACCCTAAGGAACCCTATTTACCCCCCCCCCTTATAATTCCATCAGGTCACCCCTCAGCTTCCCACGTTCCAGTGAGAACAATCTCAGCCTGTGCAAGCTCCCCTTACAACCACGTTCCTCTGTTCCAGCAACACCCTCGGCGGGCTGTCGGGGGAGTAGATACAATAGCGAGACTCTTCCCATTGCTACCTTCAGGGAGGAGGTACAGGAGCCTGAAGACCCGCACTCAGTGTTTGAGGGAGAGCTTCTTCCCCACGGTCATCAGACTTCCAAACCCATGAACATTAGCTCACTATCTCTCTGTCGCTCTACCTAGCTAGTCATCCATTCATTCACTTATCATTGTAGCTTAATGCCTTGCGTTCTACTACAATTTCTCCACACATACCAGCGATAAAATGACTCTGATTCTGTCTACGAAGCCTGCGGAAAGGGGGAGCTGTCCGAGTTTGTTTCGAACACTATCGTTAGGACTGCACCGAATAAACTAGCCGCTGTACCCGTCCACTTCAAGGTTCGACGTGTTGTGCTTTCAGAGATGCTCTCTGCACACCGCTGTTGCAAAACGTGTGTATTTGAGTCACTGTCGCCTTCGAGTCTGACCTCTCTCATTAACAAGGCGTTTTCGCCCACAGAAAAAAATGTTCCTTCACTGAATGTTGTGCTCGCACCATTCTCTGTAAAACCTGGAGAGTATCGTGTGTGAAAATTGTCCTGTCCACCGGGTGAGTGTTTAATTGGTCTGTCATGTGACATCACGGGATTGGTCGGTCCCGCGGGCTTGACCGTCTATCAATTAACGTCTAACCTACTCATTCCGACCTTGTGAACGTGTTCATGGTTTTCCAGGTGACAAGCAGCACTGGTCACGATAAATGCTCTTTAATTGCAGCAGTGGCGACGAGGATTAAATCTGTGACACTCTCTCTTTTGGAACGCACGTTCCCATTTGAACAGTGAGCATGGATGGAAAAGTCGAGGAATACGGTGATCAGCAGTCTTCGAGATACTCAAACCACCCCATCTGGCACCAACAATCATTCCACAGTCAAAATCACTTATTTCTTCCCCATTCTGATGTTTGGTCTGAACAACAGCTGAACCTCTTGACCAAGTCCGCATGCTTTTATGCTTCGAGTTGCTGCCACATGATTGGCTGATTGGATATTTGCATTAACGAGCAGGTGTACAGGTGTGCCTGTAACATGGTCACTGGGTATATTTATGTGTGTCGCTTACAGTAACAATGTCACGATATGAAATGGATGATAGAGAAGTGGAGGGTTAAGTGAGAAGGAAGTGTTAGATTGGTCTTGGAGCAGGTCAGCGCAACGCAGTGGTCCGAAGGGCAGGTTCTATTCAGTGATAATGAACCTGATTCTGAATATGGACCCTACCCAGGTAAATAGGATTAGCTGCCATCAGCTTCATCAGATCAGCGAGACCCGGTGGGCCAACCCAACTGATGCCATCTGCCTGCACGTGATCTACATTCTGTTCACCCGTCTGTCTAAAAGCATCGTGACGTCATCTGCTTCCACCCCACCCCCCCCCCCGGCAGCCCGTCTCGGACATCCCCCTCTCTCCGTGCAGAAAAAAAAACCCTGCCTTCCAAATCTCCTTTAAGCTATTCTCCATATCACCTGGTATTTGACATTTGCGCCCTGGGGAAGAAAGATTCTGACTGTCTGCCCTATCTGTGCCGCAATTTTATAACCTTCAATCGGGTCTCCCCTCGGCCTGAGACGCTCCAGAGAAAGCAACACAAGACATCCTGATCCAGTGACGAGTCCCAGCGAGACCACCCCAGGAACATTGTGCACAGCACTGGTCTCGTGACTCTAAGAATGCGAGGTGTGTGACATCGGGGGTCGGGGGGGGGGGAAGGTTCATCGCATCCGTCCCTGGAACGGGTGTGGTGGGCGTGGATTTTCCTCTGAGGAGGGATTAAGCAGATGGGACCTCTGGGGTTTGGGAGAACGAGAGCAACGAGAGTTTGGGAAAACTCTCCCGGGCGTGACGGGGCACATTTTCCCCCTGACTGGGATGTCCCAGAGCTGGGAGGGGGTGGTGGGTCACCGTCCCAGAATAGAAGGTCAGCTGTTCAGAGAGAGCTTTCTATCCCCTGCCCTCCCTTCCGCCCCCAGGAAAGTAAATCTCTGGAATTCTACCCCCCAGCACAGAGGGAGGGGGATCGGTGAGTTCTGGACGTGAAGGGAAGACAGGGTCAGTGCAGGGGGTGAGGCTGAGGCAGGGGGTCAGTCCTGGTTTGATAGGACGGGGGTGGGGGTTGGGTGACATCAGGAATGGTGGGGGGTCCCGTATTCATTGCAGAGCGATGCGGAGGGGGTCGCTGGGTCGTTTCAGGGGAAAGGGTTCCCTTACCGGGAAGGAACGGGCAGGTTGGGTTTTCTCGTTGGGACTCAGGGTAAGGAGAGGTGATCTTATTGAAAGGTGGAGATGATGAGGGAGGGGGGATTTCGCGGGGAGAGGGACGCCACGGGGGAGATGCTGAGAGGATGGTTCTCTTGGTGGGAGAATCCAGAACCAAGGGGGGAGGGGGAACAGTCTCCGTCCCGTTAAGACGGAGATGAGGAGGGATTCCTTGTGTGGGAGGAGCGCGGAATCTCCTCACCTCACCCCTCCCAGAGCGCTGGGGATGTCCGGATACCAGAAATATTCGGGGTTAGGGGTCGCCGAGGGGAGAGGGCGATTGGATCAGGGTGGGAAATTACACGGCGGTTTCACGGCGGCTGGGAGGTGGGGGGTTGCTCCGCCTCCCTCCCGGACTAACCTGATCAGCGAGGAGGCCGAGGATATGTAACCCCGGGACCCCAGGAAGCCGGCCTGATCCTCGCTGGCACGCCTGGATACCGAGCCTTCGTCGGGACGCGGCCCACAGAGAGACATGGTGCTCCTTCCAGCCGCCGGGTTTCGACAGGAAACGCAGGTCAGGTCTCTGGAAGATCAAATCAGTGCAGGGCGTCCGCGAGCAGAGGGAGGATAGCGAGATCCTGGACTTTGATCCCGTCGTAAGCAGTCCAAAGTCCGGATAATTATTCATAGTTGTGCTGGTGTGAGATTAGAGGGAGCGAGAGGTCTCCTCCCCCACCCCAGAGCTACCCCTTCGCGCCCCCCCAGCCCAAATACAGAGCCAGAGTAACATACAAAATAAACAGCGGAGACAGGTAGTGTTTATTGAACCTTCAGAAATCTGATGGCGAGGGGACGAAACTGTCCCTAAAACATTTAGTGTAGGTCTTCAGGCTCCTGCAGCCCCTCCCGGATGATAGGGATGAGAAGGGGGCACGTCCTGGGTGATGGGGGTCTTCAGGCTCCTGCAGCCCCTCCCGGATGATAGGGATGAGAAGGGGGCACGTCCTGGGTGATGGGGGTCTTCAGGCTCCTGCAGCCCCTCCCGGATGATAGGGATGAGAAGGGGGCACGTCCTGGGTGATGGGGGTCTTCAGGCTCCTGCAGCCCCTCCCGGATGATAGGGATGAGAAGGGGGCACGTCCTGGGTGATGGGGGTCTTCAGGCTCCTGCAGCCCCTCCCGGATGATAGGGATGAGAAGGGGGCACGTCCTGGGTGATGGGGGTCTTCAGGCTCCTGCAGCCCCTCCCGGATGATAGGGATGAGAAGGGGGCACGTCCTGGGTGATTCAGTGACGGACGGCGCCTTCTCGAGGCAGCGCATTGGGAAGATGTCCTCGACAGAGTGGCGGCTGCTGCCCGTGTCGGAGCTGGCGGAGTCATCAGCCCTCATGATCCCGGGCCTGGAGCTTTCATCCCGGGCGGCGGCGTAACCGGCCGGAATCCTCCCCACCGGGCGTCCGCAGAAGTCTGCAGGACGAACCGAATTCTGGATCGCCTTCTTCGCGAGTGCCGGGTGTTGGGCCCAGGACTGATCCCCGCCACCCCCCACCCCGTGATGTTGACAGCAGGAACTTGAAGCTGCAGGCCCTTTCCACCGCCGACCCCTCGGTAAGGGCAGGTGTGGGCTCCGCACGCAGCGGACGATGGACGGAGGTCACAGACTCAGAGTTGTGCACCCCGGAAACAGAGCTCTCCCGAGCCGGTCCCACTTCAAACTTCAGTTCGTTCAGAAAAAAAAACTTGAGAAAGTCTTAAGATGATGGAAATCTAAAGCAACGTACAGGTGGACCCCCCAGCATTTTCTGTCCGTACAAGAAAAAACACCTTAGCAACATCACAGGCGCAAGGCATCAGATAAAGAGCATTCAGAAGGACACAGGCATCAATAATGCACACATCAAAGTTGCTGGTGAACACAGCAGGCCAGGCAGCATCTCTAGGAAGAGGTACAGTCGACGTTTCAGGCCGAGACCCTTCGTCAGGACTAACTGAAGGAAGAGTAAGAGATTTGAAAGTGGGAGGGGGAGGGGGAGATCCAAAATGATAGGAGAAGACAGGAGGGGGAGGGATGGAGCCAAGAGCTGGACAGGTGATTGGCAAAAGAGGATATGAGAGGATCATGGGACAGGAGGCCCGGGGAGAAGGAAAGGGGGGGGGGAAATACCCAGAGGATGGGCAAGGGGTATAGTCAGAGGGACAGAAGGAGAAAAAGGAGAGTGAGAGAAAGAATGTGTGTATATAAATAAATAACGGATGGGGTACGCGGGGGAGGTGGGGCATTAGCGGAAGTTAGAGAAGTCAATGTTCACGCCATCAGGTTGGAGGCTACCCAGACGGAATATAAGGTGTTGTTCCTCCAACCTGAGTGTGGCTTCATCTTTACAGTAGAGGAGGCCGTGGATAGACATGTCAGAATGGGAATGGGACGTGCAATTAAAATGTGTGGCCACTGGGAGATCCTGCTTTCTCTGGCGGACGAGCGTAGGTGTTCAGCAAAACGATCTCCCAGTCTGTGTCGGGTCTCGCCAATGTATAGAAGGCCCATTCCCATTCTGATGTGTCTATCCACGGCCTCCTTTACTGTCAAGTTGAAGCCACACTCAGGTTGGAGGAACAACACCTTATATTCCGTCTGGGTAGCCTCCAACCTGATGGCATGAACATTGACTTCTCTAACTTCCGCTAAGGCCCCACCTCTCCCTCGTACCCCATCCGTTATTTATTTATATACACGCATTCTTTCTCTCACTCTCCTTTTTCTCCCTCTGTCCCTCTGACTATACCCCTTGCCCATCCTCTGGGTATTCCCCCCCCCTTGTCTTTCTCCCTGGGCCTCCTGTCTCCTGATCCTCTCATATCCCTTTTGCCTATCACCTGTCCAGCTCTCGGCTCCATCCCTCCCCCTCCTGTCTTCTCCTATCATTTTGGATCTCGCCCTCCCCCTCCAACTTTCAAATCCCTTCCTCACTCTTCCTTCAGTTCGTCCTGACGAAGGGTCTCGGCCCGAAACGTCGACTGCACCTCTTCCTAGAGATGCTGCCTGGCCTGCTGCGTTCACCAGCAACTTTGATGTGTGTTGCTTGAAATTACAGCATCTGCAGATCTCCTCATGGTTGCGTCAATAATACACTTTTTTTTTACAAAAGAAGTACACAATTAGAACAGAAAGCTGTCCATTTTAGTGCAAAGTCTGGCTGTGCTGAGGAAGTGATTCGGGTTGTGCTGGCTGGTTCAGGAACCGAATGGTTGCAGTGGTGGGGCGGGGGGGGTAGCTGAACCTGGCGGAATGGGACTTCAGGCTTCTGTATCTCCTGCCCGATGGTGGCAGTGAGAAGATGGCGCGGCCCGGGGGTGGGGATCTACAATGAGACCATGCCCCTTTGTAGATACTACAGATGGAGGGGGAGGGGGCGGGGTGGTATCTGCCCTCCACCGGCAGGAGATTCTGCCCAGTACATCACGGGGCATGCCCATGACATACCGGGGCAAATTCAGCCGCTCTCTGCGCATACCAGGCCGTGATGTAATGAGCAGGGACACTTCCAACAGCGCCTTCTAAGTTTATTGTTGCTGCAGCATACCACGATCAGGGTAAGAATGTCGAGAAGATTAGGTTTATATGAACAGCAAATTAAGAGGACAAACATGGTAACGTAAACTTAGATTAATATTAATTATATGCAATTTGCCAACGAGCAAAATAAACAGTACTAGTTTATAAATAAATAAACAGCAAGATTGAGAGGGAGAGGGGGAAGAGAGAGAGAAAGGGGAAAAGAGAGAGAGAGGGCGGAGAGGGAGATAAAAAGAGAGGGAGAGAAGGAAAAGGCAGAGAGGAGAGGGAAAGAAAGGGAGAGAGGGAGGGGGAGAAAGAGAGGGAGGGAGGGAGGGAGAGGGGAAGAGAGAGAGGAGAGGAGAAAGGGAGGGGGAGAGGGGAAGACAGAGGGGAGAGGAAGAGAGGGGAAGGGGAGAAAAAGAGAGGAGAGTGAGGGAGAGGAGTGAGAGAGGATGAGGGGAAGAGAAAGGGGGAAAGGGAGAAGGAGGGTTGAGGATTTGGAGATTCCGGGATCTGATGGCGGTGGAGATCAAGCTGTACGAAAGTAGAGAGGAAGGGGCGCCTTGCTCAAGGTTGTATCCATGTACTGGACCCGGATAGACATTGTCACATGAACTTGAAGCTGCTCGCCACAGTCTCTCTGTGACCCTCGTGGGGTTTCCCCTAAGGGCTCCGGTCCCTCCCTAGGGGGATCTGGGGATGTGGGAGGATGGGGGCGAGGAGAACGGGTTCGGGGGGCGGGGGGAAGGAGATGAATCCCTTCACTGCAGCACTGATCCCGTGATTCTGAAATGCCCTGCATAACGCCGGGAGGAATGTAATCCGGATACATTAATCCCCCTGAGAACGGTGAGCCGGCGTCCGGCATAGTGAAAGAGAGCTTTTGCCAGTGGCGATGGTGGAGGTGGGGGGGGGGGCATCTGCGGGCACTGGTGCTCCCCACTTTCACCCACACCCAACACACGCAGGGATATGATACCCCTCAGACAGGGACACAGAGAGTCAGCGTCCAGGGACAATGAGTGCCGGCGGGGATGGCCAGGAGCCGGGGTGGGAGAGAGAGAGATCGGGCCGCTACGGTGTGTAGGAGTGGGGGGACACGAATCTGCCAGCTCTCAGCTCCGGGCCAGATTCACACCCCGAAAAAGTGAACTTCAACAGGATCAGCTTCTTGTCGGTGACGAGGTCACAGTTTTAGGAAAAGATTCCCATTCAGGAAGGCCCCCACCCCCGACCCCCGTGATCTCCACAGCCACCGACCCGGGGCTCGGAGGAAGAAGGGGTTCAAGAGGAGGCAGGACAGGTACGAGAAGCATAGCAGAGGTTTAGCCAGGGAATTAGCAGGCCCTGCCGAGGTGGGGTGTCCCATTAACGTAGGAGAACTTGGGCTCCATTTTAAATCTGGGTTAGCATTTTCCAACAATAAAGCAAATGTTAGCGGGTTCTGCCCTGCAAGGGGACCACAAACTTGTCATAGTCTTTGAGGGCTCGCGTGTCTCAATAACCCGGAGAGCTATGTTGGCTGGAGTCAGGGCTTTGTGCTTTGGATCTTGCTGGGGTCACCCGTGGCAAACAGGTCAAAGGGCAGAGGCCAGAGTAAGAGCGGTCCACGGGTCTTCCAGGTTCGGGGGTTCAGCTCCGGGCTAACAACCCCGACTGGTGAAACAAAACTGTTGTGGAAACAGCAGTGAAGAATCCTTCCCGAGTCTCCGCCCGGGACTTGCCTGACTGACAGCAGTGAAAACCGCGAGGGAGCTACTGACAGGGTGAAGGAAGCCATGAGATGGAGGATGTTCATTGCTGCCCCAATCGCCAGCGGTGAAACGGGCAGCGGGCGCGTAAGAGCGGGTTGCCCGTGTTTAGAACAGGCAGATAGTACTGATTTACTTCGTGATATAACTCCAGCCGAGGACTGGACTCAGTCACGGGCGATCAGTCCACAGCCCTGTGTGTGGAGGAGAGAGTGGGGAAGGTAGAGGGAAAGGCAGGGTACAGAGGTGCGGTGTGAGAGAGGGACAGGGAGGGTGAAGCAGAAAATGTGTGTGTGTGTGTATGTGTGTGTGAGAGAGTGAGAGAGGGAGGGGGAGGTGGGGACTAACAATGAATGGGGGAGTGTGAGAGAGACAATGAGAGGGATACAGAGAGAGACGGACAGGGAGAGTATGACAGAGTGAGTATGACGGGGAGAGGGAGAGGGAGAATGAACGGGAGAGGGATAGAATGAACGGGGGAGGAGTAGAGATGAAGAGGCGGGGAGGGATACATGAAGAAAAGACAGGGAGCGAGGGAGGGAAAGGGAGATAAGAGAGGAACTCAGGGAGAGAGTTGGAGAGGACGATACAGACAGAGAGAGAGGAAGATGGAACGAGTGAGAGGGAGGGAAGGAGCGAGTCTGTTTTCGTGTCCCGGCCTCTCTCTGTCCCGTCCCTTGAGAGGGTGTGTTTACTGCCGTGAGAGTAATTTAGGCCATTATCTGTGATGGATGGTGTAATTATTGTTCCCTCCTGTTTACTCACTGCTTATCAGTGTTCTGTGCCAAAGTGTGACCTTCTCCCAGCTGCTGAAATCACCTCAACTTTAACCCTCTCACTCCCACCTTCCCTGCCCTCCTCATCCCTACGCCTCACTGGCTATCCCGGATGCCTCTCATTCTGTCCCGTCCCTTTCCATCTCCATTCCTCTCTCTCCCCACTGCTCGTTCCTCCATTTCCCCTCCCCTCCTTTTCGCCCTTCTCCGTTCTCCTATCTCCCCTCCCCCTCACTCCCCCCCACAACCCGGTCAGTCACTGTCTACCTTACTGCCCAGCACCCCCACCCGACCTCCCTGGCTCTGCGGAGAGAGAAGGCAGGTGGGATGGAGGCAATGTTTCTGGAGGAACAGGCTGATGAGCAAAGGGAGAGAGAAGGAGAGGCGACGGTGGGGAGTGTGAGAAACAGAGAGAGAGGGGGGGACTGGAAGTGAGGGGAGAGAGCAGACAAAGGGAGGGAGGACAGATAAGGATAAAAGGAGGAGAGAAGGGAGACACGGGAAAGGTGGGAGGAAGGGGAGATGAGCGAGAGGGCGAGATAGAGTGAGGGGCGATGAGCGGAGGTAGCGTGAGGGGGAGAGGATGAGATATGGAGAGAGAGAGCGGGAGATGGAGAAACAAAGAGGGGAAGGAGAGAGAGAGAAGAGAGGAAAACTAGGTAGAAAAGTGGAAAGGTAGATGGAGAGAGAGGGGCAAATAGAGAGAGAGAAACGTGCAGAGAGTGACGAGAAAGGGGCAGGGACACAGAGCTGGATAGAGAAATGGTGAAGGAGAGAGAGGAAAACGAGAACACACAAGGATTAAGAAGGAGAGAGGCATAGAGAGATAGAAAGACGCACGGGTAGAGGTAATGTGAGTGTGTGGGGGTATGGGTGTGTGTGAGTGAGTGAGTGTGTGAGTGTGAGTGTGTGTGTGTGAGTGAGTGTGTGAGTGTGTGTGTATGGGAGTGTGTGTGAGTGTGTGTGTGAGTCTCTCTGTGTGTGTGAGAGTGTGAGTGTGTGTGAGTGTGTGTGAGAGTGTGTGTGAGAGAGTGTGAGTGTGTGTGGGTATGTGTGTGTATGAGAGTGTGTGAGTGTGTGTGAGAGAGTGTGAGTGTGTGTGGGTATGTGTGTGTGAGTGTGTGTGAGAGAGTGTGAGTGTGTGTGGGTATGTGTGTGTATGGGAGTGTGTGAGTGAGAGTGTGAGTGTGTGTGTGAGAGTGTGAGTGTGTGTGTGAGTCTCTCTGTGTGTGTGGGTATGTGTGTATGAGAGTGTGTGAGTGAGTGTGTGTGAGAGAGTGTGAGTGTGTGTGGGTATGTGTGAGTGTGTGTGAGAGTGTGAGTGTGTGTGGGTATGTGTGTGTATGGGAGTGTGTGAGTGAGTGAGTGTGTGTGTGAGAGAGTGAGTGTGTGTGTGTGTGAGTGTGCGAGAGTGTGAGTGTGTGTGGGTATGTGTGCGTGAGAGAGAGTGTGTGTGTGTGAGTCTCTGTGTGTGTGTGTGAGTGTGTGTGGGTATGTGTGTGTGGGAGTGTGAGTGTATATGTGAGTGTGTGTGTGGGAGTGTGAGTGTGTGTGTGAGAGAGTGAGTGTGAGTGTGTAGGTATGTGTGTGTATGGGAGTGTGTGTCTGTGTGTGTGTGTGGGAGGGGGGTTGTGGGTGGTGAAGATGTGTGAGTGACCAGCCCTGTCCCCGGTCTCACACACGCTAGTGATGGAGACGGAGCGGGTGTGCCCCGGCAGACAGGAAACCTTAACCACCTCCGAGACCACCCGCGCTTCCCGAATCACAGGGAGGAGGGCTAGCAGTCTCTGGGAACCCCAGGGGAGAGGATGAAAACGCATCGGACTGATGTAAACCGGCGGCGAGAACCACCGCGCCTCCCCCCCATCCCGCCACCATTTCCCCGCCCAATAGGCTCCTCGCCCTCCACCTTACTCCAGCCTCTGTCAACACCCCAGCACTCCATTCCCGATCCTGGCCAGGATGAAGACGGGGGCTGCCGAGTCCCAGGACGGAGATGGGGTGCCCGAGGCTAGGAGAGGCTTGGAACAGCTGTGGGACGTCCTGCTGGGGAGCGCCAGGGAGCTGCGGTTGAAGACCCTGGACTTTAGCGACCTGCGGGAGGAGGAAGAGGAGGGCGAAGGACACCCCCGGTCCGACGGCGCCACTCCGTGCCCGACGCAGGGGAACGGACCCCCGCCCCCTCCCCCTCTCCCTCCCCCCCCTCCCCTCGCCGGCGCGACCCCCAGGACCGGCGGAGGCAGGGGCACCCGCAGGCTGCACTGGAAGGGCATCGCCGAGCTGCCCGCCCAGCCCAAGTTCAGCCGCTTCGGACCCGCCACCATCTGGGACGGGCTGCAACCCGTGGCCCTGGACACGGAGAGGCTGCGGGAACTCTTCCAACGCAGCGTCGGGGACCCCCAGCACCCCCAGGTAAGGTCGGGGCGCCACTCCCCCTACCCCCACCAGCATCTTCGCATCAACGCATCGAGGGAGAGAGGACGGCGCCCAATCTCCACGCCGTCTCTTACAGCAGGGTTGGCCGCACACCCTCCTCTCCCCCCACCTCCTTCTCTCTCCCCACTCTAGCCCCCTCTCCCAGCCCCCCTTTCTCTGTTTTCTGGCTCAAACATCCTCCCGTTTCTCACTTGCTTTTCGTCCCCCCCTTTCTATTTTGTTCGTTTAATTGATATTTCACCGTACCCGTGCTTACAGCTAGCCTGCAAACACCGCACCGACAGTCACACTCAGCATTAGACCATACGATATGGCAGCACAATCAGGCCATTTGGGCCATCCAGTCTGTTCTGCCATTTCATCATGGCCGATCCATTTTCCCTCTCGGCCCCACTCTCCTGCCTTCTCCCACTACCCCTTCATGCCCTGACCGATCAAGAATCTATCAGCTTGGGCTTTCTGTACGTGTACACAACGACTTGGCCTCCACAGCCACCTGTGACAACGAATTCCACAGATACAGCACTCTCTGGCTGAAGAAATTCCTCTTCATCTCCGTTCTAAAAAGGACACCCCTCTATTCTTTGGTCATATACTCGCCCACTACAGGGAACATCCTCTCCACATTAACTCTGTTAAGGCCTTTCACCACTCCATAGGTTTCAATGAGGCTACCCTTCATTCTTCTGAATTCCTGTGAGTAGAAAAACCCTCATATGACAAGCCTTTCAATCCTGGAATCATTTTCGCGAACCTCCTTTGAACCCTTTCCAGTTTCAGCATATCCTTTTTTTACATAAACTTCTTACAATACTCCAAGTGAGGCCTCGCCAGTGCTCTATACAGTCTCAACATTACATCCTAGCTTTTATATTCTAGTCCTTTTGAAATTAATGCCAAACGTTGCATTTGCCTTCTTCATCACAGACTCAACCTGCAAAGTAACCTTCAGGAAATCCTGCACAAGGACTCCCAAGTCCGTTTGTACCTCAGATTTTTTAATGTTCTCTCCATTTAAAATACTCAACCCTTTCATTTCTTCTGCCAAAGTGCATGACCATACACTTCCCAACACTGTATTCCATCAGCCATTTCTTTGCCCATTCTCCTAATCTGCCCTTCTGTGGCTGTTCTACTTCCTGAAGACGACCTGCCCCTGCACGTATCTTTGCATTGTCTGCAAACTTGGCCACAAAGCCATCAATTGCCTCGTGCAAGTCATTGACATATAATGCAAATGGAAGCAGTTCCAACACAAACCTCTGTGAAACGCTACTAGTCATCAACAGCCAAGCAGAAAAGGCTTCCTTTAATCCCATCCCTTGCCTCCTGCAATCAGCCAATGTTTCACCCATGCTAGTATCTTTCCTGTAAAACCAAAGGCTCTTAACTTAAGCAGCCTCAGATGTGGCACCTTGACAAAGGCCTTCTGAAAATCCAAGTACACAGCATCATTTGTCTATCCTGTTTGTCCAACAGATTTGTCAGGCAAGATTTTCCCTTGAGGAAACCACGCTGACTATGACCTATTCTATCAGGTGCCTTCAATGACCCTGAAACCACATCCTTAACAATTGACTCCAACATCTTCCTAACCACTTAGGTCAGACTAGCTGGCCTATAATTTCCTTTCTTCTGCCTTTCTCCCTTCTTGAAGAGTGGAGTGATATTCGCAATTTTCCAGTCTTCTGGAACTGTTCCAGGATCTAGTGATTCTTGAACGATCCTTACTAATGCCTCTTCAAACTCTTTCAGCCACCTCTTTCAGAACATATAAGACCATAAGGTATGGGAGCAAAAGTAGGCTCCACCATTCAATCACGGGCTGATCTAATTCTTCCAGTCATCCCCACTCCCCTGCTTTCACCTCATACCCTTTGATGCCCTAGCTAATCAAAAATCTATCTATCTCTGCCTTAAATACACCCAATGACTTGGCCTCCACAGCCACTAGTGGCAACAAATTCCACAGATTTACCACTCTCTGACTAAAGTAATTTCTCCACATCTCAGTTCTAAAAGGATGTCCTTTAATCCTGAAGTCATACCCTCTTGTCCTAAAATCCCCTACCATGGGAAATAACTTTGCCATATCTAATCTGTTCAGGCCTTTTAACATTCGGAATCCCCCCTCATTCTCCTGAACTCCAGGGAGTACAGCCCAAGAGCTGCCAGACGTTCCTCATACAGTAACCCTTTCATTCTTACAAACATTCTCGTGAATCTTCTCTTTTTTTTTAGTAATTCAAACTTTATTATTATTTATTCTTATTTTCCAAAGCAGCACAGCATATCATAGAGCAGATACAGTACAGCATATTTACACAGCCATCCCCTGACAGGGAAACAAATAAAACTTAGAAACAGAAAGAAGTTCTAATTTAAGTTTAAATTAACATACAACCAAAATTGATCCCATGCATCTTGCACTTTTCCCCTCACTGTTAATTCTTCCCAACACGTGATCATATGATGAAATCGTAATCATTTCCTCAGTCCATTCCCTCACAGTGGGACATCTCGTTTTTTTTCCAGTTTTGCAATATAATTCTTGCAACTGTGATGAGACCCACCTTTAAAATAGTAAATTTATCATTGTTTACATTAGGTATCATTGTCCCATCACCCAAGAGACAAAGCCATGGGCAGTGTGGAACCCGACCAACTCCCCAATAGATCAAGAACTCTACACCAAAATGGACGAACCATAGAACACTCCCAAATCATGTGAAAATATGTGCCCACCTCATTTTTACATTTCCAGCATAAATTATTATTAACAGTCCGCATTTTGTAGAGTTTAGCTGGTGTCCAATAATATCAGTGTACTACATTACACTGAATAAATTTCCCTCTCGCTTCCCTAATATGTCTACCCACATTTGATAAAATATTTGACCACTTGATATATTGATATCTTCAATATCGCTTCCAAGATCCTTCTGCCACACTGCTTTGAGATTGTTACACGATTCACCCACAGAATGCTTGGATATTTTATGAAACACAGATGCTTTATGAACTTACCGTGGTAACGTAAGTATTCAGTTAAAGAGTTACTTTGTGGGTCACCATTCTTGAATATGCAACTAACGCAATGTCTTATTTGCAAATACTTCTAAAAATTCCCTTTATCTACAAAGTTATATTTCCTCTGCAGATCCACATATGACATAAAAATCCCATTCTTATAGAGATCACCGACTGTATTTACACCTCTAAACTTCCATTCCTTCCAGTACACCATTCTTTTCCCAATGCATATCTCAGGGTTATTCCAGAGCGAGGAGTATAACTGGTTTAAATGTGACATTCTACTAGCTTTATGAATTGTACTTCACACACTCCTTCAGTGAAAGAGTACAGGATTTAGATTAGTCTTGTTTTCCACATGTTGTGAAAGGATGTAAGGGGTGAATGTTGTGCAGCCAGGCTCCATTCTATAATTACCCAATCTAAATCAATATCAGCCCTGTCCCAATGTTTAGCTAATTTTGTCATTTCAAAGGATAATTTATATGCCCTGACGTCTGGTAGACTGAGCCCACCCATGTCCCTGGACATACACATCTTACTCATTTTAATTCTGGGCTTCTTCTTATCTCGTAGAAAATTACTGATAATTTTGTTGTATTGCTTGTAGATCAAATCTGATATACTTAAAGGAAGCTTCATAGAAAGATAATTAAACTGAGGTGCTGTGACCATTTTAACTACATTGACTTTACCCCAGAGTGACAGTCTCAGTGCCCCCCACTTATCCAGATTATTTCTTATCCTACTCAATAATGGGTCATAATTTAAAGTGATTATTTCATCCAAATTCTGACTGAGTTTGACCCCCAGATACTTCATTCCAACTGGCACCCATCTGAAATTAAACTGAGATACTGAATTTGAATAACACAACTTTGACACTGGCATAGCCTCAGATTTATTGCAGTTGATTTTATAACCAGGTACTTCAGAATATAATTGAATTGTTTTCATTTGTGGGGGTATCATGAATCTTCTCTGAACCCTCTCCAATGTCAGTATATCCTTTCTAAAATAAGGAGCCCAAAATTGCACACAATGCTTCAAATGTGGTCACATGAGTGCCTTATAGAGCCTCAACATCACATCCCTGCTCTTATATTCTATACCTCCAGAAATGAATGCCAACATTGCATTCACCTTCTTCACAACCAACTCAACCTGGAGGTTAACCTTTAGGATACCTTGCACAAGAACTCCCAAGTGCCTTTGCATCTCTGCATTTTGAATTCTCTCCCCATCTAAATAATAGTCTGCCCGTTTATTTCTTCCACAAAAGTGCATGACCACACACTTTCCAACATTGTATTTCATTTGCCACCTCTTTGCCGATACCCCTAAACAATCTAAGTCTCTCTGCAGGCTCCCTGTTTCCTCAACACTACCTGTTCCTCCACCTATCTTTGTATCATCGGCAGATATAGCCACAAATCCATTAATACCATAATCCAAATTATTGACATACATCGTAAAAAGCAGCGGTCCCAACACCGACCCCTATGGAACTCCACCTGTAACCGGCAGCCAGAATAGGATCCTTTTATTCCCACTCTCTGTTTTCTGCCAACCAGCCAATGCTTCACCCGTGCTAGTAACTTCCCTGTAATTCCATGGGCTCTTATCTTGCTAAGCAGCCTCATGTGCAGCACCTTGTCAAAGACCTTCTGAAAATCCAAGTACACCACATCTACTGCATCTCCTTTGTCTACCCTGCTTGTAATTTCCTCAAAGAATTGCAGTAGGTTTGTCAGGCTGGACTTTCCTTTCAGGAAACCATGCTGGCTTTGGCCTATTTTGTCATTTGCCTCCAAGTACTCCATAATCTCATTCCTAACAAATGATTCCAACAACTTCCCAACCACTGATGTCAGGCTAACAGGTCTATAGTTTCCTTTCCGCTGCCTCCCATCCTTCTTAAATAGCGGAGTAACATTTGCAGTTTTCCAGTCATCTGGTACAATGCCAGAATCTATTGATTCTTGAAAAATCATCGTTAATGCCTCCACAATCTCTCCAGCTACTTCCTTCTGAACCTGAGGGTGTATTCCATCAGGTCCAGGAGATTTATCCACCTCAGACCTTTAAGCTTCCATATGGCATATAGCATAAGACCATATAGCATATATAATTAATATAACAGAAAAACATCATTACAAAATGCATATTTAAAATAAAAATAATAGGGTCTAAGTCACTGAGTGTCATGGCCTGTAGGTCGATGGTGATGGGATGTTGCCCTGGAGCCATGTTTCTGCAAGAACAAGCCCGCAGCAGTTCCTCATCTCTTGCAACTGCAGATGAATGCAATCCAGCTTGTCCCACTCTCCCTCTCTATCTCTATCTCTCCTTCATCTTCCCCTCTTCCCCTCTGTCTCTCTATCCCTCTCTCTCACACACTTTCTATTTTGTCCCACACTCTCACCGGTCTCTCTCTCTGTCCTTCATCACCCCACCTCTTCCCTCCACCCTCTCTGTCTCTCTATCCCTCTCACACATATTTTCTATTTGTCCCACACTCTCTCTCATCCATCTCTCTCTCTCTTCCTCTTATTTTGTCCCACTTTCTCTCTCTGTCACATCTGTCTTTCTCTTAGCATTCCTTCATCTCCTTCTCTCGCTCTCTGGCAATCCCTCTCACCTGCAGCACACGCAAATTGCTGGAGGAACTCAACGGGTCAGGCAGCATCTATGGAGGAGAATAAACTGAGGATGCTTCAGGCCGAGACCCTTCATCAGGATTGGAAGAAGTTGCAATAAAAAGGTGGAGGGAGGGGATGATGGAGGAGAACAAGCCAGCAGGTGATACGTGAGACCAGGTGAGGGGAAAGATGGGCATCTTCCTCCTCTTCCCCCACTACATTCTAGCTTCTGACCTCTTCCTGTCCAGTACTGATGAAGGGTCTTGATCTTAAACACTGACTGTTTATTCCCCTTCATAGATGCTGCCTGACCTGCTGAGTTCCTCCAGCATTTTGAGTGTGTTGCTCTGGATTTCCAGCATCTCAGTGTTCATGACTTGCTTTTTACCTGCTGTGTCTCTCCCTCTTTTGTACGTTTCTCTCTTTATCTTCTTCTCTCTCTTCTTTGTCTCTTTCTGCCCATCTTTCCATTTCTCTCCCTCTCCTTTACCCTTCCTCCCTTTTCCACTATACCCCCTCCTCTCCACACCATCTCCTGGGAGACGGGTGGAAGGAAAGATGTTGTGCTACATGGACGACCCACGGGGGAGTGTGCAAACTCTACAGAGACAATGCAGAAAGCAGGGACTGAACCCGTGTCTCCGGCTGACCACTTCGCCACCTATGGTCCAGGATGAGGAACTGCGGGTTGTTTCTCTGTGGGAGGGAGGAAATTTGGCGGAGGGATTTAAGGGAGAAAATAGAGGAACCATTCCCATTTCTGGTGGAAATCAGGAATTGCATAGGGGTGTACAGCACAGAAACAGGCTCTTCGACCCATCACATCCATGCTGGCCATCGTATTTAACCGTGCTGGTTCTACTGACCAAGACGCATCTTAACCTTGAGAGTCCCTGCCTCCACCAGCCCCTCATTCCGATCACCCTCTGGGTAATAAGAATTCTGCCCCAAGTCCCCTCCACATCCTCTAACCCTTCCCTTAAACCAGCGTTCTCTTGCAGGAAGCTGCAGAGTTGTGGACACAGCTCAGTGCACCACAGAAACTAACCTCTTCTCCACGGACTCTGTCAACGCTTCTCACTGCCTCGGCTAAGCAGCCAGCTTAATCAAATCCCTCACTCAACCCTGGCATCCTCACTTCCCGCCTCTCCCGTCGGGCAGGAGATACAAAAGCCTGAAAACATGGACCACCAGGATGAAGGACAGCTTCTGCCCGCTGTTATAACACTATTAAATGGTTCCCTGGAACGACAAGTTAGATTCTTGGCCTTATAATCCACCTTGTTAGGACCTTGCACCCATTGTTTCCCTGCACTGCACTTTCTGTGTAACTGTCACACTTTAGCCCGCGTTCTGTTAATGTTTAGTAATGTGTACAGTTCTGGATGCCTCAGGAAGGATGTTGAGGCTTTGGAGAGGATTACCAGGATGCTGTCTGGTTTAGAGGGCATACACTATCACGAGAGGCTGGTTAAACTTGGGTTGTTTTCTCTGGGGTGCTGGAAGCTGAGGGGAGATCTGACAGAGGTTTACAAGATTATGAGAGGCATAGATAGAGTGGACAGAGAGTATCTGTTTTGCAGGGTTGAGATGTTTAATACCAGAGGGCATGGATTGAAGGTGAGAGGGGGTAGGTTCAAGGAGGATGGAGGGATAGGGATGTGGTTTAGGTAAGCACACAGATGCGAGGAGTATGGAGGGAGAGGGACGTGGTTTAGGTAGGCACACGGATGTGAGGAGGATGGAGGGATAGGGACGTGGTTTAGGTAGGCACACAGATGTGAGGAGGATGGAGGGATAGGGACGTGGTTTAGGTAGGCACACAGATGTGAGGAGGATGGAGGGATAGGGATGTGGTTTAGGTAGGCACACGGATGTGAGGAGGATGGAGGGATATGGATGTGGTTTAGGTAGGCACACGGATGTGAGGAGGATGGAGGGATAGGGATGTGGTTTAGGTAGGCACACGGATGTGAGGAGGATGGAGGGATAGGGATGTGGTTTAGGTAAGCACACAGATGTGAGGAGGATGGAGGGATAGGGACGTGGTTTAGGTAGGCACACAGATGTGAGGAGGATGGAGGGATAGGGACGTCGTTATGTAGGCACACAGATGTGAGGAGGATGGAGGGATAGGGACGTGGTTTAGGTAGGCACACAGATGTGAGGAGGATGGAGGGATAGGGACGTCGTTATGTAGGCACACAGATGTGAGGAGGATGGAGGGATAGGGACGTCGTTATGTAGGCACACAGATGTGAGGAGGATGGAGGGATAGGGACGTCGTTATGTAGGCACACAGATGTGAGGAGGATGGAGGGATAGGGATGTGGTTTAGGTAGGCACACAGATGTGAGGAGGATGGAGGGATAGGGACGTGGTTTAGGTAAGCACACAGATGTGAGGAGGATGGAGGGATAGGGATGTGGTTTAGGTAGGCACACGGATGTGAGGAGGATGGAGGGATAGGGACGTGGTTTAGGTAAGCACACAGATGTGAGGAGGATGGAGGGAGAGGGACGTGGTTTAGGTAAGCACACAGATGCAAGGAGGATGGAGGGATAGGGACGTGGTTTAGGTAGGCACACAGATGCGAGGAGGATGGAGGGATAGGGACGTGGTTTAGGTAGGCACACAGATGTGAGGAGGATGGAGGGATAGGGATGTGGTTTAGGTAGGCACACAGATGCGAGGAGGATGGAGGGATATGGACGTGGTTTAGGTAAGCACACGGATGTGAGGAGGATGGAGGGATAGGGACGTGGTTTAGGTAGGCACACAGATGCGAGGAGGATGGAGGGATAGGGACGTGGTTTAGGTAGGCACACAGATGTGAGGAGGATGGAGGGATAGGGACGTGGTTTAGGTAGGCACACAGATGTGAGGAGGATGGAGGGATAGGGATGTGGTTTAGGTAGGCACACAGATGCGAGGAGGATGGAGGGATATGGACGTGGTTTAGGTAGGCACACAGATGTGAGGAGGATGGAGGGATAGGGACGTGGTTTAGGTAGGCACACAGATGCGAGGAGGATGGAGGGATAGGGACGTGGTTTAGGTAGGCACACGGATGTGAGGAGGATGGAGGGATAGGGACGTGGTTTAGGTAGGCACACGGATGTGAGGAGGATGGAGGGATAGGGACGTGGTTTAGGTAGGCACACAGATGCGAGGAGGATGGAGGGATAGGGACGTGGTTTAGGTAGGCACACAGATGTGAGGAGGATGGAGGGATAGGGATGTGGTTTAGGTAGGCACACAGATGTGAGGAGGATGGAGGGATATGGACGTGGTTTATGTAGGCACACAGATGTGAGGAGGATGGAGGGATAGGGACGTGGTTTAGGTAGGCACACGGATGTGAGGAGGATGGAGG
The DNA here is from genome assembly GCF_963921235.1 of Mobula hypostoma. Lineage (NCBI taxonomy): Eukaryota > Metazoa > Chordata > Chondrichthyes > Myliobatiformes > Myliobatidae > Mobula > Mobula hypostoma. Next base: position 127,374 of record NW_026948139.1, on the reverse strand, counting down.
GATAGGGATGTGGTTTAGGTAGGCACACAGATGTGAGGAGGATGGAGGGATAGGGATGTGGTTTAGGTAGGCACACAGATGTGAGGAGGATGGAGGGATAGGGACGTGGTTTAGGTAGGCACACAGATGTGAGGAGGATGGAGGGATAGGGACGTGGTTTAGGTAGGCACACGGATGTGAGGAGGATGGAGGGATAGGGACGTGGTTTAGGTAGGCACACGGATGCGAGGAGGATGGAGGGAGAGGGACGTGGTTTAGGTAGGCACACAGATGTGAGGAGGATGGAGGGATAGGGATGTGGTTTAGGTAGGCACACAGATGTGAGGAGGATGGAGGGATAGGGACGTGGTTTAGGTAGGCACACAGATGTGAGGAGGATGGAGGGATAGGGATGTGGTTTAGGTAGGCACACAGATGTGAGGAGGATGGAGGGAGAGGGACGTGGTTTAGGTAGGCACACAGATGTGAGGAAGATGGAGGGATAGGGATGTGGTTTAGGTAGGCACACGGATGTGAGGAGGATGGAGGGATAGGGACGTGGTTTAGGTAGGCACACAGATGTGAGGAGGATGGAGGGATAGGGACGTGGTTTAGGTAGGCACACAGATGTGAGGAGGATGGAGGGATAGGGATGTGGTTTAGGTAGGCACACAGATGTGAGGAAGATGGAGGGATAGGGATGTGGTTTAGGTAGGCACACGGATGTGAGGAGGATGGAGGGATATGGACGTGGTTTAGGTAGGCACACAGATGTGAGGAGGATGGAGGGATAGGGACGTGGTTTAGGTAGGCACACAGATGTGAGGAGGATGGAGGGATAGGGACGTGGTTTAGGTAAGCACACAGATGTGAGGAGGATGGAGGGATAGGGACGTGGTTTAGGTAGGCACACAGATGTGAGGAGGATGGAGGGATATGGACGTGGTTTAGGTAGGCACACAGATGCGAGGAGGATGGAGGGATAGGGACGTGGTTTAGGTAGGCACACAGATGTGAGGAGGATGGAGGGATAGGGACGTGGTTTAGGTAGGCACACAGATGTGAGGAGGATGGAGGGATAGGGATGTGGTTTAGGTAGGCACACAGATGTGAGGAGGATGGAGGGATAGGGACGTGGTTTAGGTAAGCACACAGATGTGAGGAGGATGGAGGGATAGGGACGTGGTTTAGGTAGGCACACAGATGTGAGGAGGATGGAGGGATAGGGACGTGGTTTAGGTAGGCACACAGATGTGAGGAGGATGGAGGGATAGGGACGTGGTTTAGGTAGGCACACAGATGTGAGGAGGATGGAGGGATAGGGACGTGGTTTAGGTAGGCACACAGATGTGAGGAGGATGGAGGGATAGGGACGTGGTTTAGGTAGGCACACAGATGCGAGGAGGATGGAGGGATAGGGACGTGGTTTAGGTAGGCACACAGATGTGAGGAGGATGGAGGGATAGGGATGTGGTTTAGGTAGGCACACAGATGTGAGGAGGATGGAGGGATAGGGACGTGGTTTAGGTAGGCACACAGATGTGAGGAGGATGGAGGGATAGGGATGTGGTTTAGGTAGGCACACAGATGTGAGGAGGATGGAGGGATAGGGACGTGGTTAGTAGGCACACAGATGTGAGGAGGATGGAGGGATAGGGACGTGGTTTAGGTAGGCACACAGATGTGAGGAGGATGGAGGGATAGGGACGTGGTTTAGGTAGGCACACAGATGTGAGGAGGATGGAGGGAGAGGGACGTGGTTTAGGTAGGCACACAGATGTGAGGAGGATGGAGGGATAGGGATGTGGTTTAGGTAGGCACACAGATGTGAGGAGGATGGAGGGATAGGGACGTGGTTTAGGTAGGCACACAGATGTGAGGAGGATGGAGGGAGAGGGACGTGGTTTAGGTAGGCACACAGATGTGAGGAGGATGGAGGGATAGGGATGTGGTTTAGGTAGGCACACAGATGTGAGGAGGATGGAGGGATAGGGACGTGGTTTAGGTAGGCACACAGATGTGAGGACAGATGGAGGGATAGGGATGTGGTTTAGGTAGGCACACGGATGTGAGGAGGATGGAGGGATAGGGACGTGGTTTAGGTAGGCACACGGATGTGAGGAGGATGGAGGGATAGGGATGTGGTTTAGGTAGGCACACAGATGTGAGGAGGATGGAGGGATAGGGATGTGGTTTAGGTAGGCACACAGATGTGAGGAGGATGGAGGGATAGGGACGTGGTTTAGGTAGGCACACGGATGTGAGGAGGATGGAGGGATAGGGACGTGGTTTAGGTAGGCACACAGATGTGAGGAGGATGGAGGGATAGGGACGTGGTTTAGGTAGGCACACAGATGTGAGGAGGATGGAGGGATAGGGATGTGGTTTAGGTAGGCACACAGATGTGAGGAGGATGGAGGGATAGGGATGTGGTTTAGGTAGGCACACAGATGTGAGGAGGATGGAGGGATAGGGACGTGGTTTAGGTAGGCACACAGATGTGAGGAGGATGGAGGGATATGGACGTGGTTTATGTAGGCACACAGATGTGAGGAGGATGGAGGGATATGGACGTGGTTTATGTAGGCACACAGATGTGAGGAGGATGGAGGGATAGGGACGTGGTTTAGGTAAGCACACAGATGTGAGGAGGATGGAGGGATAGGGACGTGGTTTAGGTAGGCACACAGATGTGAGGAGGATGGAGGGATATGGACGTGGTTTAGGTAAGCACACAGATGTGAGGAGGATGGAGGGATAGGGATGTGGTTTAGGTAGGCACACAGATGTGAGGAGGATGGAGGGATAGGGACGTGGTTTAGGTAAGCACACAGATGTGAGGAGGATGGAGGGATAGGGACGTGGTTTAGGTAGGCACACGGATGTGAGGAGGATGGAGGGATATGGACGTGGTTTAGGTAAGCACACAGATGTGAGGAGGATGGAGGGATAGGGACGTGGTTTAGGTAGGCACACAGATGTGAGGAGGATGGAGGGATAGGGATGTGGTTTAGGTAGGCACACAGATGTGAGGAGGATGGAGGGATAGGGATGTGGTTTAGGTAGGCACACGGATGTGAGGAAGATGGAGGGAGAGGGACGTGGTTTAGGTAGGCACACGGATGTGAGGAGGATGGAGGGATAGGGATGTGGTTTAGGTAGGCACACAGATGTGAGGAGGATGGAGGGATAGGGATGTGGTTTAGGTAGGCACACAGATGTGAGGAGGATGGAGGGATAGGGATGTGGTTTAGGTAGGCACACAGATGTGAGGAGGATGGAGGGATAGGGACGTGGTTTAGGTAGGCACACAGATGTGAGGAGGATGGAGGGATAGGGATGTGGTTTAGGTAAGCACACAGATGTGAGGAGGATGGAGGGATAGGGATGTGGTTTAGGTAGGCACACAGATGTGAGGAGGATGGAGGGATAGGGATGTGGTTTAGGTAGGCACACAGATGTGAGGAGGATGGAGGGATAGGGATGTGGTTTAGGTAGGCACACAGATGTGAGGAGGATGGAGGGATAGGGACGTGGTTTAGGTAGGCACACAGATGTGAGGAGGATGGAGGGATATGGATGTGGTTTAGGTAGGCACACAGATGTGAGGAGGATGGAGGGATAGGGACGTGGTTTAGGTAAGCACACGGATGTGAGGAGGATGGAGGGATATGGACGTGGTTTAGGTAGGCACACAGATGTGAGGAGGATGGAGGGATAGGGATGTGGTTTAGGTAGGCACACAGATGTGAGGAGGATGGAGGGATAGGGATGTGGTTTAGGTAGGCACACAGATGTGAGGAGGATGGAGGGATAGGGACGTGGTTTAGGTAGGCACACAGATGTGAGGAGGATGGAGGGATAGGGACGTGGTTTAGGTAGGCACACAGATGTGAGGAGGATGGAGGGATAGGGATGTGGTTTAGGTAGGCACACGGATGTGAGGAGGATGGAGGGATAGGGACGTCGTTATGTAGGCACACAGATGTGAGGAGGATGGAGGGATAGGGACGTGGTTTAGGTAGGCACACAGATGTGAGGAGGATGGAGGGATAGGGACGTGGTTTATGTAGGCACACAGATGTGAGGAGGATGGAGGGATAGGGACGTGGTTTAGGTAGGCACACAGATGTGAGGAGGATGGAGGGATATGGACGTGGTTTATGTAGGCACACGGATGTGAGGAGGATGGAGGGATAGGGATGTGGTTTAGGTAGGCACACGGATGTGAGGAGGATGGAGGGATAGGGACGTGGTTTAGGTAGGCACACGGATGTGAGGAGGATGGAGGGATAGGGACGTGGTTTAGGTAGGCACACAGATGTGAGGAGGATGGAGGGATAGGGACGTGGTTTAGGTAGGCACACAGATGTGAGGAGGATGGAGGGATAGGGACGTGGTTTAGGTAGGCACACAGATGTGAGGAGGATGGAGGGATAGGGACGTGGTTTAGGTAGGCACACGGATGTGAGGAGGATGGAGGGATAGGGACGTGGTTTATGTAGGCACACGGATGTGAGGAGGATGGAGGGATATGGACGTGGTTTAGGTAGGCACACAGATGTGAGGAGGATGGAGGGATAGGGATGTGGTTTAGGTAGGCACACAGATGTGAGGAGGATGGAGGGATAGGGACGTGGTTTAGGTAGGCACACAGATGTGAGGAGGATGGAGGGATATGGACGTGGTTTAGGTAGGCACACAGATGTGAGGAGGATGGAGGGATAGGGACGTGGTTTAGGTAAGCACACGGATGTGAGGAGGATGGAGGGATATGGACGTGGTTTAGGTAAGCACACAGATGTGAGGAGGATGGAGGGATAGGGATGTGGTTTAGGTAGGCACACGGATGTGAGGAGGATGGAGGGATAGGGACGTGGTTTAGGTAAGCACACAGATGTGAGGAGGATGGAGGGATAGGGACGTGGTTTAGGTAGGCACACAGATGTGAGGAGGATGGAGGGATAGGGACGTGGTTTAGGTAGGCACACAGATTTGAGGAGGATGGAGGGATAGGGACGTCGTTATGTAGGCACACAGATGTGAGGAGGATGGAGGGATAGGGACGTGGTTTAGGTAGGCACACAGATGTGAGGAGGATGGAGGGATAGGGACGTGGTTTAGGTAGGCACACGGATGTGAGGAGGATGGAGGGATAGGGATGTGGTTTAGGTAGGCACACAGATGTGAGGAGGATGGAGGGATAGGGACGTGGTTTAGGTAGGCACACGGATGTGAGGAGGATGGAGGGATAGGGATGTGGTTTATGTAGGCACACAGATGTGAGGAGGATGGAGGGATAGGGACGTGGTTTAGGTAGGCACACGGATGTGAGGAGGATGGAGGCATATGGACGTGGTTTAGGTAAGCACACAGATGCAAGGAGGATGGAGGGATATGGACGTGGTTTATGTAGGCACACAGATGTGAGGAGGATGGAGGGATAGGGACGTGGTTTAGGTAAGCACACAGATGTGAGGAGGATGGAGGGATATGGACGTGGTTTAGGTAAGCACACAGATGCAAGGAGGATGGAGGGATATGGACGTGGTTTATGTAGGCACACAGATGTGAGGAGGATGGAGGGATAGGGACGTGGTTTAGGTAGGCACACGGATGTGAGGAGGATGGAGGGATAGGGATGTGGTTTAGGTAGGCACACGGATGTGAGGAGGATGGAGGGATAGGGATGTGGTTTAGGTAGGCACACAGATGTGAGGAGGATGGAGGGATAGGGATGTGGTTTAGGTAGGCACACAGATGTGAGGAGGATGGAGGGATAGGGACGTGGTTTAGGTAGGCACACAGATGTGAGGAGGATGGAGGGATAGGGATGTGGTTTATGTAGGCACACAGATGTGAGGAGGATGGAGGGATAGGGATGTGGTTTAGGTAAGCACACAGATGTGAGGAGGATGGAGGGATATGGGACGTCGTTATGTAGGCACACAGATGCGAGGAGGATGGAGGGATATGGACGTGGTTTAGGTAAGCACACAGATGTGAGGAGGATGGAGGGATAGGGACGTGGTTTAGGTAGGCACACAGATGCAAGGAGGATGGAGGGATATGGATGTGGTTTAGGTAGGCACACGGATGTGAGGAGGATGGAGGGATATGGGACGTGGTTTAGGTAAGCACACGGATGTGAGGAGGATGGAGGGATAGGGACGTGGTTTAGGTAAGCACACAGATGTGAGGAGGATGGAGGGATAGGGACGTGGTTTAGGTAGGCACACAGATGTGAGGAGGATGGAGGGATATGGACGTGCTTTAGGTAAGCACACAGATGCGAGGAGGATGGAGGGATAGGGACGTGGTTTAGGTAAGCACACGGATGTGAGGAGGATGGAGGGATATGGATGTGGGTTAGGTAGGAGGATTCGTGTTTGGGTTGATTTGCATTTTAGCTGGTTCTGCACTACCATTGTGGGACGAATGGCCTGTTTCTGTGCTGAACTGTTCTGTGTTTTACCTTGTGTAATGATCTGATCTGCATGAACAGTCTGAACTTACTGCCCCCTACACTGCTGCTGTTGAGGGTGACTATGAAGATCCTCCATCTGTGGCAGTGTTCAGGGCTTCCTTCACCGTGTCAGTGGCTTCCTCTTGGTTTTCACTAGTCAGTCCCGGGGGGAGACTCAGGAATAATGTCACCCTCAGATGTGGAAGGGTTCTTCCTTGCTGTTTCTGTAATAATTTTATTTGACTAGTCAGGATCGTTAGCTGAACCCTTAAACCTGGAGGAGCAGACCACTCTTAGTCTGGCCTCTGCCCTTTGACCTGTTTGGCATGGGTGACTCTACTAAGAGCCAAAGCACAAGGCCCTGACTCCAGCCAGCATGACACTCCAGGCCACTGAGGCACACGAGCCTCCAAACCCTTCGACAAGGTTGTGGTTCTCCTGGAGGATGGACATTACATGTGACAAGCTTTTCACTTTATCTCTGTACAGGTGACAACAATAAACCAATACCAATAGACACGTCCAACAAGAGAAAAGTAGGCTATCTGTCCTTCTCTTGACTTCTGTACACTTCAGTCAGGCCACCTCTCAGCCCCCGTTTCTCTGGGGAAAAGGGTCCCAGCCGGTTCGGTCTCTCCCTGTAACTAAAGTCCTGCAGTCCAGGTGACGTCCCGGGGAATCTCCTCTGCACTTAACATCCCAGCTCTTATATTCTTTGTCGTGGCTTGATAGTTATAGATTCACATAGCATGGAAACAGGCCATTCGGGCCATCTCATCCATGCTGACCTGAGCTAAATCCATTTGCCCTTCTTTGGCTCACATCCCTCTAAACCATACCTGCTCAGGTACCTTTTAATGGTTGTAACTACCTGTCTCTACACCTCCTTCCACAGATCATGCACACACTCACCACCCCCTTAGACAAAGGCCTTCACAATCCACCACAACACTGGTTTTGCTATCATCCATGAACTTACTGATCAAATACCCACATTCAAAGGTTCATGTTTAATATCACAGAACTTGTGCCATATACAACCTGAAATTCTTACCCTTCACAGACATCCATGAGGCAAGAATCCTGTAGAATGAATGATAGAAACATTGAAACTATCCCTCCCCACCAAACCAACTTTGTATCCACTTGGATAACTCACTCAGAATCCCACATGATCTCATCTTCCAGACCAAAACCCTTGCCAAAGTCCCTATGCATGGCATCTACCACTCCACCTTCATCGATCCTCTTGGTCACCACTTCAAGAATAAACCTCAGTCAAAGTTGTGAAACGCGATGTCCCATGTACTGACTGTCCCTGAACAATCCCCGCCTTTACAAATACTGGTAGATCTGCCCCGCAGAATCCTCTCCAGTAAACTTTCCCACCATTGGCCAGTAGTTGCCTCGCTAGTCCTTCCAGACCTCCTTAAATAAAGGATGGCACAGTGCCTGCTCCCACCTCTTGTGGCACAAAGGTGCTGATGGGACTTCAATCCGAGGGACCTTCGCCCCAACCCTCGATGTTCCTCAGCATGCTTCTCAACATGATACATCCTCCCTGCCTCACTGAGTTAGTAATGTGTGGAGATGACATTGGTTCACTGCAAGGTGGTGGGGGGGGGTGGTGATATGGAAAGGTTAAGTGAGTGGGCAAAGATTTGACAAATGGAATTGAAAGTGGAGAAATATGTAATTTCCCAACCTGGTGGGAAAAGTGAAAAAAAAATCTGTTTATATTAATGGTGAGTATTCAGAGAGGTCTGAGACCCAGCAGGATCTGGGTAAATGGGTACACAATTCACTACGATGTGATTTGGTAAGTAATCTGGCTGGATTCGGGATAGTACATGGGTACTTTAAGTAATTTTGATACAAGGTAGTATGTGGGCCCAGTAAGTAACTTTAGTACCAGTTAGTATGTGGGTATATAATAAGTAACCTGGGTACAGGTGGAATGTGGTAATGCTGTAATGAGCTCTTCAGGCCTGTGCAGGGCGCTGGAGAGTGTTGGGCTCCGAGGTTTCTGGAGCACCTGAATTGTTGTTTAATCAGAGTCGTTAATCGTTTCGAGTTCCTTGTGTTGCTCTCGAGTGACTTGCTCTTTGTAATGTGGTGTCCTTAGCCAGCCAGTGATGAATCTGTGGAATTCTTTGCCACAGGCAGCTGTGAAGGCCAAATCTTTATGTATATTTAAGGCAGAGGTTGATAGGTTATTGATTGGTCAGGGAATGAAGCAATGTGGGGAGAAGGCAGGAGATTGGGGCTGAGAGGAAAATTGGATCAGCCATGATGAAATGGCGGAGCAGACTCGATGGACTGAATGGCCTAATTCTGCTCCCACGTCTTATGGTCTATGGCCTTATCAGTAAAATACGGTCACACAAAAAATACACAGTAGTCCAAGACCCTGAGTCGTCGAATGTTGCAGTGGGCCTCAGTCAAACACAATATGACTTGTCTTCTGAGTGAACACTGGGTCGGGGGGGGCGTGCACAGCACTGACTCCAGCTTGTACGCCGCACTGCACCATCCCCGGCACGCCGGTCCACCACAACAACTCCAACTCCTCTCCTGCACTGCTGTAAACCGGTGGCACAGCCGCTTCGGGCCAAGTCCTCACTACGATCGAGGCCACGCAGCTCCCCCGCCAGCCGCCAATAGATCAGTGAGTTGGGCTCGCAGCGTTCCGCATTAACAACGTCCAGCAGGGTGTTACGATCACAAGAAGAGCGACTAAGATGATAACTCACTGTTAGACTTCCGGGTGTTCGAGTGGTGCCTAGGCACGGAGTCATTTCTTCTGAGGTGCCATTAAGAAGGAGACTTGTGCAAGCAGCTCCGATGGAAATCATACAATATTCTCCCGCTGCAGTTTGCCTATGGCCTCAGTAGGTCCACAGCGGATGCCATCTCATTGGCTCTTCACGCAGCCTGGATCACCTGGATAATACAAATACCTACATCAGGGTGCTGTTTAATGACTACAGCTCATCATTCCTACAGTTCTGATCGAAAAACTCTGGAACTGGGGCCTCTGTACCTCCCTCTGCAGCTGGATCCTCGACTTCCTAACCGGAAGATCACAGTCTATGCTGATCGGAAATAAAATCTCCAACTCGCTGACAATCAACCACAGGGATGGGTGTTTAGCCCACTGCTCTACTCTCTCTACACCCGTGGGGCTAGGCACAGCTCAAATGCCACCTATAAATTTGCTGATGATACAGCCATTGTTGGCAGAGTCTCAGGTGGTGATGGGGCGTACAGGAGCGAGATATACCAGCTCATTGAGTGGTGTCGCAGCAACAAGCTGGCACTCAACGTCAGCAAGGCCAGAGGGTTGATTGCGGACTTTAGAAATGGGAAGACGAGGGAATACACACCAATCCTCATAGAGGGATCAGAAGTTGAGAGAGTGAGCAACTTCAAGTTCCTGGGTATCAGTATCCCTGAGGATCTAAGCTGGTGCCAACATGCCAAAGCAGTTACGAAGGAGGCTCAACAGTGGCTGTATTGAGGAGGTTTGGTCTGTCACCAAAGACACTTGGAGATTTCTACAAGTGTACCATGGAGAGCATTCTAACTGGCTGCAACACCGTCTGGTATGGAGGTGACTCGGAGGACATCTTCAAGGATCGATGCCTCGAAAAGTTGGCATTAGGGACCCCCATCACTCAGGGCATGCCCTGTTCTCATTGCTACCAGCGGGGTGGAGGTAGAGCAGCCTGACGACCCACACTCAATGAATCAGGGGCAGCCTCTTCCCCTCTGCCATCCGATTTCTGAATGGACACCGAACCCATGAACTCTATATAGTGTTATGGGTTCATTCAGAATCAGGTTTAATGTCACGAGCGTACGTCGTGAAATTTGTTGTTATGCGACAGCAGGACATTGCAATACATACTAATAAAAACTGTGATATATATGTAAAATCTGATTCTGACAGCAATGATCGATGGAAGTAGATAAACAGAAGAGAAAACAAAGAACAGATGGAGTGAGGCCGATGGAGGGGAGAGTGAAGGGGGGGGTCGGCTGTTGGAGGGAGAGATGGAGGAACACAGGGGGCTGGACACTGATCAGTAAAGGGGATGAAGATGGGAACCATTGGGGAACGGGTGAACGATAGTTGGAACGAGGGTGGTGGGAACCCCCTGTCTGTGAAATTGAAGCCGGGAAGGGGAAGGGGCAGTCGGGCGGGAAGGGGAACATAAACAGGAGGAATATAAGGGGTTGTGCATGATCAGGAAGTTTGTGGAGAACACTAAGGTTGTTGGTGTAGTGGCCAGTGAAGAAGTTTGTCGGTACAGGATCTAGATGGAAGATCAACTGCACCGGGGAGTGGCAGATGGAATGAAAGTGTTGAGTTTGAGAAGTTAAAATGGGTAGGACTTACACGGTGAAGCCTGGGCTGTAGAACAGAGAGACCCAGGGGTAGAGGAAAGTGATGACACAGATAGACAGGCTGGTGAAGAAGGCATCTGGCACACTGACCTTCACTCCATCAGCCGGGGCACTGACTACAGGAGTTGGACCATCGGGTAGTAGTTGTACAAGATGTCGGTGAGACCACACCTGGAGCGTTGTGTGCAGATCTGGTGGCCCAGCTTTAGGAAGGACGTGATTGAGCAGGAGAGGATGCAGAGACGATTGTGAAAGATGTTGCCAGGACTGGAGGGCTTGAGTGATGGGGAGAGACTGGAGAGGCTGGGAGTGTTTTCTCTTGAGGGAAAGAGGCTAGGTGACCTGATAGGGGTTTCTAAAATCATGATGGGCAGAGAGAATGCCCTTTTCCCCAGGGTAGAGGAGTCTGAAGGGCACAGGTTTAGTTTAGAACTTAGAATTAGAATTTACTTAAATCTTACGTCCATCCCAGAACATGAGGGAGTAACAATCTTTGCGTTATGACTCCATTGCAGAGTACAGACATGTGAATTTACAAGTCTAATGGCTTGCAGAAAGAAACTGTCCCGTAGCCTGTTGGTCCTGGCTTTAATACTGCGGTACCGTTTGCCAGCCGGAAGCAGCGGAAACAGTTTATGGTTGGGTGGGGGGTGACTGGTGTCCCCGATGATCTTCCTTTCTGCACCTGCTGCTGTAAATGTCCTCAATGGAGGGAAGTTCACATCCACAGATGTGCTGGGCTGTCCGTACTACTCTCTGCAGTGACCAGCAATCAAGGTTGGTGCAGTTCCCGTACCAGGCAGTGATACAGCCAGTCAGGATGCTCTCAATGGTGCCCCTGCAGAAGGTCTTGAGGATTTGGGGACTCGTGCCGAACCTCTTCAGTCGCCTGAGATGGAAGAGACGCTGTTGTGCTTTTTTTTTGCCACGTAGCCGGTGTGTACAATCCAGGTGAGATCTTTGGTGATGTGTATACCGAGGAGCGTGAAACTACTCACCCTCTCAATCGCAGAGCCATAGATGTTGGTGGGTCCGAGCCTGTCTCCATTCCTCCTGTAGTCCACGATCAGCTCTTTTGTTTTTTTTTGGACATTGAGGGAGAGGTTGTTATCTTGCACCACCGTGTCAGGGTGTCAGCCTCTCCTCTGTAGGCTGTCTCGTCGCCGCCGGAAATAAGGCCGGTCAAAGTCGTGTCATCTGCGAGTCTGATCAGCAGGGTGGCACAGTCGTGGGTGTGAAGGGAGCAGAGAAGGGGACTCAGGACAGAACCCTGGGGGGCAGCTGTGTTGAGGGTCAGAGGGGCAGAGGTGAGGGAGCCCATCCTTACCACCTGTCGGCGCTCCGATAGGAAGTCCAGGATCCAGCTGCACAAGGTGGGGTGCAGGCCGAGGTCCCTGGTCAAGTCTGGAGGGAATTATGGTGTTGAATGCTGAACTGCAGTCCAGGAGCAGCGATCTAACATAGGCATCCCTCTTCTCCAGGTGAGCGAGGACGGTGTGTAGACCGGTTCCGTCGGTAGGGGAATTGCGGGTTAACTGTAGGAGGAGAACGATTTAAAGGGGGACTGAGGGGCGAGATTTTCCACACAGAGGGCGGGTGTGTGTGTGTGTGGAACAAGCTGCCAGAGGAGGTGGGAAAGCGGGGGCAATTACAACGTTTGAATGCATGGGAAAGGTGTAGGAGTGTTTGGGACACCCGTGTGGAGGTAGGGCTACCCCAGCTGGATTTCCCGGTCGCTGTGAATGAGTCCGTGGTGAATCTGATAGCTGGGTCCTCTCTGTCTCCTGTGTTGTAGAAACAGGGCGCGGGGCGCAGGCAGGAACTGAACGTGCTGCCCGTGAAGAGAAGCAACGGCATTAACATCGCGCTGACAGCCTTGCCCCCGCCGCACATCATCCAGGCGGCCCTCCTCTCCTTCGACCGCTGTGCCCTGGACAGGGAAGCCATCGAGGTGCGTCTGGGCTGGGGTGCGGAACCGGAGGTGTTTCTGTACTTGTGCGCCCGGACGTCGGCGAGTGTGCATCAGTGTGAGTAACTGAGTGTGTGAGAGGGTGCGTGTGTGCGCGCCATTGTGTCTGCTGTGTGTGGGCTTGTACAAGATGTGAACGAGGATGCCTGTATGTGAGAGGCAGTCAGTGACGACCAGACATCCCCTCTCCGCAGAGGCTACAGACCATGGTTCCCACAGAGGAGGAGGTGCAGCAAATCCTGGAGGCACAGCGATCCAAGCCGGTCCAGGCCCTGGGCAACGCCGAACACTTCCTCCTCAGACTGGCCACCGTGCCCGAACTTACAGCCAGGCTCAGCCTCTGGGCCTTCATGCTGGACTACGACACCATGGAGAAGGTGGGGAGTGTCAGCGTCACAGTGAGGGGTGTGGGGTGCGTCAGTATCACAGTGAGGGGTGTAGGGTGTGGGGAGTGTCAGTGTCACAGTGAGGGGTGAGGGGAGTGTCAGTGTCACAGTGAGGGGTGTGGAGAGTGTCAGCGTCACAGTGAGGGGTGAGGGGTGTGGGGAGTGTCAGCGTCACAGTGAGGGGTGAGGGGTGTGGGGTGCGTCAGTGTCACAGTGAGGGATGTGGGGTGTGTCAGCGTCACAGTGAGGGGTGAGGGGTGTGGGGTGTGTCAGTGTCACAGTGAGGGGTGAGGGGTGTGGGGTGTGTCAGTGTCACAGTGAGGGGTGTAGGGTGTGGGGTGCGTCAGAGTCACAGTGAGGGATGAGCGGTATGGGGTGTGTCAGTGTCACAGTGAGGGGTGTGGGGAGTGTCAGTGTCACAGTGAGGGATGAGGGGTGTGGGGTGTGTCAGCGTCACAGTGAGGGGTGTGGGGTGCGTCAGTGTCACAGTGAGTGGTGAGGGGTGTGGGGAGTGTCAGTGTCAGAGTGAGGTGTGTGGGTTGTGTCAGAGTCACAGTGAGGGGTGTGGGGTGTGTCAGTGTCAGAGTGAGGGGTGTGGGGTGTGTCAGTGTCACAGTGAAGGGTGTGGGGAGTGTCAGTGTCAGATTGAGGGGTGTGGGGTGTGAGGTGTGTCAGTGTCACAGTGAGGATGTGGGGAGTGTCAGTGCCAGAGTGAGGGATGTGGGATGTGTCAGTGTCACAGTGAGGGGTGTGGGGTGTGTCGGTGTCACAGTGAGGGGTGTGGGGAGTGTCAGTGTCAGATTGAGGGGTGTGGGGTGTGTCAGTGTCACAGTGAGGGGTGTGGGGTGTGTCGGTGTCACAGTGAGGGGTGTGGGGAGTGTCGGTGTCACAGTGAGGGGAGTGTCAGTGTTACAGTGAGGAGTGAGAGGTGTGTTGGTGTCACAGTGAGGAGTGTGGGGAGTGTCGGTGTCACAGTGATGGGTGTGGGGAGTGTCAGTGTCAGAGTGAGGGGTGTGGGGTGTGTCGGTGTCACAGTGAGGGATGTGGGGTGTGGGGTGTGTCAGTTTTACAGTGAGGGGTGTGAGGTGTGTCAGTGTCACAGTGAATGGTGTGGGGAGTGTCAGTGTCACAGTGAGGGGTGAGGGGTGTGGGGTGTGTCGGTGTCACAGTGAGAGGTGTGGGGTGTGTCAGTAGCACAGTGAGGGGTGAGGGGTGTGGGTGTGTCAATGTCATAGTGAGGGGTGTGGGGTGTGTCAGTGTTACAGTGAGGGGTGTGGGGTGTGTCAGTGTGACAGTGAGGGAAGAGGGGTGTGGGGTGTGTCAGTGTCACAGTGAGAGGCGTGGGATGTCTCAGTGTTACAGTGAGGGGTGTGGGGTGTGTCAGTGTTACAGTGAGGGGTGAGGTGTGTGGGGAGTGTCAGAGTCACAGTGTGGGGTGTGGGGAGTGTCAGTGTTACAGTGAGGGGTGTGGGTTGTGTCAGAGTCACAGTGAGGGGTGTGGGGAGTGTCAGTGTTACAGTGTGGGGAGTGTCAGTGTCACAGTGAGGGGTGAGGGATGTGTCAGTGTTACAGTGTGGGGAGTGTCAGTGTCACAGTGTGGGGAGTGTCAGTGTCACAGTGAGGGGTGTGGGGAGTGTCAGTGTTACAGTGTGGGGAGTGTCAGTGTCACAGTGAGGGGTGAGGGATGTGTCAGTGTCACAGTGAGGGGTGTGGGGTGTGTCAGTGTTACAGTGAGGGGTGAGGTGTGTGGGGAGTGTCAGAGTCACAGTGTGGGGTGTGGGGAGTGTCAGTGTTACAGTGAGGGGTGTGGGTTGTGTCAGAGTCACAGTGAGGGGTGTGGGGAGTGTCAGTGTTACAGTGTGGGGAGTGTCAGTGTCACAGTGAGGGGTGAGGGATGTGTCAGTGTCACAGTGAGGGGTGTGGGGAGTGTCAGTGTCACAGTGTGGGGAGTGTCAGTGTCACAGTGAGGGGTGTTGGGGAGTGTCAGTGTTACAGTGTGGGGAGTGTCAGTGTCACAGTGAGGGGTGAGGGATGTGTCAGTGTCACAGTGAGGGGTGTGGGGTGTGTCAGTGTTACAGTGAGGGGTGTGGGGAGTGTCAGTGTCACAGTGAGGGGAGTGTCAGTGTCACAGTGAGGGGTGAGGGATGTGTCAGTGTCACAGTGAGGGGTGTGGGGTGTGTCAGAGTCACAGTGAGGGATGTGGGAAGTGTAAGTGTCACAGTGAGGGGTGTGGGTGTGTCAGTGTCTGAGTGAGGGGTGTGAGGAGTGTCAATTTCACAGTGAGGGGTGTGGGGTGTGTCAGTGTCACAGTGAGTGTGTGGGGTGTGTCAGTGTCTCAGTGAGGGGTGTGGGGTGTGTCAGTGTCACAGTGAGGGTGTGTGGGGTGTGTCAGTTGTTACAGTGAGGGGTGTGGGTTGTGTCAGAGTCACAGTGAGGGGTGTGGGGAGTATCAGTGTCACAGTGAGGGGTGTTGGGAGTGTCAGTGTCACAGTGTGGGGAGTGTCAGTGTTACAGTGTGGGAGGTGTCAGTGTCACAGTGAGGGGTGAGGGATGTGTCTGTGTCACAGTGAGGAGTGTGGGGTGTGTCAGTGTCAGAGTGAGGGGTGTGGGGAGTGTCGATTTCACAGTGAGGGGTGTGGGGTGTGTCAGTGTCACAGTGAGTGTGTGGGGTGTGTCAGTGTCACAGTGAGGGGTGTGGGAGTGTCAGTGTCAGAGTGAGGGGTGTGGGTGTGTCAGTGTCACAGTGTGGGGAGTGTCAGTGTCACAGTGAGGGGTGAGGGATGTGTCGGTGTCACAGTGAGGGGTGTGGGGAGTGACAGTGTCACAGTGTGGGGAGTGTCAGTGTCAGAGTGAGGGGTGTGGGGTGTGTCAGTGTCAGAGTGAGGGGTGTGGGGAGTGTCAGAGTCACAGTGAGGGATGTGGGGAGTGTCAGTGTCACAGTGAGGGTGTGGGGTGTGTCAGTGTCACAGTGAGGGAGTGTGGGGTGTGTCAGTGTCACAGTTAGGGGTGTGGGGAGTGTCAGTGTCACAGTGTGGGGAGTGTCAGTGTCACAGTGAGGAGTGTGGGGAGTGTCAGTTTTACAGTGAGGGGTGTGGGTGTGTCAGTGTCAGAGTGAGGGGTGTGGGTGTGTCAGTGTCAGAGTCACAGTGTGGGGTGTGGGATGTGTCAGTGTCACAGTGAGGGATGAGGGGTGTGGGGAGTGTCAGTGTTACAGTGAGGGGTGTGGGTTGTGTCAGAGTCACAGTGAGGGGTGTGGGATGTGTCAGTGTCACAGTGAGGGATGAGGGGTGTGGGGTGTGTCAGTGTCACAGTGAGGGGTGTGGGGTGTATCAGTGTTACAGTGAGGGTTGAGGGGTGTGGGGTGTGTCAGAGTCACAGTGAGGGGTGTGGGGTGTGTCAGTGTCACAGTGAGGGGTGTGGGGTGTGTCAGTGTTACAGTGAGGGATGAGGGGTGTGTCAGAGTCACAGTGTGGGGTGTGGGATGTGTCAGTGTCACAGTGAGGGATGAGGGGTGTGGGGTGTATCAGTGTTACAGTGAGGGTTGAGGGGTGTGGGGTGTGTCAGAGTCACAGTGAGGGGTGTGGGGTGTGTCAGTGTCACAGTGAGGGGTGTGGGGTGTGTCAGTGTTACAGTGAGGGATGAGGGGTGTGTCAGTGTCACAGTGAGGGGTGAGGGGTGTGGGGAGTGTCAGAGTCACAGTGAGGAGTGAGGGATATGTCAGTGTCCCAGTGAGGGGTGTGGGGTGTGTCAGTGTCACAGTGAAGGATGTGGGGTGTGAGGTGTGTCAGTGTCACAGTGAGAGATGTGGGGTGTGTCAGTGTCAGAGTGAGGGGTGAGGGGTGTGTCAGTGTCACAGTGAGGGGTGTGGGGTGTGTCAGTCACAGTGAGGGGTGAGAGGTGTGTCAGTTGTTACAGTGAGGGGTATGGGGAGTGTCACAGTGAGGGTTGTGGGGAGTGTCAGTGTCACAGTGATGGGTGTGGGGTGTGTCAGTGTTACAGTGAGGGGTGTAGGGTGTGTCGGTGTCACAGTGAGGGGTGTGGGGTGTGTCAGAGTTACAGTGAGGGGTGTGGGGTGTGTCAGTGTCACAGTGAGGGGTGTGGGGAGTGTCAGTGTTACAGTGAGGGGTGTGGGGTGTGTCAGTTGTTACAGTGAGGGGTGAGGGGTGTGGGGTGTGTCAGTTGTTACAGTGAGGTGTGTGGGGTGTGTCAGTGTTACAGTGAGGGTGTGGGGAGTGTCAGTGTTACAGTGAGGTGTGTGGGGTGTGTCGGTGTCACAGTGAGGGGTGAGGGGAGTGTCAGTGTCTCAGTGAGGGGTGTGGGGTGTGTCAGTGTTACAGTGAGGGGTGAGGTGTGTGGGGAGTGTCAGAGTCACAGTGTGGGGTGTGGGGAGTGTCAGTGTTACAGTGAGGGGTGTGGGTTGTGTCAGAGTCACAGTGAGGGGTGTGGGGAGTGTCAGTGTCACAGTGTGGGGAGTGTCAGTGTCACAGTGAGGGGTGAGGGATGTGTCAGTGTCACAGTGAGGGGTGTGGGGAGTGTCAGTGTCACAGTGTGGGGAGTGTCAGTGTCACAGTGAGGGGTGTTGGGGAGTGTCAGTGTTACAGTGTGGGGAGTGTCAGTGTCACAGTGAGGGGTGAGGGATGTGTCAGTGTCACAGTGAGGGGTGTGGGGTGTGTCAGTGTTACAGTGAGGGGTGTGGGGAGTGTCAGTGTCACAGTGAGGGGAGTGTCAGTGTCACAGTGAGGGGTGAGGGATGTGTCAGTGTCACAGTGAGGGGTGTGGGGTGTGTCAGAGTCACAGTGAGGGATGTGGGAAGTGTAAGTGTCACAGTGAGGGGTGTGGGTGTGTCAGTGTCTGAGTGAGGGGTGTGAGGAGTGTCAATTTCACAGTGAGGGGTGTGGGGTGTGTCAGTGTCACAGTGAGTGTGTGGGGTGTGTCAGTGTCTCAGTGAGGGGTGTGGGGTGTGTCAGTGTCACAGTGAGGGTGTGTGGGGTGTGTCAGTTGTTACAGTGAGGGGTGTGGGTTGTGTCAGAGTCACAGTGAGGGGTGTGGGGAGTATCAGTGTCACAGTGAGGGGTGTTGGGAGTGTCAGTGTCACAGTGTGGGGAGTGTCAGTGTTACAGTGTGGGAGGTGTCAGTGTCACAGTGAGGGGTGAGGGATGTGTCTGTGTCACAGTGAGGAGTGTGGGGTGTGTCAGTGTCAGAGTGAGGGGTGTGGGGAGTGTCGATTTCACAGTGAGGGGTGTGGGGTGTGTCAGTGTCACAGTGAGTGTGTGGGGTGTGTCAGTGTCACAGTGAGGGGTGTGGGAGTGTCAGTGTCAGAGTGAGGGGTGTGGGTGTGTCAGTGTCACAGTGTGGGGAGTGTCAGTGTCACAGTGAGGGGTGAGGGATGTGTCGGTGTCACAGTGAGGGGTGTGGGGAGTGACAGTGTCACAGTGTGGGGAGTGTCAGTGTCAGAGTGAGGGGTGTGGGGTGTGTCAGTGTCAGAGTGAGGGGTGTGGGGAGTGTCAGAGTCACAGTGAGGGATGTGGGGAGTGTCAGTGTCACAGTGAGGGTGTGGGGTGTGTCAGTGTCACAGTGAGGGAGTGTGGGGTGTGTCAGTGTCACAGTTAGGGGTGTGGGGAGTGTCAGTGTCACAGTGTGGGGAGTGTCAGTGTCACAGTGAGGAGTGTGGGGAGTGTCAGTTTTACAGTGAGGGGTGTGGGTGTGTCAGTGTCAGAGTGAGGGGTGTGGGTGTGTCAGTGTCAGAGTCACAGTGTGGGGTGTGGGATGTGTCAGTGTCACAGTGAGGGATGAGGGGTGTGGGGAGTGTCAGTGTTACAGTGAGGGGTGTGGGTTGTGTCAGAGTCACAGTGAGGGGTGTGGGATGTGTCAGTGTCACAGTGAGGGATGAGGGGTGTGGGGTGTGTCAGTGTCACAGTGAGGGGTGTGGGGTGTATCAGTGTTACAGTGAGGGTTGAGGGGTGTGGGGTGTGTCAGAGTCACAGTGAGGGGTGTGGGGTGTGTCAGTGTCACAGTGAGGGGTGTGGGGTGTGTCAGTGTTACAGTGAGGGATGAGGGGTGTGTCAGAGTCACAGTGTGGGGTGTGGGATGTGTCAGTGTCACAGTGAGGGATGAGGGGTGTGGGGTGTATCAGTGTTACAGTGAGGGTTGAGGGGTGTGGGGTGTGTCAGAGTCACAGTGAGGGGTGTGGGGTGTGTCAGTGTCACAGTGAGGGGTGTGGGGTGTGTCAGTGTTACAGTGAGGGATGAGGGGTGTGTCAGTGTCACAGTGAGGGGTGAGGGGTGTGGGGAGTGTCAGAGTCACAGTGAGGAGTGAGGGATATGTCAGTGTCCCAGTGAGGGGTGTGGGGTGTGTCAGTGTCACAGTGAAGGATGTGGGGTGTGAGGTGTGTCAGTGTCACAGTGAGAGATGTGGGGTGTGTCAGTGTCAGAGTGAGGGGTGAGGGGTGTGTCAGTGTCACAGTGCGGGGTGTGGGGTGTGTCAGTCACAGTGAGGGGTGAGAGGTGTGTCAGTTGTTACAGTGAGGGGTATGGGGAGTGTCACAGTGAGGGTTGTGGGGTGTGTCAGTGTCACAGTGATGGGTGTGGGGTGTGTCAGTGTTACAGTGAGGGGTGTAGGGTGTGTCGGTGTCACAGTGAGGGGTGTGGGGTGTGTCAGAGTTACAGTGAGGGGTGTGGGGTGTGTCAGTGTCACAGTGAGGGGTGTGGGGAGTGTCAGTGTTACAGTGAGGGGTGTGGGGTGTGTCAGTTGTTACAGTGAGGGGTGAGGGGTGTGGGGTGTGTCAGTTGTTACAGTGAGGTGTGTGGGGTGTGTCAGTGTTACAGTGTGGGTGTGGGGAGTGTCAGTGTTACAGTGAGGTGTGTGGGGTGTGTCGGTGTCACAGTGAGGGGTGAGGGGAGTGTCAGTGTCTCAGTGAGGGGTGTGGGGTGTGTCAGTGTTACAGTGAGGGGTGAGGTGTGTGGGGAGTGTCAGAGTCACAGTGTGGGGTGTGGGGAGTGTCAGTGTTACAGTGAGGGGTGTGGGTTGTGTCAGAGTCACAGTGAGGGGTGTGGGGAGTGTCAGTGTCACAGTGTGGGGAGTGTCAGTGTCACAGTGAGGGGTGTGGGGAGTGTCAGTGTTACAGTGTGGGGAGTGTCAGTGTCACAGTGAGGGGTGTGGGGTGTGTCAGTGTCAGAGTGAGGGGTGTGGGGAGTGTCAGTGTTACAGTGAGGGGTGAGGGATGTGTCAGTGTCACAGTGAGGGGTGTGGGGTGTGTCAGTGTTACAGTGAGGGATGAGGGGTGTGTCAGTGTCACAGTGAGGGGTGAGGGGTGTGGGGAGTGTCAGAGTCACAGTGAGGAGTGAGGGATATGTCAGTGTCCCAGTGAGGGGTGTGGGGTGTGTCAGTGTCACAGTGAAGGATGTGGGGTGTGAGGTGTGTCAGTGTCACAGTGAGAGATGTGGGGTGTGTCAGTGTCAGAGTGAGGGGTGAGGGGTGTGTCAGTGTCACAGTGAGGGGTGTGGGGTGTGTCAGTCACAGTGAGGGGTGAGAGGTGTGTCAGTTGTTACAGTGAGGGGTATGGGGAGTGTCACAGTGAGGGTTGTGGGGAGTGTCAGTGTCACAGTGATGGGTGTGGGGTGTGTCAGTGTTACAGTGAGGGGTGTAGGGTGTGTCGGTGTCACAGTGAGGGGTGTGGGGTGTGTCAGAGTTACAGTGAGGGGTGTGGGGTGTGTCAGTGTCACAGTGAGGGGTGTGGGGAGTGTCAGTGTTACAGTGAGGGGTGTGGGGTGTGTCAGTTGTTACAGTGAGGGGTGAGGGGTGTGGGGTGTGTCAGTTGTTACAGTGAGGTGTGTGGGGTGTGTCAGTGTTACAGTGAGGGTGTGGGGAGTGTCAGTGTTACAGTGAGGTGTGTGGGGTGTGTCGGTGTCACAGTGAGGGGTGAGGGGAGTGTCAGTGTCTCAGTGAGGGGTGTGGGGTGTGTCAGTGTTACAGTGAGGGGTGAGGTGTGTGGGGAGTGTCAGAGTCACAGTGTGGGGTGTGGGGAGTGTCAGTGTTACAGTGTGGGGTGTGGGTTGTGTCAGTGTCACAGTGAGGGGTGTGGGGTGTGTCAGTGTCACAGTGAGGGGTGTGGGGAGTGTCAGTGTTACAGTGTGGGGAGTGTCAGTGTCACAGTGAGGGGTGAGGGTTGTGTCAGTGTCACAGTGAGGGGTGTGGGGTGTGTCAGTGTCAGAGTGAGGGGTGTGGGGAGTGTCAGTGTTACAGTGAGGGGTGAGGGATGTGTCAGTGTCACAGTGAGGGGTGTGGGGTGTGTCAGTGTTACAGTGAGGGGTGTGGGGAGTGTCAGTGTCACAGTGAGGGGAGTGTCAGTGTCACAGTGAGGGGTGAGGGATGTGTCAGTGTCACAGTGAGGGGTGTGGGTGTGTCAGTGTCACAGTGTGGGGAGTGTCAGTGTCACAGTGAGGTGTGTGGGGTGTGTCAGTGTTACAGTGAGGGTGTGGGGAGTGTCAGTGTTACAGTGAGGGGTGTAGGGTGTGTCGGTGTCACAGTGAGGGGTGAGGGGAGTGTCAGTGTCTCAGTGAGGGGTGTGGGGTGTGTCAGTGTTACAGTGAGGGGTGAGGTGTGTGGGGAGTGTCAGAGTCACAGTGTGGGGTGTGGGGAGTGTCAGTGTTACAGTGAGGGGTGTGGGTTGTGTCAGAGTCACAGTGAGGGGTGTGGGGAGTGTCAGTGTCACAGTGAGGGGTGTGGGGAGTGTCAGTGTTACAGTGTGGGGAGTGTCAGTGTCACAGTGAGGGGTGAGGGATGTGTCAGTGTCACAGTGAGGGGTGTGGGGTGTGTCAGTGTCAGAGTGAGGGGTGTGGGGAGTGTCAGTGTTACAGTGAGGGGTGAGGGATGTGTCAGTGTCACAGTGAGGGGTGTGGGGTGTGTCAGTGTTACAGTGAGGGGTGTGGGAAGTGTCAGTGTCACAGTGAGGGGAGTGTCAGTGTCACAGTGAGGGGTGAGGGATGTGTCAGTGTCACAGTGAGGGGTGTGGGTGTGTCAGTGTCACAGTGTGGGGAGTGTCAGTGTCACAGTGAGGTGTGTGGGGTGTGTCAGTGTTACAGTGAGGGTGTGGGGAGTGTCAGTGTTACAGTGAGGGGTGTAGGGTGTGTCGGTGTCACAGTGAGGGGTGAGGGGAGTGTCAGTGTCTCAGTGAGGGGTGTGGGGTGTGTCAGTGTTACAGTGAGGGGTGAGGTGTGTGGGGAGTGTCAGAGTCACAGTGTGGGGTGTGGGGAGTGTCAGTGTTACAGTGAGGGGTGTGGGTTGTGTCAGAGTCACAGTGAGGGGTGTGGGGAGTGTCAGTGTCACAGTGAGGGGTGTGGGGAGTGTCAGTGTTACAGTGTGGGGAGTGTCAGTGTCACAGTGAGGGGTGAGGGATGTGTCAGTGTCACAGTTAGGGGTGTGGGGAGTGTCAGTGTCACAGTGTGGGGAGTGTCAGTGTCACAGTGAGGAGTGTGGGGAGTGTCAGTTTTACAGTGAGGGGTGTGCGGAGTGTCAGTGTCACAGTGAGGGGTGTGGGGAGTGTCAGTGTGACAGTGAGGGGTGTGGGTTGTGTCAGTGTCAGAGTGAGGGGCGTGGGTGTGTCAGTGTCACAGAGAGGGGTGAGGGGTGTGGGGAGTGTCAGTGTCACAGTGAGGGTTGAGGGATGTGTCAGTGTCAGAGTGAGGGGTGTGGGTGTGTCAGTGTCACAGTGTGGGGAGTGTCAGTATCACAGTGAGGGTTGAGGGATGTGTCAGTGTCACAGTGAGTGGTGTGGGGAGTGTCAATGTCACTGTGTGGGGAGTGTCAGTGTCACAGTGAGGGGTGTGGGGAGTGTCAGTGTCACAGTGTGGGGAGTGTCTGTGTCACAGTGAGGGGTGTGGGGAGTGTCAGTGTTACAGTGGGGGTGTTGTGAGTGTCAGTGTCACAGTGAGGTGTGTGGGGTGTGTCAGAGTCACAGTGAGGGGTGTGGGGAGTGTCAGTGTTACAGTGTGGGGAGTGTCAGTGTCACAGTGAGGGGTGTGGGGTGTGTCAGTGTTACAGTGAGGGGTGTGGGGAGTGTCAGTGTCACAGTGAGGGGAGTGTCAGTGTCATAGTGAGGGGTGAGGGATGTGTCAGTGTCACAGTGAGGGGGGTGGGTGTGTCAGTGTCACAGTGTGGGGAGTGTCAGAGTCACAGTGAGGGGTGAGGGATGTGTCAGTGTCACAGTGAGGGGTGTGGGGAGTGTCAGTGTCACAGTGTGGGGAGTGTCAGTGTCACAGTGAGGTGTGTGGGGTGTGTCGGTGTCACAGTGAGGGGTGAGGGGAGTGTCAGTGTCTCAGTGAGGGGTGTGGGGTGTGTCAGTGTTACAGTGAGGGGTGAGGTGTGTGGGGAGTGTCAGAGTCACAGTGTGGGGTGTGGGGAGTGTCAGTGTTACAGTGAGGGGTGTGGGTTGTGTCAGAGTCACAGTGAGGGGTGTGGGGAGTGTCAGTGTCACAGTGAGGGGTGTGGGGAGTGTCAGTGTTACAGTGTGGGGAGTGTCAGTGTCACAGTGAGGGGTGAGGGATGTGTCAGTGTCACAGTGAGGGGTGTGGGGTGTGTCAGTGTCACAGTGAGGGGTGTGGGGTGTGTCAGTGTTACAGTGAGGGATGAGGGGTGTGTCAGTGTCACAGTGAGGGGTGAGGGGTGTGGGGAGTGTCAGAGTCACAGTGAGGAGTGAGGGATATGTCAGTGTCCCAGTGAGGGGTGTGGGGTGTGTCAGTGTCACAGTGAAGGATGTGGGGTGTGAGGTGTGTCAGTGTCACAGTGAGAGATGTGGGGTGTGTCAGTGTCAGAGTGAGGGGTGAGGGGTGTGTCAGTCACAGTGAGGGGTGAGAGGTGTGTCAGTTGTTACAGTGAGGGGTGTGGGGAGTGTCACAGTGAGGGTTGTGGGGAGTGTCAGTGTCACAGTGAGGGGTGTGGGGCGTGTCAGTGTTACAGTGAGGGGTGTAGGGTGTGTCGGTGTCACAGTGAGGGGTGTGGGGTGTGTCAGAGTTACAGTGAGGGGTGTGGGGTGTGTCAGTGTCACAGTGAGGGGTGTGGGGAGTGTCAGTGTTACAGTGAGGGGTGTGGGGTGTGTCAGTGTCACAGTGAGGGGTGTGGGGTGTGTCAGTTGTTACAGTGAGGGGTGAGGGGTGTGGGGTGTGTCAGTTGTTACAGTGAGGTGTGTGGGGTGTGTCAGTGTTACAATGAGGGTGTGGGGAGTGTCAGTGTTACAGTGAGGTGTGTGGGGTGTGTCGGTGTCACAGTGAGGGGTGAGGGGAGTGTCAGTGTCACAGTGAGGGGTGTGGGGTGTGTCAGTGTTACTGTGAGGGGTGAGGTGTGTGGGGAGTGTCAGTGTCACAGTGTGGGGTGTGGGGAGTGTCAGTGTTACAGTGAGGGGTGTGGGTTGTGTCAGAGTCACAGTGAGGGGTGTGGGGAGTGTCAGTGTCACAGTGTGGGGAGTGTCAGTGTCACAGTGAGGGGTGTGGGGAGTGTCAGTGTTACAGTGTGGGGAGTGTCAGTGTCACAGTGAGGGGTGAGGGATGTGTCAGTGTCACAGTGAGGGGTGTGGGGTGTGTCAGTGTTACAGTGAGGGGTGTGGGGAGTGTCAGTGTCACAGTGAGGGGAGTGTCAGTGTCACAGTGAGGGGTGAGGGATGTGTCAGTGTCACAGTGAGGGGTGTGGGTGTGTCAGTGTCACAGTGTGGGGAGTGTCAGTGTCACAGTGAGGTGTGTGGGGTGTGTCAGTGTTACAGTGAGGGTGTGGGGAGTGTCAGTGTTACAGTGAGGGGTGTAGGGTGTGTCGGTGTCACAGTGAGGGGTGAGGGGAGTGTCAGTGTCTCAGTGAGGGGTGTGGGGTGTGTCAGTGTTACAGTGAGGGGTGAGGTGTGTGGGGAGTGTCAGAGTCACAGTGTGGGGTGTGGGGAGTGTCGGTGTTACAGTGAGGGGTGTGGGTTGTGTCAGAGTCACAGTGAGGGGTGTGGGGAGTGTCAGTGTCACAGTGAGGGGTGTGGGGAGTGTCAGTGTTACAGTGTGGGGAGTGTCAGTGTCACAGTGAGGGGTGAGGGATGTGTCAGTGTCACAGTGAGGGGTGTGGGGTGTGTCAGTGTCAGAGTGAGGGGTGTGGGGAGTGTCAGTGTTACAGTGAGGGGTGAGGGATGTGTCAGTGTCACAGTGAGGGGTGTGGGGTGTGTCAGTGTTACAGTGAGGGGTGTGGGGAGTGTCAGTGTCACAGTGAGGGGAGTGTCAGTGTCACAGTGAGGGGTGAGGGATGTGTCAGTGTCACAGTGAGGGGTGTGGGTGTGTCAGTGTCACAGTGTGGGGAGTGTCAGTGTCACAGTGAGGTGTGTGGGGTGTGTCAGTGTTACAGTGAGGGATGAGGGGTGTGTCAGAGTCACAGTGTGGGGTGTGGGATGTGTCAGTGTCACAGTGAGGGATGAGGGGTGTGGGGAGTGTCAGTGTTACAGTGAGGGGTGTGGGTTGTGTCAGAGTCACAGTGAGGGGTGTGGGATGTGTCAGTGTCACAGTGAGGGATGAGGGGTGTGGGGTGTGTCAGTGTCACAGTGAGGGGTGTGGGGTGTATCAGTGTTACAGTGAGGGTTGAGGGGTGTGGGGTGTGTCAGAGTCACAGTGAGGGGTGTGGGGTGTGTCAGTGTCACAGTGTGGGGAGTGTCAGTGTCACAGTGAGGTGTGTGGGGTGTGTCGGTGTCACAGTGAGGGGTGAGGTGTGTGGGGAGTGTCAGAGTCACAGTGTGGGGTGTGGGGAGTGTCAGTGTTACAGTGAGGGGTGTGGGTTGTGTCAGAGTCACAGTGAGGGGTGTGGGGAGTGTCAGTGTCACAGTGAGGGGTGTGGGGAGTTTCAGTGTTACAGTGTGGGGAGTGTCAGTGTCACAGTGAGGGGTGAGGGATGTGTCAGTGTCACAGTGAGGGGTGTGGGGTGTGTCAGTGTCACAGTGAGGGGTGTGGGGTGTGTCAGTGTTACAGTGAGGGATGAGGGGTGTGTCAGTGTCACAGTGAGGGGTGAGGGGTGTGGGGAGTGTCAGAGTCACAGTGAGGAGTGAGGGATATGTCAGTGTCCCAGTGAGGGGTGTGGGGTGTGTCAGTGTCACAGTGAAGGATGTGGGGTGTGAGGTGTGTCAGTGTCACAGTGAGAGATGTGGGGTGTGTCAGTGTCAGAGTGAGGGGTGAGGGGTGTGTCAGTGTCACAGTGAGGGGTGTGGGGTGTGTCAGTCACAGTGAGGGGTGAGAGGTGTGTCAGTTGTTACAGTGAGGGGTGTGGGGAGTGTCACAGTGAGGGTTGTGGGGAGTGTCAGTGTCACAGTGAGGGGTGTGGGGCGTGTCAGTGTTACAGTGAGGGGTGTAGGGTGTGTCGGTGTCACAGTGAGGGGTGTGGGGTGTGTCAGAGTTACAGTGAGGGGTGTGGGGTGTGTCAGTGTCACAGTGAGGGGTGTGGGGAGTGTCAGTGTTACAGTGAGGGGTGTGGGGTGTGTCAGTGTCACAGTGAGGGGTGTGGGGTGTGTCAGTTGTTACAGTGAGGGGTGAGGGGTGTGGGGTGTGTCAGTTGTTACAGTGAGGTGTGTGGGGTGTGTCAGTGTTACAGTGAGGGTGTGGGGAGTGTCAGTGTTACAGTGAGGTGTGTGGGGTGTGTCGGTGTCACAGTGAGGGGTGAGGGGAGTGTCAGTGTCTCAGTGAGGGGTGTGGGGTGTGTCAGTGTTACAGTGAGGGGTGAGGTGTGTGGGGAGTGTCAGAGTCACAGTGTGGGGTGTGGGGCGTGTCAGTGTTACAGTGAGGGGTGTGGGTTGTGTCAGAGTCACAGTGAGGGGTGTGGGTTGTGTCAGAGTCACAGTGAGGGGTGTGGGGAGTGTCAGTGTCACAGTGAGGGGTGTGGGGAGTGTCAGTGTTACAGTGTGGGGAGTGTCAGTGTCACAGTGAGGGGTGAGGGATGTGTCAGTGTCACAGTTAGGGGTGTGGGGAGTGTCAGTGTCACAGTGTGGGGAGTGTCAGTGTCACAGTGAGGAGTGTGGGGAGTGTCAGTTTTACAGTGAGGGGTGTGGGGAGTGTCAGTGTCACAGTGAGGGGTGTGGGGAGTGTCAGTGTGACAGTGAGGGGTGTGGGTTGTGTCAGTGTCAGAGTGAGGGGCGTGGGTGTGTCAGTGTCACAGAGAGGGGTGAGGGGTGTGGGGAGTGTCAGTGTCACAGTGAGGGTTGAGGGATGTGTCAGTGTCAGAGTGAGGGGTGTGGGTGTGTCAGTGTCACAGTGTGGGGAGTGTCAGTGTCACAGTGAGGGTTGAGGGATGTG
This sequence comes from Mobula hypostoma, assembly GCF_963921235.1. Taxonomy (NCBI): domain Eukaryota; kingdom Metazoa; phylum Chordata; class Chondrichthyes; order Myliobatiformes; family Myliobatidae; genus Mobula; species Mobula hypostoma. The sequence goes on along the minus strand of NW_026948139.1, from coordinate 99,873 downwards.
TCAGTGTCACAGTGAGGGGTGTAGGGTGTGTCGGTGTCACAGTGAGGGGTGTGGGGTGTGTCAGAGTTACAGTGAGGGGTGTGGGGTGTGTCAGTGTCACAGTGAGGGGTGTGGGGTGTGTCAGTTGTTACAGTGAGGGGTGAGGGGTGTGGGGTGTGTCAGTTGTTACAGTGAGGTGTGTGGGGTGTGTCAGTGTTACTGTGAGGGTGTGGGGAGTGTCAGTGTTACAGTGAGGTGTGTGGGGTGTGTCGGTGTCACAGTGAGGGGTGAGGGGAGTGTCAGTGTCTCAGTGAGGGGTGTGGGGTGTGTCAGTGTTACAGTGAGGGGTGAGGTGTGTGGGGAGTGTCAGAGTCACAGTGTGGGGTGTGGGGAGTGTCAGTGTTACAGTGAGGGGTGTGGGTTGTGTCAGAGTCACAGTGAGGGGTGTGGGGAGTGTCAGTGTCACAGTGTGGGGAGTGTCAGTGTCACAGTGAGGGGTGTGGGGAGTGTCAGTGTTACAGTGTGGGGAGTGTCAGTGTCACAGTGAGGGGTGAGGGATGTGTCAGTGTCACAGTGAGGGGTGTGGGGTGTGTCAGTGTTACAGTGAGGGGTGTGGGGAGTGTCAGTGTCACAGTGAGGGGAGTGTCAGTGTCACAGTGAGGGGTGAGGGATGTGTCAGTGTCACAGTGAGGGGTGTGGGTGTGTCAGTGTCACAGTGTGGGGAGTGTCAGTGTCACAGTGAGGTGTGTGGGGTGTGTCAGTGTTACAGTGAGGGTGTGGGGAGTGTCAGTGTTACAGTGAGGGGTGTAGGGTGTGTCGGTGTCACAGTGAGGGGTGAGGGGAGTGTCAGTGTCTCAGTGAGGGGTGTGGGGTGTGTCAGTGTTACAGTGAGGGGTGAGGTGTGTGGGGAGTGTCAGAGTCACAGTGTGGGGTGTGGGGAGTGTCAGTGTTACAGTGAGGGGTGTGGGTTGTGTCAGAGTCACAGTGAGGGGTGTGGGGAGTGTCAGTGTCACAGTGAGGGGTGTGGGGAGTGTCAGTGTTACAGTGTGGGGAGTGTCAGTGTCACAGTGAGGGGTGAGGGATGTGTCAGTGTCACAGTGAGGGGTGTGGGGTGTGTCAGTGTCAGAGTGAGGGGTGTGGGGAGTGTCAGTGTTACAGTGAGGGGTGAGGGATGTGTCAGTGTCACAGTGAGGGGTGTGGGGTGTGTCAGTGTTACAGTGAGGGGTGTGGGGAGTGTCAGTGTCACAGTGAGGGGAGTGTCAGTGTCACAGTGAGGGGTGAGGGATGTGTCAGTGTCACAGTGAGGGGTGTGGGTGTGTCAGTGTCACAGTGTGGGGAGTGTCAGTGTCACAGTGAGGTGTGTGGGGTGTGTCAGTGTTACAGTGAGGGTGTGGGGAGTGTCAGTGTTACAGTGAGGGGTGTAGGGTGTGTCGGTGTCACAGTGAGGGGTGAGGGGAGTGTCAGTGTCTCAGTGAGGGGTGTGGGGTGTGTCAGTGTTACAGTGAGGGGTGAGGTGTGTGGGGAGTGTCAGAGTCACAGTGTGGGGTGTGGGGAGTGTCAGTGTTACAGTGAGGGGTGTGGGTTGTGTCAGAGTCACAGTGAGGGGTGTGGGGAGTGTCAGTGTCACAGTGAGGGGTGTGGGGAGTGTCAGTGTTACAGTGTGGGGAGTGTCAGTGTCACAGTGAGGGGTGAGGGATGTGTCAGTGTCACAGTGAGGGGTGTGGGGTGTGTCAGTGTCAGAGTGAGGGGTGTGGGGAGTGTCAGTGTTACAGTGAGGGGTGAGGGATGTGTCAGTGTCACAGTTAGGGGTGTGGGGAGTGTCAGTGTCATAGTGTGGGGAGTGTCAGTGTCACAGTGAGGAGTGTGGGGAGTGTCAGTTTTACAGTGAGGGGTGTGGGGAGTGTCAGTGTCACAGTGAGGGGTGTGGGGAGTGTCAGTGTGACAGTGAGGGGTGTGGGTTGTGTCAGTGTCAGAGTGAGGGGCGTGGGTGTGTCAGTGTCACAGAGAGGGGTGAGGGGTGTGGGGAGTGTCAGTGTCACAGTGAGGGTTGAGGGATGTGTCAGTGTCAGAGTGAGGGGTGTGGGTGTGTCAGTGTCACAGTGTGGGGAGTGTCAGTGTCACAGTGAGGGTTGAGGGATGTGTCAGTGTCACAGTGAGTGGTGTGGGGAGTGTCAATGTCACTGTGTGGGGAGTGTCAGTGTCACAGTGAGGGGTGTGGGGAGTGTCAGTGTCACAGTGTGGGGAGTGTCTGTGTCACAGTGAGGGGTGTGGGGAGTGTCAGTGTTACAGTGGGGGTGTTGTGAGTGTCAGTGTCACAGTGAGGTGTGTGGGGTGTGTCAGAGTCACAGTGAGGGGTGTGGGGAGTGTCAGTGTTACAGTGTGGGGAGTGTCAGTGTCACAGTGAGGGGTGTGGGGTGTGTCAGTGTTACAGTGAGGGGTGTGGGGAGTGTCAGTGTCACAGTGAGGGGAGTGTCAGTGTCACAGTGAGGGGTGAGGGATGTGTCAGTGTCACAGTGAGGGGTGTGGGTGTGTCAGTGTCACAGTGTGGGGAGTGTCAGTGTCACAGTGAGGGGTGAGGGATGTGTCAGTGTCACAGTGAGGGGTGTGGGGTGTGTCAGTGTCAGAGTGAGGGGTGTGGGGAGTGTCAGTGTCACAGTGAGGGGTGTGGGGAGTGTCAGTGTTACAGTGTGGGGAGTGTCAGTGTCACAGTGAGGGGTGAGGGATGTGTCAGTGTCACAGTGAGGGGTGTGGGGTGTGTCAGTGTCAGAGTGAGGGGTGTGGGGAGTGTCAGTGTTACAGTGAGGGGTGTGGGAGTGTCAGTGTCAGAGTGAGGGGTGTGGGGAGTGTCAGTGTTACAGTGTGGGGAGTGTCAGTGTCACAGTGAGGGGTGAGGGATGTGTCAGTGTCACAGTGAGGGGTGTGGGGTGTGTCAGTGTTACAGTGAGGGGTGAGGGATGTGTCAGTGTCACAGTTAGGGGTGTGGGGAGTGTCAGTGTCACAGTGAGGAGTGTGGGGAGTGTCAGTTTTACAGTGAGGGGTGTGGGGAGTGTCAGTGTCACAGTGAGGGGTGTGGGGAGTGTCAGTGTGACAGTGAGGGGTGTGGGTTGTGTCAGTGTCAGAGTGAGGGGCGTGGGTGTGTCAGTGTCACAGAGAGGGGTGAGGGGTGTGGGGAGTGTCAGTGTCACAGTGAGGGTTGAGGGATGTGTCAGTGTCAGAGTGAGGGGTGTGGGTGTGTCAGTGTCACAGTGTGGGGAGTGTCAGTGTCACAGTGAGGGTTGAGGGATGTGTCAGTGTCACAGTGAGTGGTGTGGGGAGTGTCAATGTCACTGTGTGGGGAGTGTCAGTGTCACAGTGAGGGGTGTGGGGAGTGTCAGTGTCACAGTGTGGGGAGTGTCTGTGTCACAGTGAGGGGTGTGGGGAGTGTCAGTGCTACAGTGGGGGTGTGGGGAGTGTCAGTGTCACAGTGAGGTGTGTGGGGTGTGTCAGAGTCACAGTGAGGGATGAGCGGTGTGGGTGTGTCAGTGTCAGAGTGAGGGGTGTGGGTGTGTCAGTGTCAGTGTCACAGTGAGGGGTGAGGGCTATTTGTCAGGGACACTATCTGATATTTATTTTTCCGACATAGGAGGTCGCTGAACCTCTTTTTGACCTGAAGTTGGGGATGGAACAATTGGCCGGGAACAAGACCTTTCACTGTATCCTTGCAACCCTGCTGGCCATTGGCAACTTCCTCAACGGTGTGAACGTAAGCATTGTGTCTCATAACCTCTCCACGAGGCAGGGTGAGGCTCCCTCTGCACCGTCCCGTCACACAACCTCTGTGACAGCGTCAGACATGGGGTGGGGCTTCCTCCGCACCGTCCTGTCACGCACTCCCAGGGACAGGGTCAGATACAGGGTGAGGCTGCCTCCGCACCGTCCCGTCACGCACCCCCAGGGACAGGGTCAGACACAGGGTGAGGCTGCCTCCGCACCGTCCCGTCACGCACCCCCAGGGACAGGGTCAGACACAGGGTGAGGCTGCCTCCGCACCGTCCCGTCACGCACTCCCAGGGACAGGGTCAGACACAGGGTGAGGCTCCCTCCGCACCGTCCCGTCACGCACTCCCAGGGACAGGGTCAGACACAGGGTGAGGCTCCCTCCACACCGTCCCGTCACACACTCCCAGGGACAGGGTCAGACACAGGGTGAGGCTGCCTCTGCACTGTCTCGTCACACACCCCCAGGGACAGGGTCAGACATAGGGTGAGGCTGCCTCCGGACCGTCCCGTCACGCACCCCCAGGGACAGGGTCAGACACAGGGTGAGGCTCCCTCCGCACCGTCCCGTCACGCACTCCCAGGGACAGGATGTCCGCATCCAGTTTTGATGTCGGGATTACACGGGGGGCGGGGGGTTGACAAAGAGGCAGGGTTCTGAGATTGAGCGGCTTGAGAGAGCGTTGCTTGACCTAGAGTTCCGTCTTGGTCCGACCGCTGGAGACCAACAGCTATGGCAGGAATACCAGGAGAAGGACTCACCAAGGTATCTGCTGCTCCAGCAGTCCCGAGGTGCGTACGTGAGGTCACGGATCCAAATGCTGCAGGATTTGGACCGTGGCTCACCCTTCTTCTACTCGTTGGAGAGATGGCGGAGTGTTTAAGAGCAGTTTAGCGCAGTTGGCTCCTCCATCACGGACCCTGGTGAAGTCAATAAAGAAGTCCGCTCATTCTGTCGGCCCTTATTCTCACCAGACCCGTGCAATGAGATCTGGAAAAAATTGCCTAAGGTCAGTCCAGAGGATGCAGTGCGTCTGGATGCCCCCCTGACTCGGGAGGAGCTGTCCACTGCCCTTCGGCAACTCCGGAGGGGCAAGTCCCCTGGCTTAGATGGACTGAGTGTAGAGTTTTATCAGGCTTTTTGGGATGTCCTGGGGGATGATTACAGCCTTGTCCTAGGGGACAGCCTGGCCACCGGGGAAATGCCCCTCTCATGGCGAAGAGCTGTTGTGGTCCTACTGCCCAAGAAGGGAGACCTCCGACTGCTGAAGAACTGGCGGCCGGTCTCCCTCTTGTGCGCGGACTACAAGATCTTCGCCCGGGTAATGGCCAACCGTCTTTGCTCGGTATTGAGATAGGTTCTGACTAATCTTGCACCGTCCTGGGCCACTCCATTCAGGACGGGACCTGATCCACTTGCTCCAGGAGACTGGGTCTCCGGCAGCGTTTCTTTCTCTTGACCAGGAGAAGGCGTTTGACCGGGTACACCAGTTTCCTGGTGGGCACTCTGCAGGCTTTTGGGCTCGGACCACACTTTGTGGCCCGAGTTCGGCTCTTATACTCTGCCGCAGAGTGCCGTATTAAGGTTAACGGATCACTGACAGCACCCATTCCCTTCAGAAGAGGAGTACGTCAGAGGTGTCCCATGTCTGGCCAACGCCCCAGTCGGGCCATGAAGGAAGCTAGTGGACTTCTTCTGGGGAAACAGGAAACACTGGGTCTCCGCAGCGGTGGTGAGTCTCCCAGTGGGAGAGGGCGGACAGTCGCTGGTGTGTGTACGCACACGACTGGTGGCTCTCCGCCTCAGGACTCTGCAGAGATTCCTGTACGCCGAGCACCCTCCCAGGTGGCACGTGTTGGCGACTTTCTTCCTCCGGAGGGGCCGCTGTCTTCGCGAAGATATGCAGCTACTGCCGGCGGGCGTCAGCCGTGCTGCTCTGCGGAGGCTGCCCGGCTTCTATCAGGACCCACTGAGAGTCTGGAACATGGTTGCCTCAGGCCGGGAATCCCCTCCTCTGGCAGACGGCGGGGTCCTGGCCGACCCCTGCCCTACCTCAACGGATGTCGGTACGGCTCAGGTGTGTGGACCGACTCGGGCTGAGCTGCTCGTCGGGCCCAGGCCCCGCAGCCTTACCCGAGAGACGAATCGACACAACTTGAGCCGTCTCTCATCGACACCCACAATCCCATTCAAGGATACAGGTAGGAGGTAACTTTATGGGCTGCTGCTCCACACCCTCCACTTCCTAGCCCTTGTCCACCGTCCCGACACGCCATGGCGGTCGGTCTGTCCACCTGGAGGTGAGGGGGGGGGGGGGGTCCCCAGTGGAAGTCCCTTTACAAGGGGGTTCTTCCCATCAACCTTGGGGATCTGGGGGGGAGGGTGCTGCATAGAGCGGTGCCCTGCAATAAGTTCTTTAGTCTGTACACGGATCGCCCAGCCGCATGCTACTTCTGCGGGCTGGAGGAGACCGTGTACCATATGTACGTGGAGTGTGCGAGGCTGCAGTCCCTTTTTGCGTATCTGCGAGGACTTCTGGTTACATTTTACCCCACCCTATTTATATACGGTCATCCAGTAAGGAGGGGGGCACAGAGGGTGAGGATGTCCTTGTCAACTTGCTCCTGGGGCTGGCGAAAATTGCCATCCGTGGGAACTGGAAATGGGTGTCGGCGGGATCTGCCCGGGCAGACTGCCTGGCCATGTTTCGGGGGTACGTTCGTGCTCGGGTAAATATTGAGAGGGAACACGCGCAGTCCACGGCGACCATAGAGGCGTTCCGGGACCGTTCGGCTCCGCGGGGAGTTAGCGGCGTCATTGACAGAGATGGAAGCATTTTAGTTTAACGTCGTTTGTCTAGTAATTGTGTTAGTCACAGGTTTGTATATTTTGTAGCACTGAATTTGTAATAAAGATATTTTGTTAAAAAAGGGGACAGGATGGGGGTCACTCCCTCTGGTGGGCTCCTTGTGAGCTGTGGTGGGGTCGCGAGTTCTGCCTCTTGTGCTCGTGGACAGCGTGCGGTTGTGTTTTGTGAACGTGTTTGACCCCAGACTCAGCTGGATGTGGGGGAAATAGGTTAGACAATGCCCCAAACCTCCGAGCGACTGACCAAGGACCCAATTACTGTCCCGGCCCTCGGCGTGACAGCCCGGCCCTCGGCGTGTCCATCCCGACCCTCGGCGTGACCATCCCGACCCTCGGCGTGTCCATCCCGGCCCTCGGCGTGACAGCCCGACCCTCGGCGTGTCCATCCCGGCCCTCGGCGTGACAGCCCGACCCTCGGCGTGTCCATCCCGGCCCTCAGCTTGACCAACCCAATCCTCGGCGTGACAGCCCGGCCCTTGCGTGTCCATCCCGGCCCTTGCGTGTCCATCCTGACCCTCGGCGTGACAGCCCGACCCTCGGCGTGTCCATCCCGGCCCTCGGCGTGACAGCCCGGCCCTCGCGTGACCATCCCAATCCTCTGGTTGCTGGCCACGTCGCACTCACTGGGTCGGTGGTGCTGGTGGGTGGGTGGCCGTGGGGGTGGAGGGTGTTGTCCGGCGGTTCGGCCACTTTAGGCGGCCCCAAGGGCGCGCTGACGTTCGCTGTGCTCGACAGGCAAAGGGCTTCGAGCTGTGGTACCTGGAGCGGGTGCCGGGCGTGAAGGACACCGTGTGCAAGAAGCCTCTGCTGCACCACGCCTGCTCGATCATCGTGCAGAACTTCCCCGACACCACCGACCTCTACTCCGAGATCACCGCGCTCACCCGCTCAACCAAGGTAGCCCGCCATGGCGGTCGCGACTGATCCCCACCTCGGCCGCATCGGCCAAGATCGCATCTCCTCCCCCCCCCCCCACCTCGGCCGCATCGGCCAAGATCGCAACTCCTCACCCTCCCCCCCACCTCGGCCGCATCGGCCAAGATCGCATCTCCTCACCCTCCCCCCCACCTCGGCCGCATCGGCCAAGATCGCAACTTCTCACCCCCCCCCCACCTCGGCCGCATCGGCCAAGATCGCATCTCCTCACCCCCCCCCACCTCGGCCTCATCGGCCAAGATCGCATCTCCTCACACCCCCCTCCCCCGTAACCGTCGGTTCTCCCCCCACCCCACCTCGGCCGCATCGGCCAAGATCGCAACTCCTCACCCCCCCCCACCCCACCTCGGCCGCATCGGCCAAGATCGCATCTCCTCACACCCCCCTCCCCCGTAACCGTCGGATCTCCCCCCACCCCACCTCAACTGCCAAAAAGGACTTGCTGTACCTTCCCCCGTCCCTTGCAACGCTGGTATCTCCGTCTCCTCATGGCGGCCCGATGCATTTGCCACTCCCTCTGCATCCACCACATCAGCTGCTCCCCGTCCCCCGTCTTTTCTCGTTAATCATTATTTTCCGTTTCCTCCCTCCATCTCTCCGTTTCCCTCTCCATCTTCTTTTTCTTCTCCTCATCTTTCTTTCTGCATCTCAGTCCTTGTCACGTTCTCTCCACCTACCTTTGTGTCTATTTTAATCCCTGTGTCTGTCCCTCCCTCTCCTCCTCTGTCTATCTCCTTCTATCCGCCTGTCTCGGTCTCCGGGTTCTCCCTCTCTCCCTCTCTCTCTCCATCCTTGCCGTCCCGCTCCCTCCGTTTTGTTCTCGCTCTATTGATCATTCTGACACCGTCTATTTGTCTGTTTAATTCCCCCCACCCTTTCCCTCCCTCCTTTCTTTCTTCACCATCTCTCTTTCTGTCCCTTTCTCCACCTCTTCATTTGCCCTCTCTCTCTGTCTGCCGCCCCCTCTCACACTCTATATGTTCGTGCCCCGTCTCCCCTGCTGCCGTGTTCCTCGCTCCCCGCTGCGGCTCTGCCCCGTCCGCTGTGAATCCACATGAGCGAGGGCGAATCTCACCCCACCCCTCCCTCTGCCGCCAGGTTGACTTCGTGCAGCTGCAGACCGACCTGGCCCAGCTCGAGTACAACTGCAAGGCGTCCTGGGATCACCTGAAGTCGATCAGCAGGCGGGACAGGAACGCCGCCTTCCGCAGCAGCGCGGCAGCCTTTTTGCGGGAGGCCGCTCAGCGCACCATCATCCTGAAGGCCGTCTACCGGCGAGTGAGCAACAGGTGGGTGACCGTGCGAGTTCCACTCTCCCCCTCTGCCCACCCCGTCTCCTTCTCGGCATTACACCCTCTCCCTCTCCACCCGCTCTATCTCCTTCTGTCCGTTCCTCTGTCCCTTTCTCCATCTCTCCCCGCCTGCATCTCTTCCTGACCATCTACCCCATCCCTTTTCCCCTCATCCCTCTCCCCTCTCCCTCTCTTCCTCTCTATCTACCCCATCCCTTTTCCCCTCATCCCTCTCCCCTCTCCCTCTCTATCTACTCCATCCCTTTCTCCCCTCATCCCTCTCCCCTCTCCCTCTCTTCCTCTCTATCTACCCCATCCCTTTCTCCCCTCATCCCTCTCCCCTCTCCCTCTCTTCCTCTCTATCTACCCCATCCCTTTCTCCCCTCATCCCTCTCCCCTCTCCCTCTCTTCCTCTCTATCTACCCCATCCCTTTTTCCCCTCATCCCTCTCCCCTCTCCCTCTCTTCCTCTCCATCTACCCCATCCCTTTCTCCCCTCATCCCTCTCCCCTCTCCCTCTCTTCCTGACCATCTACCCCATCCCTTTCTCCCCTCATCCCTCTCCCCTCTCCCTCTCTATCTACCCCATTCCTTTCTCCCCTCATCCCTCTCCCCTCTCCCTCTCTTCCTCTCTATCTACCCCATCCCTTTCTCCCCTCATTTCTCCCCACCTCCATCTCTTCCTGGCCATCTATCCCATCCCTTTCTCCTCCATCTCTCCCTCTCTCCCTCTCTTCCTGACCATCTACCCCATCCCTTTCTCCATCTCTCCCTCCCTTCCTGACCATCTACCCCATCCCTTTCTCCCCTTATCCCTCTCCCCCTCTCTACCCCATTCCTTTCTCCCCTCATCACTCCTTCACTATTTACCCCATCTCTCTCACCTCTTCCTCACTATCTACCCATCCCTTTCTCCCCTCATCTACCTCCCTATCTTTCTTCCTCTATGTCCTTCCCTTTCTCCTTCCCTCAATCCCACTCTCTCCTCTCCCCCTTCTATCCTTCTTACCCTCTATCAATCTCCCTCTCCTCTCTCCCTCTTAACGTCACCTCTTTCTGGCTCTATCCGCCTCTATTACTTCCTTTATCCCTCTTCTGAATGATCTCTCTCTTTCCCTCTCTGCCCTCAATCCCCTGTATCCCTCTCTCTCCTTGTCTTTATTCCATTCTACCTCACTCTATATTTTCCTCCCAGCCTCCTACTTCTCTCTAATTACATTTCTCTCTCTCTCTCTCACTCACTCACTCACTCACTCCATATCTCTTTTATCCATAAGACACAGGAGCAGAATTAGGCCATTTGGCCCATCAAGTCTGCTGCACCATTCCATCATGGCTGATTCATTATCCCTCTCAACCCCATTCTCTTGCCCTCTCCCTGACTAATCAATAACCTATCAATCTTCGATTTAAATACACTCAGTGATTTGGCCTCCGCAGTCATCCATGGCAATGAAGTCACTACCGTCTGGCTAAAGAAATTCCTCCTCATCTCTGATCCAAATGGACGTCCTTCTAGTCTGAGGCTGTGCCATCTGACCCTGGACTCTCCCACCACAGGAAACATTCTCTCTACATCCACTCCAACAAGCTCTTTCACCAGTCAATAGGTTTCAATGAGGTCACCCCTCATTCTTCTAAATTCCAGCAAGTACAGGCCCAGAGCCATTAAACTCTCCTTCTATATTAACCCTTTCAGTCCAGGGATAATTCTTGTAAAGTTCCTCTGGACCCTCTCCAATGCTAGCACATCTTTTAGATAAGGGGCCCAAAACTGCTCACAATACTTCAGGTTTGGTCTCAGCATTACACTCTTGCTTTTATATTCTAGTCCTCTTGAAATGAATGCTAACATTACATTTGCCTTCCTCACCCCCCCCCCCCGCCGACTCAACCTGCAAATTAATCTTTAGGGAATCCTGCAGAAGGACCCCCACCTGTCTTTGTATCATCTGAAAACTTGGCCACAAAGCCATCAATTCCGCTATCTAAATCACTGACATACAATGTGAAAAGAAGCGATCTCAATACTGATCCCTGCAGAACACCATTAGTCACCGGCAGCTAACCAGAAAAGGCTCCTTTTATCTCCACTCCTTGCCTCCTGCCAATCAGCCAATCTTCTATCCATGCTAACATGAGGAAATCTGCAGATGCTGGAATTTCAAGCAACACTCATAAAAGTTGCTGGTGAACGCAGCAGGCCAGGCAGCATCTATAGGAAGAGGTACAGTCAATGTTTTGGGCCGAGACCCTTTGTCAGGACTAATGTGAAAGAAGAGCTGGTAAGAGAATTGAAAGATACTATCCATGCTAGTATCTTTCCTGTCATACCATGGGCTCTTACCTTTTTAAGCAGCCTCATGTGTGGCACCTTGTCAAAAGCCTTCTGAAAATCCAAGTAAACAACATCCATGTGTTTATCCTGCCTGTTATTTCCTCAAAGAATTCCAACAGATTGATCAGGCAAGATTTTCCCTTAAGGAAACCATGCTGACTTGGGCCAACTTTGTTGTGTGCCACCAAGTACCTCGAAATTTCAACTTTAATAGTAATTAATTTGGATTGGCATTATAGATTGCACAGACACGATGGGCCAAAGAGTCTGTTCCTGTGCTATCCTGTTCTCTGTTTGTTCCATGGTGGGAAGGTCAGGCAATCTCTAGTTGGTATGAACCTGCGATTAGAACGACTCTTGTTGACCTCTTGGCACCGGTGGACCACAACTCCCAGAATGCACAGGAGCAGAAAGAATTCTACCTGGTGACATGCACCCCCGCCCCGACCTTTGACACTAGAAGCTGGTGATTGCAACCCCTTCCTGTACAGAGGGTCTGCCGATGAAAGACATGTTACAGAGGCCACCAGACCAGGGGATTTATTTTGAGGTCAAATCTATGGGATTCCCTCCCTTGAAAGGTGAAATCTGGGACTAATTGTACATGCAAGGGAGATCAACTAAGTGGCGGGGTGGGAGTGGGCGGTCAGTGGAGGAGGGAAGGGAGGAATTGTGGGATTGGTGTCACAGCTCATTGTAGAAGGGAGGAACAGGTGTAGAGGGCCAGAGTGGCCTCCTTCTACTTCTATTTGTTATGTTTGTAAGTCCTGGGTGGCACTCTTATATAAAGAGATTCCACAAAGTTCTGATAGCTCAGAGTGAAACTTCATCAAACCTGGATCTAAGCAGGAATTCAAAGATGTTGCCAAACAATTGATACTAGAGCGTACAATCATCACAGCAATATTTGGTTCTTTCAAAGATGTCCGCGATGAGGGAGAGGGTTGTGCCTGCGATGGACTTGGCCGAGCCTACAACTCTTCTGAAGCTGCTTGCCCTCCTGTGGAGAACAGTGATGCAGTCAGAATGCTCCCCACGGTCCATCTATAGAAATCTGTCAGAGTTTCTGAATGACATTCCACATCTCTTCCAACTCCTAATGAGGTCTAGCTGCTGGGGTGCCTTCGTCATGAGTCGGGCCAGTGATAGACCTGCCGAGATGCTAACACCCAGGAACCTGAGGCCACTCACTGCTGAGCCCTCAAAGAGGACTGGTGTGCGTTCTTCCAACCTGGCCTTCTTGAAGACCACAATCAATTCTTTGACCCTGTCGACGTTGTGACAGCACTCTCTCAGTTCATTGTCTTGCTGCTGTACGCCTCCTTATTGTTGACAACAGTGATGTCATTGGCGACATTCCCAGACGGCGCTACAGCGTTATATGGCACAGAAACAGGCCCTTCGGCCCAACTGATGCAGGCCCTCCACGTTTGTCTGTGGCCCATGTCCCTCTCTAAAGGTTTCCTGTCCAAATGTCTTTGAAATGAGATGGGTATAAATGACGTTGTTCTACCATTTCCTCTGCAGCTCATTCCACACCCCATACCAACTGTGTGAAAGCATTGCCCCTCAGTCCCCCTCTCACCTTAAAACTCTTCCCTTCAGTTCTAGACTCCCTTACCCTGCCCACCCAATCACGATTTTATAAACCTCTGTCAGGTCACCCCTCACCCTCCTGGAATCCAGGGGAAACGTACCCAGTCTGCCCAGTCTGTCTCCTTATCATTCAAGGCGGTGAAAAAGGCGAATGGTATGCTGGCATTTAGAGCGAGAGGATTCAAGTACAGGAGCAGGGAGGTACTACTGCAGTTGTACAAGGCCTTGGTGAGACCACACCTGGAGTATTGTGTGCAGTTTTGGTCCCCTAATCTGAGGAAAGACATCTTTGCCATAGAGGGAGTACAAAGAAGGTTCACCAGATTGATTCCTGGGATGGCAGGACTTTCATATGAAGAAAGACTGGATGAATTGGGCTTGTACTCGTTGGAATTTAGAAGATTGAGGGGGGATCTGATTGAAACGTATAAGATCCTAAAGGGATTGGACAGGTTAGATGCAGGAAGATTGTTCCTGATGTTGGGGAAGTCCAGAACGAGGGGTCACAGTTTGAGGATAGAGGGGAAGCCTTTTAGGACCGAGATGAGGAAAAACTTCTTCACACAGAGAGTGGTGAATCTGTGGAATTCTCTGCCACAGGAAACAGCTGAGGCCAGTTCATTGGCTATATTTAAGAGGGAGTTAGATATGGCCCTTGTGGCTACGGGGGTCAGGGGGTATGGAGAGAAGGCAGGTACAGGGTTCTGAGTTGGATGATCAGCCATGATCATAATAAATGGCGGTGCAGGCTCGAAGGGCCGAATGGCCTACTCCTGCACCTATTTTCTATGTTCCTATGTTTCTAAGTCCACCAATCTTCTTTGCACCTTCTCCAGCTTCATCACACTCTACAGACGGGGCCCCAGAACGGCGCACAGTCCTCCAGCTGCGGTCTCACTCACAATTTCTACAGCTGCAGCTTGACGTCTTTTATTCAATGGCTGAGCTGCACGCCACGCACTGAACACCTCCTTCACCACCCTGTCTGTCTGTGTCTCCAGGGACCGTGAACCTGCACCCTCTGTTCCACAACAATGCCCAGGGACCTGCCAGTTACCAAAATGCAACACCTCTCATTTATTGGCCAAGTGGTTAAGGCGTTGGTCTAATGATCTGAAGGTTGCTAGTTCGAGCCTTGGCTGTGGCAGCGTGTTGTGTCCTTGAGCAAGGCACTTAACCACACATTGCTCTGTGACGACACCGGTGCCAAGCTGTATGGGTCCTAATGCCCTTCCCTTGGACAACATCGGTGTCGTGGAGAGGGGAGACTTGCAGCATGGGCAACTGCCGGTCTTCCATACAACCTTGCCCAGGCCTGCGCCCTGGAAACCTTCCGAGGTGCAAATCCATGGTCTCACGAGACTAACGGGTGCCTATAAATATTTATCTGAATGAATTTCCACCTACCCTTGTTGCATCTAGGTCCTGCAATCTTAAACAGAAACATTCAGGTTGGTGGGCTAACGAGGTAGGAGACAGAGTCATGGGGCAGTTAGAATTCAAACTAGAGAGGGGGTAATACATAAAGCTGCCAGGAAAGTGATGAGAGCTGGGTCAGAGGTTAGGGGTCGGATTCGGCCTCTGGCTGCTCACTACACCCCTGCCCCCACCGCCACCTCATCCCCTTCTCCCACGGCTCCCGACCATCATCCAGGCCAACGGGATCTTTCTATGTGCAGGTTCCACTCCTTTCTCCTCTACCTGGGCTACCCCAGCTCCTACGTTCGCAAGGCCACTGTCAGTCGGTTCTGCAAGATGATCAGCGACTTTGCCCTGGAGTACCACATGGCCCGGCTCCAGATCCTGCAACAACGGGAACGCCAGGACAGGGAGAAGGAGCGTCAACAGGCAGAGGTCAGTTGCCTGTCTCCGGATCAGGGGCTGCAGGGATAGAGGGAGAGCAGGACAGAGGGACAAGACAGTGTGGAGGGAGCCTCGCCCTGTGTCTGACCCTGTCCCTGGGAGTGTGTGACGGGACGGTGTGCAGGGAGTCTCACCCTGTGTCTGACCCTGTCCCTGGGGGTGTGTGACGGGACAGTGTGGGGGGAGCCTCACCCCGTGTCTGACCCTGTCCCTGGGAGTGTGTGATGGGACGGTGTGGAGGGAGCCTCACCCTGTGTCTGACCCTGTCCCTGGGAGTGTGTGATGGGACGGTGTGGAGGGAGCCTCACCCTGTGTCTGACCCAGTCCCTGGGGGTGTGTGACGGACGGTGTGTGGGGAGCCTCACCCTGTGTCTGACCCTGTCATTGGGAGTGTGTGACGGGACGGTGTGTGGGGAGCCTCACCCTGTGTCTGACCCTGTCATTGGGAGTGTGTGACGGGGCGGTGTGTGGGGAGCCTCACCCTGTGTCTGACCCAGTCCCTGGGGGTGTGTGACGGACGGTGTGTGGGGAGCCTCACCCTGTGTCTGACCCTGTCCCTGGGAGTGTGTGACGGGATGGTGTGGAGGGAGCCTCACCCTGTGTCTGACCCTGTCCCTGGGAGTGTGTGACGGGATGGTGTGGAGGGAGCCTCACCCTGTGTCTGACCCTGTCCCTGGGAGTGGGTGATGGGACGGTGTTGGGGGGAGACCCGCCCTGTGTCTGACCCTGTCCCTGGGAGTGTGTGACGGGACGGTGTGGAGGGAGTCTCACCCTGTGTCTGACCCTGTCCCTGGGAGTGTGTGACGGGACGGTGTGGAGGGAGCCTCACCCTGTGTCTGACTCTGTCCCTGGGAGTGTGTGACGGGACGGTGTGGAGGGAGTCTCACCCTGTGTCTGACCCTGTCCCTGGGAGTGTGTGACGGGACGGTGTGGAGGGAGTCTCACCCTGTGTCTGACCCTGTCCCTGGGAGTGTGTGACGGGACAGTGTGGAGGGAGCCTCACCCTGTGTCTGACCCTGTCGCTGGGAGTGTGTGACGGGATGGTGTGGAGGGAGCCTCACCCTGTGTCTGACCCTGTCATTGGGAGTGTGTGACGGGACGGTGTGGAGGGAACCTCACCCTGTGTCTGACCCTGTCCCTTTTTTTTTACAAAATTCTTTATTACAAATGTCGGTGCTATACAATATTTACAAACCCAGTGACTAACATATTTACTACACTACATACAGACAATACATCTTAAACCAATATATTGCCATCCTCATCAATGATGGCATTTACACCCCGCGGAGCCCAACGGTCCCGGAACACCTCTACGGTCGCCGTGGACTGTGCGTATTCCTTTTCAATGTTCACCCGGGCACGAACATACCCCCTAAACATAGCCAGGCAGTCCGCCCGGGGAGAACCTCCTGCCACCCTTTTCCAGGAGCCACGGATGGCAATTTTCGCCAGCCCCAGGAGCAAGTTGACAAGGACATCCTCATCCCTCTGTGCCCCCCTCCTTACTGGATGACCATATATAAATAGGGTGGGACTGAAATGCAACCAGAAGGCGAGAAGCAGCCCACGCAAAAACGCGAAAAGGGGCTGCAGCCTCACACACTCCACGTACATGTGGTACACGGTCTCCTCCAGCCCGCAGAAGTGACACGCGGCTGGGAGATCCGTGTACAGACTGAAGAACTTATTGCAGGGCACCGCTTTATGCAGCACCCTCCAGCCGAGATCCCCAAGGTGCATGGGGAGGACTCCCTTGTAAAGGGACTTCCATTGGGGACCCCCCTCACCTCCAGGTGGAAAGACCGACCGCCATGGCGTGTCGGGACGGTGGACAAAGGCGAGGAAGTGGAGGGTGTGGAGCAGCAGCCCATAAAGGTACCTCCTGCCTGCATCCCTGAATGGGATTGTGGGTGTCGATGAAAGACGGCTCAAGTTGTGTGGATTCGTCTCTCGGGTAAGGCTGCGGGGCCTGGGCCCGACGAGCAGCTCAGCTTGAGTCGATCCACACACCTGAGCCGCACCGACATCCGCTGAGGCAGGGCAAGGGTCGGCCAGGACCCCGCCCTCTGCCAGAGGAGGGGATTCCCGGCCTGAGGCAACCATGTTCCAGACTCTCAGTAGGTCCTGATAGAAGCCGGGCAGCCTCTGCAAAGCAGCACGGCTGACGCCTGCCGGTGGTAGCTGCATATCTTCGTGAAGGCAGCAGCCCCTCCGGAGGAAGAAAGTCGCCAACACGTGCCACCTGGGAGGGCACTCGGCGTACAGGAATCTCTGCAGAGTCCTGAGGCGGAGAGCCGCCAGTCGTGTGCGTACACACACCAGCGACTGTCCGCCCTCTCCTACTGGGAGACTCAGAACCGCTGCAGAGACCCAGTGTTTCCTGTTTCCCCAGAAGAAGTCCACTAGCTTCCTCTGCATTCTCGCAACAAAAGGGGCAGGGGGGGGGCCAAGGTGACCATCCGGTACCACAACATGGAGGCCACCAGCTGGTTTATGACCACCACCCTGCCTCGATAGGAAAGCACCCTGAGAAGGCCTGACCAGCGCCCTAGCCGGGCCATGACCTTTGTCTCCAGGTCCTGCCAGTTCGCCAGCCAGGTCTCCCCAGAAGGACTCAGGTAGACTCCCAGATAGAGAAGACGTCTGGTGCTCCACTCAAAAGCTCTCATCTCCTCCGGCAGGGAGTCCGCCTGCCACTGGCCTACTAAGAGTCCGGAACATTTCGCCCAGTTGATCCTGGCGGAGGATGCCGCCGAGAAAACATCTTGGCACTCGCGCATCCTCCGCAGGTCACAGGGGTCTGTCATCATGAGGAGTACGTCATCGGCGTAGGCCGAGAGGACGACCCCCATGTCCGGTTCGCGCAGAACCAGACCTGTCAGCCTTCGCCGAAGAAGGCCGAGGAATGGCTCGACACAGATCGCATACAGTTGACCGGACATGGGGCACCCTTGACGCACTCCTCTTCGGAAGTGGATAGGTCCTGTCAGTGATCCGTTGATCTTAACTAGGCACTCTGCGGCAGAGTACAGGAGCCGAACTCGGGCCACAAAGTGTGGTCCGAGCCCAAAAGCCTGCAGGGTGCCCAGCAGGAAACTGTGGTCCACCCGGTCAAACGCCTTCTCCTGGTCAAGAGAAAGAAACGCCGCCGGGGTCCCAGTCTCCTGGAGCAGGTGGATCAGGTCCCGTACTAGGTGGACATTGTCCTGGATGGAGCGGCCCGGGACCGTGTAAGATTGGTCAGGATGGACCACCTGTCCAATTACCGAACCCAGACGGTTGGCCATTGCCCGGGCGAAGATCTTGTAGTCCGCGCACAAGAGGGAGACCGGCCGCCAGTTCTTTAGCAGGCGGAGGTCTCCCTTCTTGGGCAGTAGGACCACAACAGCTCTTCGCCATGAGAGGGGCATTTCTCCGGTGGCTAGGCTCTCCCCTAGGACAAGGCTGTAATCATCCCCCAGGACATCCCAAAAAGCCTGATAAAACTCAACACTCAGTCCATCCAAACCAGGGGACTTGCCCCTCCGGAGTTGCCGAAGGGCAGTGGACAGCTCCTCCCGAGTCAGGGGGGCATCCAGACGCACTGCATCCTCTGGACTGACCTTAGGCAAATCCTTCCAGACCTCATTGCACGCCTCCGCATTTGACGGATCAGGCGAGAATAAGGACCGATAGAATGAACGGACCTCGTTGTTAATTCCATCAGGGTCCGTGATGGAGGAGCCATCGGCAGCCAGCAATTCCACTAGCTGCTTTTGAACTCCCCGCCACCTCTCCAACGAGTAGAAGAAGGGTGAGCCACGGTCCAAATCCTGCAGCATTTGGATCCGTGACCTCACGTACGCACCTCGGGACTGCTGAAGCTGCAAGTCCCTTAGTGCGTCCTTCTTCTCCTGGTATTCCTGCCACAGCTGCTGGTCTCCAGTGGTCGGACCGAGGTGGGACTCCAGGTCAAGCAACGCTCTCTCAAGCCGCTCAATCTCAGAGCCCCGCCCTTTGGTCGACCCCCTAGTGTACTCCCGACATAAAAACCAGATGTGGGCTTTGCCCACATCCCACCATAGCCGTAGGGAGCAGAACTCTCTCCGCCTCTCCTTCCAGGAGACCCAGAACGCTCGGAACGAATCCCGGAAACGGCTGTCCTCCAGCAGCCGGTTGTTAAAATGCCAATACCCGGATCCCACCCGAGGGTGTAGTGGAATAAATTCCATCAACACAAGGTGATGATCCGAGCACGACACTGGCCGCATGGAGGACGCCGACATGCGGGAGGCGTAGGCCCGAGAGATGTAAATGCGGTCTATCCTGGAACCTCCTTCTCTAGACCTTCTCGAGAAGGCGCTAGAGTTGGGGTGAAAATTCCGCCAGCTGTCCACCAAGTCAAAGGAGCCGACTAGCTCCTTTAACTTTTTTGCCGATGCTGGGTCGCGTTGGAGGCCCGAACGGTCCTCCGCCTCGAGGGTACAATTGAAATCTCCCCCGAGGATTACGCAGTCCCCAGGATCGATGGAGCTCAGCAGGGTGGACAGCTGACAGAATAGGCGCGTCTGCATCACACCGCGCCTGGGAGCGTACACATTGATAAAATGCAATGGTACGCCATCCAGGCGCACAACCAGGTGGAGCAGACGGCCGGGCACAACGTCTTGGACTCTTTCAATTACTGGCTGGAAGGTCGGGGCCAACAGGATCGCCACCCCGCTAGAAATGGAGCTGAGGTGGCTCATGTAGACCCCGCCCTGCCACTCCAGGAGCCAAGCAGACTCGTCCCCAGGGATGGTATGGGTTTCCTGCAGGAAACTCACCGTATACCGCCCATCCCTGAGGACTGAGAGATTGTTATGCCTGCGAAGAGGACCCCTGCTGCCGTTTACATTGAGACTAGCTATGGTAAGCTTCATGGCGGGAACACACTAGGTCTCAGCAGCTGCGCCCATTTCGGTGAGAGCGGAGGCGCCTTCCACCACACTGTCCGGAAAGAAAGCAAGGATACCTTTTGCTTTCCGGGCTCGAGCGGTACCAGCAACACCCTGTGACCCACCATCCCCCGTAGGAGCGAGGCTGCTTCTCCCTCTGATGTCCCTTACTAGGTCATCCAGGAAAGATTTTAGTTGCCGTCTGTCGTTCCCCACCACCGCATTCCTCTTTCCCTTTCCCTTTCGTCTGAGGATGACTCGCAGGGACCTCACCAGCCTCGGCATGCTGGGCCAGCGAAGCGAGGCTAGCTGAGGCCGGTGCTTGGCACCCTCAGAGGTGAGAATGAAATGCTTAATTTCCTCTACAGGTATCAATGGGGATTTCTCAGGAGGGGTGAGGATGTCCATTGTTTCACTATCGAAAGAGTCCCCCTCCAACCCGTCACTGCAGACAGAATCCCCATCGGCCTCCCCGCATGTTCCAATAGATGGCTGCGCCTGCGACCCACACCGCGCAGCGGGCACCTCGCTCTTACCTGCCTTCTCCACCGTCGCATCAGCCTCATCCACATTTGCGACAGTGGAGAGACAATCCCCAGGGACTCCCTGCAAGTCATTTATTGCTGGGGTCGATGTGCACAGAATATCGTCCTCCCTAGGGGGCAGGCATAGAGGGGAACCCGGCACCTTTGGTCCAAGGGATTCATAAGCCGCCTGGTGCTGAGAATGAGAGAGCTTTGCCTCGTCTCCTCTTACACTATTCGGTACACTGGCCTCCAGAGAGGCGCTGACTTGTAGGTCCTGGGTGGAGGCCTCCAGGGCTGCCTCATTTGTGCAAACAGGCCTATCACAAGCCTTTTGCACAACCACACCATCTACCCCAGGACTGGTGGCTACATCTGAGGACTCAGGTTTAGAACCAACCCCTACCCGGATTCCCACCCCTTCCTGGGACTCCCCCGCATCTACATCCCCTGCCCTCTTGCGGGAACGTTCCCTTCTCCTCTTCACGCTGGAGGAGCACACAGGTGCAGGCTTCACCGATGGGGCGGCGCCTTCTGTTTCCATCGCCCCGTCTGCTTGCGCACCTCCCCGAGCCCCACGCTCCACTTCAGACGAAATGGGTGTGAGCTCTGCGGCCTCAAAGGCCCGCTTCTTACTATGTTTAGATTTCCCCTTTGCCTTCTTACTCCGCACAGACTCCACCCCGTCCCCCACCTGAACTACAGGGAGAGGAGCAGGGACCGACCCAACCGTAGAAGTAGGGACAGGGGTAGGGGTAGGGGTAGGGGCAGGGTGAGGGGCTGGGGCAGGATCACGGGCGGGGGCAGGGTCAGATGCAGGTGCAGGCGCACGCGCAGGAGTAGGATCAGGGGCAGAGGTAGCTGCGGCACTGGTGCCCGAAGTGGGCTCCCTCGGGTTCCGGGCGGCAGGACAGTCCCTCCGAAAGTGCCCCACCTCCCTGCACGCATGGCACCGTGGGCGCTCGGAGCTCCAGTACACCTGATAATCTACTCCCTCGTGCCGGACAGTAAAGCGGCCCTCAACATCGTCCTCCCTTTCCAGCTGCATGAAAACCTGACGCCGGAAAGAGATTACGGTGCGGAGGGTGCGTCTCTTAAATTTGTGTCGGATGGCAGTGATCTCCGACCTTACTTGCCCTAAACGGGCCAGTGGGGGAAGCAAGTCCTCATTTGGAATGAAAGGCTTAACATGCCCAAGCACGATACGTTGCGTGGGGGCCGTCACCAGCTCCATAGGTAAAAAGATGGTGTCCACCGTGACTCCCCTGCTTAGGGCCCGGTGCACTAGCTCTTCATTCACCAGATAGAACACCGCCTTTCCGAACTCCTTCTCGGTGGCCAGAATACCACCTTTCCCCACAAGGTCCTCCATTGCCTCCGTACACTTTTCTAGTGTCATTCCAGGGCGCAAAATACATTGCACCCCACGTTCCACCTTCACCGACCGAAACAGGGCGTTGTCCGAGGCCGGGGAGGCAGCCGCCCTTGCGTAACTCCCCGAAGGCCCGCGACTCCCTGGAGACCGGTCCGGCATGCTGGCGCTCTTTCCAGTCCGAGAATTTTGCGGCGGTGCCAGTTAGAAGTCCTGGAGCGAGTCGAATAACTGGCCGGGAAAGTTTGCAGTCGACAGTTCCTCGCTGGCTCGGCGCCAGGAAAGGCTCCGTCGGACTTGCAGAGACCCAGGCCGGGAGAGGCCGAAACGTCCTTCCAGATGCTCCGGCACCGGCACCGACACCGGACGAAAAATCAGGAAAACAATGGAGGAGGAACGTTGCCCCGATGTCAATGGGGGGAAAACGACGGCGTTTGCCTCCGGTTTTGGAGCGAACCGGCTTACTGGCGAGTTGCCAGCGGCCGCAGCTGGGAGCTACGCAGTAAGCAGCCGCCAACAAACCCAGTCCAAACCGGCAGCAAAAACTCCACACCGAGCTTCCACGCCAACGCCGTCACTCACTCAGTTGTCCAAGAGACTTTTAGAGCCACCTCCAAAGTATTCCACGAACTTTATCCAGTAGTTTTCCTTCGATTTCTCCCAGCTCAGTCAGCACAGCTCCTCTCTGTGTCTGTCCCTGGGAGTGTGTGACGGGACGGTGTGGAGGGAGCCTCACCCTGTGTCTGACCCTGTCCCTGGGAGTGTGTGACGGGACGGTGTGGAGGGAGCCTCACCCTGTGTCTGACCCTGTCCCTGGGAGTGTGTGACGGGACGGTGTGGAGGGAGCCTCACTGTGTCTGAGCCTGTCCCTGGGAGTGTGTGACGGGACGGTGTGGAGGGAGCCTCACCCTGGGATCGTGTGACTGGACCGTGCAGGGGGGTTCGCAACCAATGTGTATCTGGGGGTCTTTGCCGCCTGTGTTCCCAGGACGTGCCATCGGCCGGAGAGACGGATTCCCCGCAGAGCGTTGCCGTGGTGATCCGCACCCTGTTCCCGGACTGCAGCCAGCAGCATGAGGACATGAAGGAAATCCTGAGAACCCCGGAGCGGAGCCGGAAGTTCGACAACAGCCTCCCTCGCTTGCGCAGGAAGAAATTCCAGGGCAAGGGTGAGTCCGGGGGGAGGGGATGGGGCAGTGATTGTAAAATGTCCTCACTGTAGATTGCGATGGGTATTTGCGGAAAGCCTCTGACGAGGCGGAGAACCAGAGTCCAACATGGTGGAGACGGGTATTGGCATTGTCAGAAGGCAGGCTGACTAGCAGGAGGCAGAGTTTTGGGGGAGTGGGGTCGGGGGGTCGGGGAACAGGGTCCTTTTCACGAGGGCTGCCTATGACCAGAGGAGTCAATGTAGCACTATGGTTAGTGTGACACTATCACAGCTTGGGGTGTCAGAGTCCAGAATTCAGAGTTCAATTCCGTCGTCCTCCGTAAGAAGTTTGTCTATACTTCCCGTGAACGTAAAGGTTTCCTCCGGGTGCTCTGGTTTCCTCCCACAATGCAAAGACATACCGATTAGTCGGTTACTTGGCCATTGGCTTGGGTTAAATATGGGCTGTTGGGCAGAGTGGCTCTTTTGGCTGGACGAGCCTATCCTTTGTTGTCTCTCTAAATCGTACTGCAGGGTCAGTATTGGGGCCACATCTTTTCACTTTGCACATTTCCGATCCAGAGGGAGGACCTGGTGATACTTAGGCCGAGTTTGCAGATGACCCCCGAGCCAGGAGGCGGAGGGTGGGAGGGGGATCATCTACTGAGAGACGTGGATGGGTTGGGAGAGCGGGCAGAGGATTTGCAGGGGGATCACAGCGCGGGGAAACTGTGGGGCCAAGCACTTCAGCGGGAAGAATGAAGGCATGGGCTATTTTACAAATGGACAAATTCAGAAGTTGCGGGTGCAAAGGGACTTGGAGAACTAGTGCAGGGCTCCGAAGTTAAGGTGTGTACTAATGACAGCGAGACACTTTGACAATGAGGGATTTCTGCAGCCAGATGGTAGTGAATGTGGAATTCATTGCCACAGGATGCTGGAAGACAAATCAATGGGTATATTTAAAATGGAGATTGATGGGTTCTTGATTGGTGAGGGGGTTTAGGGTTACTGGGAAAAGACGGGAGAATGAAGTTGAGAAAAAAAGCAGCCATGATTGGAAGGTGGGACAGAATCAATGGGCCAAATGGCCTAATTCTGTTCCTATAATCTTAGAGTGTGAAGTGTCCAAGGTTAAAGACAGAGTCGTAGAAAAGTAAAACACAGAAATAGGCTCTTCAGCCCATCTAGTCCATGCCAAACCATTTAAACTGCCTACTCCCACCTACTGAAACCGGGACCACGGCCCTCCATATCCCTACCATCCATGTACCTATCCAAACCTCTCTTAAATGTTGAAATCGAGCTCAGCTCATTCCTCACTCTCACGATCCTCTCAGTGAAGAAGTTTCCCCTCATGTTCCTCTTAAACTTTTCACCTTTCACCCTTAACCCATGACCTCTGGTTGTAGTCCCACCCAACCTCAGTGGAAAAAGTCTGCTACCTATACCCCTCTCATAATTTTGTATACCTCTGTCAAATCTCCTCTCAATCTTCTACTTTCCAAGGAATAAAGTCCTAACCTATTCAATCTTCCCTTATAACTCGGGTCCTCCAGACCCAAAACATGCTCGTAAATTTTCTCTGCACTCTTTCACCCTATTTACATCTTTCCTGTAGGTAGGTGACCGAAACTGCACACGATACTCCAAATGTCACCAATGTCTTGTACAACTTCAGTGTAACATCCCATCTCCTTGTGCTCAGTATGGTGATTTATGAAGTCCAATGTGCCAAAAGCTTTCTTTACAACTCTATCTACCTGTGACGCCACTTTCAATAACCTATGGATTTTATATTTTATATAAGTAGCTAAGGTATAGACATTTAGATAGGGCATAAGATATGATGGCATGAATAGCGATTTCATTTGACATAAAAATTGTGCTTTTTCTGACAGTAGCAGTAAAGGGCAATACATAAAATTACTACAGTACTATCTTAGGCACCTTAGCTAAGTACCTAAGACTTTTGCACAACGCTGTATATTATATAAAATACTGTCAGAGAAACCATGAGAAAGTTAAATTGCTAGAAAGATAATAATTCTACAGAATAATTTAACATTGTTTAGCTAAGAAAAGACCCTGATATAAATATTAGAAGGCAGAAGGGGTTTTAGGTTGTTTACAGAGATAGAGGAGGTTATATGGAATGAGGCTTTGGAGTATGTTAACTCCTGTTCTGTCAATGCCAGGCTTTGTTTAATACAATTTAAAATCCTACATAGACTGTATTACTCAAAAGTAAGGATTCATAAAATATTCCCGGAGGTGTCTCCAGTGTGTAAGAAATGCAAGTCCTTGGAGGCAAATTTGTAACACAGTTATGCTTTATGTCCCAGGATACAAGAGTACTGGGAGCAAATATTTGAGGTCCTATCAAAGGTACTAAAGGTTCAGATAATGCCAGACCCCATTTTAATAATTTCTGGATCTTCTGTGAGGTCAAATAAATTCCAGGCTACCCAGCAACAACTCCTGACCTGTGGCATACTTAATGGAAAGAAACTCATACTGATGTTCTGGAAAAAGGAGGAAACTCCATCACTCAGACAATGGCTGGTTGCATTAATGGATACTCTGCATCTAGAGAGGATAAGATACGTTATCAAGGACAGACTCAAGGAATTTGAAAAAACCTGGCAACCATTACTGTTATATTTAGAAGAGACTGACAGCTGAACTAAGTGTGGGAGGCGGTAGGACCTAAAGAGCACATACGGGAGGGGTGAGGGGAGGGGAGGGCTGGGAAGGGGTGGTAGGGTTTCCTTTGCTTTTTGCTTGTTTACTACACATACATTCATTTGACTTTCATTATCTTGTTATAACCATATAACCATATAACAACTACAGCGCGGAAACAGGCCATCTCGGCCCTTCTAGTCCGTGCCGAACTCTTACTCTCACCTCGTCCCACTGACCTGCACTCAGCCCATAACCCTCTATTCCTTTCCTGTCCATATATCTATCCAATTTAACTTTAAATGACAACATCGAACCTGCCTCAACCACTTCTGCTGGAAGCTCGTTCCACACAGCTACCACTCTGAGTAAAGTTCCCCCTCGTGTTACCTCTAAACTTTTGCCCTTTAACTCTCAACTCATGTCCTCTTGTTTGAATCTCCCCCACTCTCAATGGAAAAAGCCTATCCACGTCAACTCTATCTATTCCCCTCATAATTTTAAATACCTCTACCAAGTCCCCTCTCAACCTTCTACACTCCAAAGAATAAAGACCTAACTTGTTCAACATTTCTCCGTAACTTAGGAGATGAAACCCGGGCAACATTTTAGTAAACCTCCTCTGTACTCTCTCAATTTTATTGACATCTTTCCTATAATTCGGTGACCAGAACTGTACACAATATTCCAAATTTGGCCTTACCAATGCCTATTAATTTCAACATTACATCCCAACTCCTATACTCAATGCTCTGATTAATAGAGGCCAGCAAACCAAAAGCTTTCTTCACCACCCTATCCACATGAGATTCCACCTTCAGGGAACTATGCACCATTATTCCTAGATCCCTCTGTTCTACTGCATTCTTCAATGCCCGCCCATTTACCATGTATGTCCTATTTTGATTAGTCCTACCAAAATGTAGCACCTCACTTTTATCAGCATTAAACTCCATCTGCCATCTCTCAGTCCACTCTTCTAACTGGCCTAAATCTCTCTGCAAGCTTTGAAAACCACAACACCACCTATCTGAGTATGAGAAGGAAAAGGAAAATGAAGCATTGTACTTTAGGACATTGTCGGTTGTGGTTAAGCTGATGTTGCTTCACAATAAAAACACTTGAAAGCAGAAGGGGTTTTAGGAGTTATAGTGGTGACGACGTAGAAACCACTCCTGAGTCCAAGAAGAGTTCCAGATTCTGTGAACTGGAACTCTGTGGCACAGTTCCCTAACTTGCAAGAATTGTGCTTGTGTATTGTGGAAGTATAATCTGTCTCAGAATTTGCCCCTGAAAATAAAATATGTTTAGAATAAATATCTCTGTTTAATCTGCTCTGTGAACTGGAAGTACTGCTTCCTTTTGTGATAGTCGGGTCCGGTATCTGTTGCTCAGTTGTGATTATTGTCAGTGTTACCCCTTGAGAAAAAAGGCTAAACTAGTTAAGAAAATTAGTCTTTGAAATAAAGGTTGATACAATATAATCTCCCCGAGATGAAGGTACTTGCAGACATTTGTAGCTGGTAGACTTCTGCTGTTAAGTTTAGGATTCATGTGAAAAGAAGCATTATTTAAGTACATTTACTGTACATTATCATACTCTACCTTGAGATTTGTTTCCTTGTGGAATTTACAGGAAAATAAAGAAATTCACTAGAATGTAACAGAACTATATGTACACAAAGACTGACGAACAGCCGATGTGCAAAAGAAGACAAACTGTGCAAATGTATTGAGAACGTGAGTTGTAGAGTCCTTGGAAGTGAGTCTGTAGGTTGTGGAGTCAGTTTAGAGCTGAGTTGAGTGAAGTTATTCACAGCAGTTCGAGAGCCTGGCGGTTGAGGGTTAATAACTTCTCCTGAACCTGGTGGTGTGGGTCCTGGGGCTCCTGTACCTTCTTCCTGATGGTGGAAGGGTAATAACTGTTCCTGAAGCTGATGGTGTGGGTCCTGAGGCTCCTGTACCTTCTTCCTGATAATTGAGGGGTAATAACTGTTCCTGAACCTGGTGGTGTGAGTCCTGAGGCTCCTGTACCACCTTCTGGATGGTTGAAGGGTAATAACTGTTCCTGAAGCTGATGGTGTGGGTCCTGAGGCTCCTGTACCTTCTTCCTGATAATTGAGGGGTAATAACTGTTCTTGAACCTGGTGGTGTGAGTCCTGAGGCTCCTGTCTTTTTCTGGATGACTGAGGGGTAATAACAGCTCCTGAACCTGGTGGTGTGGGACCTAAAGCTCCTGCACCTCCTGCCCGATGGTAGTAGGGTGAGCGGGAACATCACCACCAGCCTGTCCTGATCTAACCACATAGAGATGGCACGGCCAGGAAAGCCCACCAGTGCCTCTGCTTCCTCAGGGAGCTTTGTTAGGCATGTAGCCGTGGAGTCTCAGCTATATATACCGAAAGCACCCTGACCAAATACACGGGAGCACAAGAGCCTGCAGACACTGGAACCTGGGGCAGCACGCAGCCTGCTGGAGGACCTCAGCAGGTCGAGTGAGGGGAAAGCAGCCGTCGACATTTCAGGCCAAAACCCAGCCCCAGGGCTTCCAGCTGAGTTCCTCTGGCAGATTGTATGCTGCGTCGCGGCCTCGTAGGGCGACTGCTCTGCCCGAAACTGAGAGGAAAAAGGACGGAGCTAGTGGACAACCAAGAGGAAGTCCGCAGAGGCTGGGAACCTGAGCAGCACCCACAAAATTGCTGGAGGAACTCAGCAGGCCAGGCAGCATCTGTGGAGAAAGAAAAGTAGAGTCGACGTTTCGGGCCCTGAAACCCTTCGGCAGGAATAGAGACAGGAGCTTGTGGATGCAGCTCAGAGCATCACAGAACCTAGCCTCCCCTCAGAATCCGAATCAGGTTTAATATCACTGGCATACGTCATAAAATTCGTTGCCTTTGCGGCAGCAGTATAATGCAGTTATATAATAATAGAAAAAACTGTGAATTACATTATATTAGATAGTGAAATTAAATTAGTTATGCAAAGATAGAATTAGAACATAGAACATAGAATAGTACAGCACAGTACAGACCCTTTGGCCCACAACGTTGTGCCAACCCTTAAACCCTTCCTCCCATATAACCCCGCCACCTTAAATTCCTCCATATACCTGTCTAGTAGTCTCTTAAACTTCACGAGTGTATCTACCTCCACCACTGACTCACGCAGTGCATTCCACGCACCGACCACTCTCTGAGTAAAAAACCTTCCTCTAATATCCCCCTTGAACTTCCCACCCCTTACCTTAAAGCCATGTCCTCTTGTATTGAGCAGTGGTGCCCTGGGAAAGAGGCGCTGGCTATCCACTCTATCTATTCCTCTTAATATCTTGTACACCTCTATCATGTCTCCTCTCATCCTCCTTCTCTCCAAAGAGTAAAGCCCGAGCTCCCTTCATCTCTGATCATAATGCATACTTTCTAAACCAGGCCCCATCCTGTTAAATCTCCCCTGTACCCTTTCCAATGCTTCCACATCCTTCCTATAGTGAGGCGACCAGAACTGGACACAGTACTCCCAAGTGTGGCCTAACCAGTTTTATAGAGCTGCATCATTACATCGCGACTCTTAAACTCTATCCCTCGACTTATGAAAGCTAACACCCCATAAGCTTTCTTAACTACTCTGTCCACCTGTAGAAGAAGTAGTGAGATAGTGTTCGTGGGATCAATGTCCATTCAGGAACGCAATGGCAGAGGGGGAAGAAGCTGTTCCTGAGGCTCCAGTTCCTCATCTTGATGAGAGCAATGAGACTCAGAATTAAAGCCCCCACCCACCCCGGACGTTCTCTCTTCTCTCCCCCCACCCCCAGGGGGGAGATGCTGAAGTCTGAAAGCACGCACCACCAGGCTGACCCCGCTGTTATAAGGTCGTTGAACAGTCTCTTTGTGTGATGAGACGGACTCTGGGCTCTCAGTTGACCCCGTCATGACCTTGTCTGCCTGCACTCACTTGCCCTGTAACTGCAACAGCTTATTCTGTTCCGTTAATGCTCGTCCCTCGTACGATATCAATGTACTGGTGTGGCAGAGACCTATACGAATGGCATGCAGAAGCAGGTGGCAATGGTAGACCAATTCATTCTCTGATCGTCTCAGGATGAGCAGCTGAATCCCTGTTGCCGGTCTGATAGACGGAGAGTAGTCACTGTCTAGTCTCCTCTTTAATCTCGTTCTCACCTCTGTTCCTTTCCAAAGAAATCCTCGACTAGAAGCTTTCCTGGTAATGTGGTGAAGGCCCGTGGGAAAGAGGCCTCAGCGTCGAACTGGTTGGAGGCCCTGCCCTTACGAAGCTGAAAGAGGCCTCAGCGTCAAATAGGACTGCGGCCCTGCCCTTACGAAGCTGAATGAGGCCTCAGGGTCAAACAGGATAGCGACCCTGCCCTTACGAAGATGAAAGAGGCCTCAGCGTCAAACAGGATGGAGGCCTTGCCCTTTTGAAGCTGAATGAGGCCTCAGCAGCAAATAGGACTGCGGCCCTGCCCTTACGAAGCTGAATGAGGCCTCAGGGTCAAACAGGATTGCGACCCTGCCCTTACGAAGCTGAATGAGGCCTCAGCATCAAATAGGACTGCGACCCTGCCCTTACGAAGCTGAATGAGGCCTCAGGGTCAAATAGAATGGTGGCCCTGCCCTTATGAAGCTGAAAGAGGCCTCCGCATTGAACAGGATGGCGGCCCTACCCTTATGAAGACCGTTTCTTTCTCAATCCATCTGCTTTGGACTCTGTGAAGCTGGACTGTCACAACGTGGCCGGAGTGAGAGAATTCCAGAATCCAGGAACGTGGTGGTTATGTGTGTGATAGGCCCGAGGGGGCAGTGGTGAATTCAAATGACCAGCTGACTAAAGTGCTGAGGCAGATCTCTTTCTATATATACATATAGTGCTTTGTATGTTGTATTAAACAGAATTAAATAAACACTGACTCTTGGCTTATTCACCACAGCATGATGTACAATTTTCACTGTTCCATTGGTCTGCTTTGTCAGTTACTGGGTTACAACATAGAACATAGGAACCTACAGCACATTTCAGACCCTTTGGCCCACAATGTTGTGCCAACCATGTAACCTACTCTAGAAACTGTCCAGAATTTCCCTACTGAATAGCCCTCTATTTTTCTAAGCTTCATGTACCTATCCAAAAGGCTCTTAAAAGACCCTATTGTATCTGCCTCCACCACCGTTGCTGGCAGTACATTCCACGCACCTAGCACTCTCTGTGTGGAAAACGTAACTCTGACATTCCCGCTGTACCTACTTCCAAGCACCTTAAAACTATGCCCCCTTGTGTTAGCTATTTCAGCCCTGGGAAAAAGCCTTTGGCTATCCACACGATCAATGCCCCTCATCATCTTATATACCTCTATCAGGTCACTTCTCATCCTCCATCACTCCAAGGAGAAAAGGCCGAGTTCACTCAACCTATTCTCATAAGGCATCCTCCCCAATCCAGGCAACATCCTTGTAAATCTCCTCTGCACTCTCTCTCTAATACCCACATCCTTCCTGTAGTGAGGCCACCACAAATGAACACGGTACTCCAAGCTGCAACATTACCTCATGGCTCTTGAACTCAATCCCATGGTTCACACCATACAACACTGTCAACCTGCGTAACAGCTTTGAGTGCCCTATGGACACGGACCCCAAGATCCCTCTGATCCTCCACACTGTCAAGAGTCTTACCATTAATATTATATTCTGTCTTCAAATTGGACCTACCAAAATGAACCACCTCACACTTATCTGGGTTGAACTCCATCTGCCACTTCTCAGCCCAGTTCTGCATCCTATCGATGTCCCGCTGTAATCTCTGACAGCCCTCCACACTATCCACAAAACCCCCAACCTTTGTGTCATCAGCAAACTTACTAACCCATCCCTCCACTTCCTCATCCAGGTCATTTGTAAAAAATCACAAAGAGTAGGGGTCCCAGAACAGATCCCTGAGGCACACCACTGGTCACCGGCCTTCATCCAGGATATGAACTATTGTGGTGAGGATTTGTCTATTTGCTTTCAAAGCCTCCTGACTGGAAACTGGAACTTTTGTTTTGCCCCTTTTTCCCCAATGCTGTTTGGAGTTATTGAGTCTCATAACACAGAAACAGGCCATTTGGCCCCTCGGTCCATGCTGACCGAGATTCCCAGCTGCTCACGTTTGGTTCAGACCTTTCCTATCTGTTGTCCCGTCCGAGTACCTTTTAAATGTTAAAACGCTGGTCTCAACCACTTCCTCTGGAAGCACGTTCCATATACGGACCACCCTCTAGTTTAAAAAGTTGCCCCTGAGCTTCCAGTTAAATCTCTCCCCTCTCACCTTCATAGTTCCAAGTAAATTCATTATCAAAGTGCGTATGTGTCACCCTCTACAACCCTGAGATTCAATTCCTGGTGGGCATACTCCATCAGTCCAACAACCGTCATAGAATCAATGAAAGACCGCACGACCAGCCGGTGTGTGAAAGGCAACAAACTGTTTAGAAAGAAATAATAGTCATAAATAAATGTTGAGAGCATGAGATGAGGAGTCATTGAAAGTGGCTCCATAGGTTGTGGGAACAGATCAGTGATGGGGTGAGTGACATTATCCCCTCCGTTTCTAAAGCTTGATGGTTGAGGGGTAATAACTGCTCCTGAACCTGGTGGTGTGAGTCCTGATGGCAGAAGGGACCTTAGACTTCTTGTCCTTGGTTCCCCAACCCGAGAAAAAGACTGGGCTTATAGATGCCCCGTTGCTCTCTTCTTTCCCTGAGGATCACTCTCTATGTGAATCCCCCCTTATCCACTCATCCCTCCCTGCTGATCTCCACCCCCCCCCCCGGCACTTATCCCCATAAGAGCTCTGCCTACCCCTACACCTCCTCCCTCCCTCACCACCCTTCAGGGCTCCAAACACTCCTTCCGGTGCGGTGACATTTCACGTGTGAGTCTGCCGGGATGGGCTGCTGTATCCAATGCAGCCTCCTCTACAGCAGTGAGACCCGATGCACCATAGATTGGGGAACCACTTCATCGAGCACCCTCATTCCATCCGCCACAACGGCCGGGATTTCCCCTTGACCACTCGCGCATTTCAATTCTGCCTCCCGTTCCCATTCTGGCAGGCCGGTCCATGTCCACGATGAGGCCACACTCAGGCTGGAGGAGCAACACCTCCATCTGGGTAGCCTCCAACCTGATGGCACGAACATTGACTTCTCTAACTTCTGGTAAATTTTCCCCAGCCCTTCCCTCCTTATCCACTTCCAGTTCTGGTTCCCCTCTCACCCCTTCTCACTGGCCCATCACCTCCCTCTCGTGCCTCTCCTCCTCCCTCTTCTTCCTCGGCCCACTGCCCTCTCCAATCAGATTCCTCCTTCTTCATCCCTTTACCTCTTCCACCTACCCCGTCTCAGCTTCTTACTTTACCCCTTCACCCCTCACCCAGTCTCACCTATCATCTGCCAGCCTGTTCTCCTCCCCTTTCCCTCTCCCCACCCCACCCCACCTTCTTATTCTGGCTTCTGTTCCCTTCATTCCCAGTCCTGGTGCAGGGTCTGGGCCTGAAACATCGACCGTTTATTCCCCACCCAACGGATGCCACCTGACCTGCTGAGTTCCTCCAGCATTCTGTGTGTGTTGTTCAGTATCTCCTGTGTGTACATTAATGTCCCTCATGATTTTGAACACGCCTATAAGATCAGCCGTCATTGTTCCCTCCATAACCCAGTACCTCAGCTCCCGGCAACATCCTTGTAAATCTCCTCGGCACTCTTTCCAGAATAATGGCATCTTTCCTACAGCGAGACGATCAAAACTGAGCACAATATTCCATTTTCGGCCTCACCAGCACCTCGTACACCTCCACGATTTCTGTGCCCTGACCGGAGGAGGCCAGCGTGCTACAAGTTCCTTGAAGAAACCTTGCTGAGTTGGGCAGGAGTACAGCACAGTGGCCCCGTGGCCCAGTGGTTCATCTGCTGCCTCACAGCGCTGGGGTCCCGAGTTCGATCCTGACCTCTGGCTCTGTGTGTGGAGCTCGCACGTTGTCGCTGAGACGGTGTGGGATTCCCCAAGTACAGGCCAGCGAGGGGGCGGGTCAGGGGGGTCCCCCAGATAGACGGGAGTGAGGGAGATGGGAGTGGTTAGAAGGAGCTTCCCAGATACATGGGAGTGAGGGAGATGGAGGGGGATAGAGGGAGCTCCCCAGATAAATGGGGGTGAGGTTGTTGGGGGTGGGGGTTAGAGGGAGCTCCCCAGATAAATGGGGGTGAGGTTGTAGGGGAGGGGTCAGAGGGAGCCCCCCACATAGATGGGAGTGAGGGAGATGGGAGTGGTTAGAGGGAGCTTCCCAGATACATGGGAGTGAGGGAGATGGAGGGGGATAGAGGGAGCCCCCCAGATAAATGGGGGTGAGGGAGTTGGGGTGGGGGTCAGAGGGAGCACCCCAGATACACGGGAGTGAGGGAGATGGAATCGGTCAGAGGGAGCACCCCACATAGATGGGAGTGAGGGAGATGGGCGTGGTTAGAGGGAGCTTCCCAGATACATGGGAGTGAGGGAGATGGTTCACAGGAGCTCCCCAAACATGGAGGGGGAGGAAGTGGGTTAGAGGGAGCTCCCCAAAAACAGGAAAGAAGGGGTTACGGGACTTCCCTACATACAATGGAAAGAGGGGGTTTAGATGGAGTTCCTGTGTACAGGGAGTGAAAAGTGATTAGAGGGAGTTCCCTCCACACAGGAGAGTGAGGGGGTTTAGAGGGAGTTCCCTCCATACAGGGGAGTGAGGGGGTTTAGAGGGAATTCCCTCCGTACAGGAGGGTGAGGGGTTTAGAGGGAGTTCCCTCCATACAGGGGAGTGAGGGGTTTAGAGGGTGTTCCCTCCATACAGGAGGGTGAGGGGTTTAGAGGGAGTTCCCTCCATACAGGGGAGTGAGGGGGTTTAGAGGGAATTCCCTCCGTACAGGAGGGTGAGGGGTTTAGAAGGAGTTCCCTCCATACAGGGGAGTGAGGGGGTTTAGAGGGAGTTCCCTCCATACAGGAGGGTGAGGGGTTTAGAGGGAGTTCCCTCCATACAGGGGAGTGAGGGGGTTTAGAGGGAATTCCCTCCGTACAGGAGGGTGAGGGGTTTAGAAGGAGTTCCCTCCATACAGGGGAGTGAGGGGGTTTAGAGGGAGTTCCCTCCATACAGGAGGGTGAGGGGTTTAGAGGGAGTTCCCTCTGTACAGGGGAGTGAGGGGGTTTAGAGGGAATTCCCTCCGTACAGGAGGGTGAGGGGTTTAGAAGGAGTTCCCTCCATACAGGGGAGTGAGGGGGTTTAGAGGGAGTTCCCTCCATACAGGGGAGTGAGGGGGTTTAGAGGGAATTCCCTCCATACAGGAGGGTGAGGGGTTTAGAG
Organism: Mobula hypostoma; assembly: GCF_963921235.1. Lineage (NCBI taxonomy): Eukaryota > Metazoa > Chordata > Chondrichthyes > Myliobatiformes > Myliobatidae > Mobula > Mobula hypostoma. The sequence goes on along the minus strand of NW_026948139.1, from coordinate 65,214 downwards.
GGAGTTCCCTCCATACAGGGGAGTGAGGGGGTTTAGAGGGAGTTCCCTCCATACAGGGGAGTGAGGGGTATTTAGAGGGAGTTCCCTCCATACAGGGGAGTGAGGGGGTTTAGAGGGAGTTCCCTCCATACAGGGGAGTGAGGGGGTTTAGAGGGAATTCCCTCCATACAGGAGGGTGAGGGGTTTAGAGGGAGTTCCCTCCATACAGGGGAGTGAGGGGGTTTAGAGGGAGTTCCCTCCATACAGGGGAGTGAGGGGGTTTAGAGGGAATTCCCTCCGTACAGGAGGGTGAGGGGTTTAGAAGGAGTTCCCTCCATACAGGGGAGTGAGGGGGTTTAGAGGGAGTTCCCTCCATACAGGAGGGTGAGGGGTTTAGAGGGAGTTCCCTCTGTACAGGGGAGTGAGGGGTTTAGAGGGTGTTCCCTCCATACAGGAGGGTGAGGGGTTTAGAGGGAGTTCCCTCCATACAGGGGAGTGAGGGGGTTTAGAGGGAATTCCCTCCATACAGGGGAGTGAGGGGTATTTAGAGGGAGTTTCCTCCATAGAGGGGAGTGAGGGGGTTTAGAGGGAGTTTCCTCCATACAGGGGAGTGAGGGAGTTTAAAGGGAATTCCCTCCATACAGGAGGGTGAGGGGTTTAGAGGGAGTTCCCTCCATACAGGGGAGTGAGGGGGTTTAGAGGGAGTTCCTTCCATACAGGGGAGTGAGGGGGTTTAGAGGGAGTTTCCTCCATACAGGGGAGTGAGGGGGTTTAGAGGGAGTTCCCTCCATACAGGGGAGTGAGGGGGTTTAGAGGGAGTTCCCTCCATACAGGAGGGTGAGGGGGTTTAGAGGGAGTTCCCTCCATACAGGGGAGTGAGGGGGTTTAGAGGGAGGTCCCTCCATACAGGGGAGTGAGGGGGTTTAGAGGGAGTTCCCTCCATACAGGGGAGTGAGGGGGTTTAGAGGGAGTTCCCTCCATACAGGGGAGTGAGGGGGTTTAGAGGGAGTTCCCTCCATACAGGAGGGTGAGGGGTTTAGAGGGAGTTCCCTCCATACAGGGGAGTGAGGGGGTTTAGAGGGAATTCCCTCCGTACAGGAGGGTGAGGGGTTTAGAAGGAGTTCCCTCCATACAGGGGAGTGAGGGGGTTTAGAGGGAGTTCCCTCCATACAGGAGGGTGAGGGGTTTAGAGGGAGTTCCCTCTGTACAGGGGAGTGAGGGGGTTTAGAGGGAATTCCCTCCGTACAGGAGGGTGAGGGGTTTAGAAGGAGTTCCCTCCATACAGGGGAGTGAGGGGGTTTAGAGGGAGTTCCCTCCATACAGGGGAGTGAGGGGGTTTAGAGGGAATTCCCTCCATACAGGAGGGTGAGGGGGTTTAGAGGGAGTTCCCTCCATACAGGGGAGTGAGGGGGTTTAGAGGGAGTTCCCTCCATACAGGGGAGTGAGGGGGTTTAGAGGGAATTCCCTCCATACAGGAGGGTGAGGGGTTTAGAGGGAGTTCCCTCCATACAGGGGAGTGAGGGGGTTTAGAGGGAGTTCCCTCCATACAGGGGAGTGAGGGGTATTTAGAGGGAGTTCCCTCCATACAGGGGAGTGAGGGGGTTTAGAGGGAGTTTCCTCCATACAGGGGAGTGAAGGAGTTTAGAGGGAATTCCCTCTGTACAGGAGGGTGAGGGGTTTAGAGGGAGTTCCCTCCATAAAGGGGAGTGAGGGGGTTTAGAGGGAGTTCCCTCCATACAGGGGAGTGAGGGGGTTTAGAGGGAATTCCCTCCGTACAGGAGGGTGAGGGGTTTAGAAGGAGTTCCCTCCATACAGGGGAGTGAGGGGGTTTAGAGGGAGTTCCCTCCATACAGGAGGGTGAGGGGTTTAGAGGGAGTTCCCTCTGTACAGGGGAGTGAGGGGTTTAGAGGGTGTTCCCTCCATACAGGAGGGTGAGGGGTTTAGAGGGAGTTCCCTCCATACAGGGGAGTGAGGGGGTTTAGAGGGAATTCCCTCCATACAGGGGAGTGAGGGGTATTTAGAGGGAGTTTCCTCCATAGAGGGGAGTGAGGGGGTTTAGAGGGAGTTTCCTCCATACAGGGGAGTGAGGGAGTTTAAAGGGAATTCCCTCCATACAGGAGGGTGAGGGGTTTAGAGGGAGTTCCCTCCATACAGGGGAGTGAGGGGGTTTAGAGGGAGTTCCCTCCATACAGGGGAGTGAGGGGGTTTAGAGGGAGTTCCCTCCATACAGGGGAGTGAGGGGGTTTAGAGGGAGATCCCTCCATACAGGAGGGTGAGGGGTTTAGAGGGATTTCCCTCCATACAGGGGAGTGAGGGGGTTTAGAGGGAGTTCCCTCCATACAGGGGAGTGAGGGGTTTAGAGGGAGTTCCCTCCATACAGGAGGGTGAGGGGATTTAGAGGGAGTTCCCTCCATACAGGGGAATGAGGGGGTTTAGAGGGAGTTCCCTCCATACAGGAGGGTGAGGGGGTTTAGAGGGAGTTCCCTCCATACACGGGAATGAGGGGGTTTAGAGGGAGTTCCCTCCATACAGGAGGGTGAGGGGTTTAGAGGGAGTTCCCTCCATACAGGAGGGTGAGGGGTTTAGAGGGAGTTCCCTCCATACAGGAGGGTGAGGGGGTTTAGAGGGAGTTCCCTCCATACAGGGGAGTGAGGGGGTTTAGAGGGAATTCCCTCCATACAGGGGAGTGAGGGGGTTTAGAGGGAGTTCCCTCCATACAGGAGGGTGAGGGGTTTAGAGGGAGTTCCCTCCATACAGGAGGGTGAGGGGGTTTAGAGGGAGTTCCCTCCATACAGGGGAATGAGGGGGTTTAGAGGGAGTTCCCTCCATACAGGAGGGTGAGGGGGTTTAGAAGGAGTTCCCTATACACAGGGAAGTGAAGGATGGGGTAAACTCCCCAGATACAGGACAGTGAGGGAGGGTTTTAAAGGGAGTTCCCTACATACAGGGGAATGAGGAGTTTAGAGGGAGATTCCTCCATACAGGAGAGTGAGGGAAGGTGTAAGAGGGAGCTTCCCACACACAGGGGAGTGAGAGTGGGAATTCGAAAGGCCTACTCAAAATTAAAAAAAATAATTTGCCTCATATTTCTTCCAAGCGATTGACAACCCACTCTCCAAACTTGACACAAGAGTTTGTGCGGACGCTGGGAATTGTGAGCAGCACAGACAAAACGCTGGAGAACTCATCGGGTCAGGCAGCATCTGTGGAGGGACGTGAACTGTCGACGTTTCGGGCCGAGACCCTTCACCAGGACTGGAACGGAATACAAAGGGTGGGGGGGGGCACGAGCTGGCAGGTGATAGGTGTGTCCAGGTGAGGGGGGATGTGGAAGTCGATGGGTGGAGGGAGAGAGGATGAAAGTGAATGAAGTGAGAAGCTGGCAGGTGATGCTTGGAAGAGGCAAAGGGCTAAAGGCTGAAGAAGTGGTGGGAGGACCACTGGAACGAGGGAGTACAAAATTGGCGGGGTGGGCAGAGAGCAATGAAACCAGAGGGGAGTGGTTACTGGAAGTTAGAGAAATCGATATTGATACTGTGAGGTTGGACACCAGCCGGACAAAATATGAAGTGTTTCCCCTTTAACCTGTGCTTGGCCTCATTGATAGTAGTAGTGGAGGCTGTGGACAGACATGTTAGTGTAGCCCCCAGAAGGCTTGGTCCAGGTTATTGGAATGTTTCAAACCTCCCTCTAAACTTCCGGCAGAACACTTAATACTGCCGATACCTTTCGGAATGACTGCCTCCTTTTGCATTTGACCCTTTCATTTCCCTAGTCTTTCGGACCTCAAACTGACCCGTCCCAAAGTTTCCAAACACACTTACAAACCTTTCCCTAAACCTTGTGAAACTTTCCTAATCATTCTAAGCTTGTTCTAAAAATGGTCCACGTCTCCTTAAAACCTTTTTTCAGGTATGCTCAGAACTTTTCCGACCTATGCAAACTCATTCCAAACTTTTCTAGACTTGGTAAATGCAGGAAAAACTGTAAACTCTGTGAACTCACCTCTGAATGTACCAAAAGCTGCCATTCACTGCAATCTTTCTGAATCCATGGCAAACTTTCAAAATCATTGTAAACTGTCTCCAGGTTCAAAAGCTTCCTTTCAACCTTTAACTTTCACCAGGTTTTAAACATTCGCTCCAAAGCTTTTGCAAACTATGTCATAATTGCTCCGTAAACACGAGGAATTCTGCAGATGCTGGAAATTCAAGCAACACACATCAAAGTTGCTGGTGAACGCAGCAGGCTAGGCAGCATCTGTAGGAAGAGGTACAGTCGACGTTTCAGGCCGAGACCCTTCGTCAGGACTAACTGAAGGAAGAGTTAGTAAGAGATTTGAAAGTGGGAGGGGGAGGGGGAGATCCAAAACGACAGGAGAAGACAGGAGGGGGAGGGATGGAGCCAAGAGCTGGACAGTTGGTTGGCAAAGGGGATATGAGAGGATCATGGGACAGGAGGCCCAGGGAGAAGGAAAGGGGGGGGAAATACCCAGAGGATGGGCAAGGGGTATAGTCAGAGGGACAGAGGGAGAAAAAGGAGAGAGAGAGAAAGAATGCGTGTATATAAATAAATAATGGATGGGATATGAGGGGGAGGTGGGGCATTAGCAGAAGTTAGAGAAGTCAATGTTCATGCCGTCAGGTTGGAGGCTACCCAGGCGGAATATAAGGTGTTGTTCCTCCAACCTGAGTGTGGCTTCATCTTTACAGTAGAGGAGGCCGTGGATAGACATGTCAGAATGGGAATGGGATGTGGAATTAAAATGTGTGGCCACTGGGAGATCCTGCTTTCTCTGGTGGACAGAGCGTAGGTGTTCAGTGAAACGATCTCCCAGTCTGCGTTGGGTCTCGCCAATATATAGAAGGCCACATCGGGAGCACGGGACGCAGTATATCACCCCAGACTCACAGGTGAAGTGTTGCCTCACCTGGAAGGACTGTCTGGGGCCCTGAATGGTAGTGAGGGAGGAAGTGTAAGGGCATGTGTAGCACTTGTTCTGCTTACAAGGATAAGTGTCAGGAGGGAGATCAGTGGGGAGGGATGGAGGGGGGAACGAATGGACAAGGGAGTCGTGTAGCGAGCGATCCCTGCAGAAAGCAGAGAGAGGAGTGGAGGGAAAGATGTGCTTAGTGGTGGGATCCCGTTGGAGGTGGCGGAAGTTACGAAGAATAATATGTTGGACCCGGAGGCTGGTGGAGTGGTAGGTCAGGACGAGGGGAACCCTATTCCTAGTGTGGTGACGGGAGGATGGAGTGAGAGCAGGTGTACGTGAAATGGGGGAGATGCGTTTGAGAGCAGAGTTGATGGTGGAGGAAGGGAAGCCCCTTTCTTTAAAAAAGGACATCTCCCTCGTCCTGGAATGAAAAGCCTCATCCTGAGAGCAGATGCGGTGGAGATGGAGGAATTGCGAGAAGGGGATGGCATTTTAGCAAGAGACAGGGTGAGAAGAGGAATAGTCCAGATAGCTGTGAGAGTCAGTAGGCTTATAGTAGGCATCAGTAGGTAAGCTGTCTCCAGAGATAGAGGCAGAAAGATCTAGAAAGGGGAGGGAGGTGTTGGAAATTGACCAGGTAAACTTAAGGGCAGGGTGAAAGTTGGAGACAAAGTTAATGAAGTCAACGAGTTCTGCATGCGTGCAGGAAGCAGCGCCAATGCAGTCGTCGATGTAGCGAAGGAAAAGTGGGGGACAGATACCAGAATAGGCACGGAACATAGATTGTTCCACAAAGCCAACAGAAAGGCAGGCATAGCTAGGACCCATACGGGTGCCCATAGCTACACCTTTAGTTTGGAGGAAGTGGGAGGAGCCAAAGGAGAAATTATTGAGAGTAAGGACTAATTCCGCTAGACGGAGCAGAGTGGTGGTAGAGGGGAACTGATTAGGTCTGGAATCCAAAAAGAAGTGGAGAGCTTTGAGACCTCCCTGATGGAGGATGGAAGTATATAAGGACTGGACATCCATGGTGAAAATAAAGTGGTGGGGTCAAGGGAACTTAAAATCATCAAAAAGTTTAAGAGCGTGAGAAGTGTCACGAACATAGGTCGGAAGGGATTGAACGAGGGGTGATAAAACAGTGTCGAGGTATGCAGAAACGAGTTCGGTGGGGCAGGAGCAAGCTGAGACAATAGGTCGGCCAGGACAGGCAGGTTTGTGGATCTTGGGTAGGAGGTAGAAACGGGAAGTGCGGGGTGTGGGAACTATAAGGTTGGTAGCAGTGGATGGGAGATCCCCTGAGCGGATAAGGTCGGTGATGGTGTGGGAGACAATGGCCTGGTGCCCCTTTGTGGGGTCATGATCGAGGGGTAAATAAGAGGAGGTATTCATGAGTTGTTGCTGTGCCTCGGCAAGGTAGAGGTCAGTACGCCAGACTACAACAGCACCCCCCTTATCGGCGGGTTTAATAGTAAGGTTAGGATTAGTGCGGAGCGAGTGGAGAGCAGAGCGTTCGGAAGGAGTAAGGTTGGAATGGCAACAAGGTGCGGTGAATTGCTCCGTCTTTTTCCAGACTTTTTAAACAAACTCCGTCGCTACCTTAAGTTGTCTAACACTTTACAATTTTACCAACCTTCTACTCAAAGTAGAGAAATTGTCGGCAAACATTGTAAATGCACTCCAAAGTATTTCTAAACTTTGTTAAAAACTTTTTCAAAAGTTCATAAACTTGCTCCAAAATTTGTGAGACTACACCTGCAGGGCATGTGTCTGGCTGCAGCTCCTGACTGACAATTGGACTTGCCATTTGCCATATGGTAATTTGGAGGAAATCGTCGGTCCTTCCCCCTGCTCGCCTGCAGGTCACCCTTGGGCAAGGTGTAGCACCTGCTTGGTACAGGAACAGGCCCATCAGCACACAATGTTGTGCCAAGCTAATTAAATCAGTCATCAAATGATTAGTAAACTCACCTTTTTGCTTTCTCAGTATCTGTATCCTTCCGTGTGCCTTATTTGAGAGCCTCCTGATTGTATCTGTATCCACCACTACCACAGGCAGCTCGCTTCAGTCTTTGGGTTTAAAACCTTGACCTGTACATCTCTTTTGAATTTATTAGATTAGATTAGATTCAACTTCATTGTCATTGTCAGATGCAAAGCCAGTGAAATGCAGTTAGCATCTGACCAGAAATACAAAGAATACATCAAAGTTGCTGGTGAACGCAGCAGGCCAAGCAGCATCTCTAGGAAGAGGTACAGTCGACGTTTCAGGCCGAGACCCTTCGTCAGGACTAACTGAAGGAAGAGTGAGTAAGGGATTTGAAAGCTGGAGGGGGAGGGGGAGATCCAAAATGATAGGAGAAGACAGGAGGGGGAGGGATAGAGCCGAGAGCTGGACAGGTGATAGGCAAAAGGGATATGAGAGGATCATGGGACAGGAGGTCCGGGAAGAAAGACACGGGGGGGGGTGACCCAGAGGATGGGCAAGAGGTATATTCAGAGGGACAGAGGGAGAAAAAGGAGAGTGAGAGAAAGAATGTGTGCATAAAAATGAGTAACAGCTGGGGTACGAGGGGGGGGTGGGGCCTAGCGGAAGTTAGAGAAGTCAATGTTCATGCCATCAGGTTGGAGGCTACCCAGACGGAATATAAGGTGTTGTTCCTCCAACCTGAGTGTGGCTTCATCTTTACAGTAGAGGAGGCTTCTCTAACTTCCGCTAGGCCCCACCTCCCCCTCGTACCCCAGCTGTTACTCATTTTTATGCACACATTCTTTCTCTCACTCTCCTTTTTCTCCCTCTGTCCCTCTGAATATACCTCTTGCCCATCCTCTGGGTCACCCCCCCCCCCGTCTTTCTTCCCGGACCTCCTGTCCCATGATCCTCTCGTATCCCCTTTTGCCTATCACCTGTCCAGCTCTCGGCTCCATCCCTCCCCCTCCTGTCTTCTCCTATCAGTTTGCATCTCCCCCTCCCCCTCCAGCTTTCAAATCCCTTACTCACTCTTCCTTCAGTTAGTCCTGACGAAGGGTCTCGGCCTGAAACATCGACTGCGCCTCTTCCTACAGATGCTGCTTGGCCTGCTGCGTTCACCAGCAACTTTGATGTATGTTGCTTGAATTTCCAGCATCTGCAGAATTCCTGTTGTTTGCGAATACAAAGAATACTGTTATTTACAAAATAACTGCGAATAAAAAGTAGGTGCTACAGCACACAAATATAAAAGTACTGAGACAGTACAATATGGGGGCAATACTATACATACTATACAGTTTTGGCACACATCAACCACAGCCTACCAGTCAACCTCGACTCTTTGCAATTCGCCTACCGGAGCAACAGGTCAACGGCAGGTGCCATCTCTCTGGCCCTGCATTCCTCCTTAGAACACCTGGAGAATAAAGACGCATACGTAAGGCTCCTTTTCATTGACTACAGCTCTGCCTTTAATACCATGGTTCCAAATAAACTGATTCCTAAGCTCCGGAACCCGGGCCTTAGCACTCAGATCTGCAACTGGATCTTCAACTTCCTCACAGACAGAACCCAGGCTGTAAAAATAGGGGACAAGCTCTCCTCTACAATCACTCTGAGCACCGGTGCTCCACAAGGCTGTGTACTCAGCCCCCTGCTCTACTCACTTTACACCCATGATTGTGTAGCCAAGTTTCCATCAAACTCAGTATATAAGTTTGCTGATGACACAACAATTGTAGGCCGTATCTTGGGTAATGATGAGTTTGAGTACAGAGAGGAAATTAAGAACCTGGTGACATGGTGTGAAGACAATAACCTATCCCTCAACGTCAGCAAGACGAAGGAATTGGTTGCTGACTTCAGAAGGAGTAGCGGACCGCACGACCCAATTTACATCGGTGGTGCGCAAGTGGAACAGGTCAAAAGCTTTAAGTTCCTTGGGGTCAATATCACAAATGGCCTGACTTGGTCCAACCAAGCAGAGTTCACTGCCAAGAAGGCCCACCAGCGCCTTTACTTCCTGAGAAAGCTAAAGAAATTTGGCCTGTCCCCTAAAACCCTCACTAATTTTTATAGATGCACTGTAGAAAGCATTCTTCTAGGGTGCATCACAACCTGGTATGGAAGTTGTCCTGTCCAAGACCGAAAGAAGCTGCAGAAGATCGTGAACACGGTGCAGTACATCACACAAACCAATCTTCCGTCTGTGGACTCACTTTACACCACACGCTGTCGGAGCAGTGCTGCCCGGATAATCAAGGACACGACCCACCCAGCCAACACACTTTTCGTCCCTCTTCCCTCTGGGAGGAGGCTCAGGAGCTTGAAGACTCATACGGCCAGATTTGGGAACAGCTTCTTTCCAACAGTGATAAGACTGCTGAACGGATCCTGACAGGATCTGGGCCGTACCCTCCAAATATCCGGACCTGCCTCTCGGTTTTTTTGCACTACCTTACTTTCCCTTTTCTATTTTCTATTTATGATTTATAATTTAAATTTTTAATATTTACTATTGTTACGTACCCCGTAACTGGGTTGCCAAACCAGCAGAAATGGATCACTCAGTTGGAGTCTGGATTACTAGAACTAAGAAAGTTTTATTAAAGAAATAAGCAACACAGTAATCGAAAGGATAATAAATGCAACAGTTCAGCGATGATAAACACACATGTGCACAGAATTAAGATAACAGCATCAATCAAGCTCTATCGTTGTCTAGGGGTAAATGACCAAATTTCAAAGTGACTCAAAGTTCAGTCCAGTTTAGTAGTTCAGTTCGCAGTAATCGTTGCCATGGCGAGGGACAACGTGGGGGAAGAGAGAGAGAGAACAGGAACAACTGATCATTCAGACATGGCTTCACTCACAGACCGGCGAGATGGCTCACAAGCAGCTTTTGGGCGGGTCCTTGGTGCTGTCACCTGAGGTCACCGACTGTGACCCCTCCTCCAGATGCGGTCGATCCTCTGCAGTGAACCCGGCACCCAGGCAAGGGCGGACACACACCGGGTTCCCGCTGATCGTACCTTTCCACCCTGGCCGTTGTCTGATACTTCTCACCCACTCGTGAGAGGCGCACCGCTTCCAGGGTCTCGTTACCTCGGGTGGCGTGTGTGTGTCCCGCCTTAGCGAACCTGTCCCTTTTTATCCCCCTGCTGGGGTATCGCCTGTCCATCACTTCAAACAGTTCAAGGTTCAAAGGGGGGAGCCGCTCCAGACAGCTCTCTCTCTCCCGTCCCTTCATTACACATCTCCAGATGCTGCTCTATTGTTCCTTATCTCTCCTTCCCCTGAGGGCAGGTGGCAGACCACTTGCTGATGTCACTGATGCTAACCCAGGCCAGCAAACATCTTAATTTTATGTGTATTCTCGTCACACTATCAATTTGTACTCCAGGGAGCACGAAGCGCAGAATCAAATATCACTGTGATGATTGTATGCTCTAGTATCAATTGTTTGGCGACAATAAAGTACAAAGTATAAAGTATACTGCTAAGTGCTGTGATTCAGCAGGGTCACAGCCTCAGGGAAGAAGCTCTTCCTGTGCCTGCTGGTGTGGGAGTGGAGGCTCCTGTAGCGCCTTCCGGATGGGAGGAGAGTAAAAAGTCCATGGTTAGGGTGAGATGCAATCTTGATAATGCTTTTCACCCTGCCCAGGCAGCATTTATTGTAGATGTTCTCAATGGTGGGCAATTGGGTGCCGATAATCCGCTGGGTACCCTCTCACCTTAAACTTAAACTGTGTAGAATTAGCTATTTCAACCTGGGGAGAAAAGTGCTAATCTACTCTGTGTGATCCTTTCATGATCTTTGTCAGGTCTCCCCCTTAACCTCCGCTACTCCACAGAAAACAACTCAGGCACAGTATACCCAACCCCCCTTTATAGCATCTGTGCCCAATTCAAACAGCATCCTGGTAAACCTCGTATGTGCCCTCTCCAAAGCCGTTCCATCCTTCTTACAATGGGGTGACCAGAATTTAACGCTGTACTCCAGATTTGGCCTGACCAGTGTTGTATAATAGGGTGGCAGTGTGGAGACAGGAGGGGTAAAGCCCTCCTTCCCTCCGTTAGTCTCCAGGGCACCCTTGGGCAAGGTGTAGCACCTCCTTATCCCCACAATCAGGGTCACGTGAGCCCACGGGAGCAGCTGGCAGATGGTCGTATGAGCAGCTGGTGCATGTCACAAGTCCTGGTTACGCGACCACAAACAGCAGGCGGACAATCTCCGAAGAGTCACAAACAAGAGAAAATCTGGAGATGCTGGAAATCCGAGCAACACACTCGAAATGCTGAAGGAACTCAGCAGGCCTGGCAGCATCTACAGTAAAAAAGTACAGTTAACACTGAAGCGTCGAATGTACTTTTTTTCCATTGATGCTATCTGGCCTGCTGAGTTCCTCCACCATTTTGAGTGTGAGTCTCTGAAGAGTATTGATAGTGGCTGGGGCAAAGACACTGCCCAGGAGAAGGCAACGGCAAACCACTTCTGTTGAAAAATTTGCCAAGAACAATCACGGTCAAAGACAGTGATCGCCCACATCATATGACACGGCACGTAATGATGATGTCATCCGACAGGGCACATAGGGAATGAATGAGTAGCTGGTGAGAGAGTTGGTCTTCAGCTCCCAGAAGACCAAATGGATGGTAAATAGACCAAATGAAGTACAGAAATGCAAACTGAAAGCAGGCAATGAAACAATTACAACAAACATTGAAGTTCAATTACTTCGGGAGCACGATAACATCTGACAGTTGGGCTGATGTTGTAATTGGGAGGATTGGGGTAGCTGGATGCACGGTTCAAGCAAGAGAATAAAGAATGATGTAATGTCTATGGGTACGGAACCCAGCGGTGATACGTTCGTCCCAGACGAGCACGTGGACAATATCAAAGGAAGGTGAGGGCAGGCTCGAAGCTGCGGAGATGTGGTTTTTGAGAAGAATGGTGAAAATATCGTGGAAGGACAGAGTAAGAAACGAGGAAGTGTTGTGAAAGGCCGGAATAAGGAGAGAGCTGATATCATCAATCAGGAAACGGCAGCTGGAATTTCTGGGGCATGGAATGAGGAAAGGGGAACTCAGAAATCTTTGACAGTGACGGGCCAAGCTGCCGGATGGAAAAGCTGCGGTCGGCAGCACATGATGTTCAAGAGTTAAGCCAGGGCATGGACTGTCAAAAGGTTTGGAGAGTTTTTTAGAGCTTCTCAGGTTAAAGGCAGGTGGAAGACCATGATCGTCCATGGTACATAATAATGACGATAAGTCGATGGCAGGTTTGGTGAGCTGCTCCACTCTGCGGACTCGGAGGGAAAGAGGACAAGGGTGACCACCAGGAAGAGCAGACCGGAATCCCCGGCAGTCGCCTCACTTGTTAGATCACAAACAAGAGAAAATCTGCTGAGGCTGGAAATCCGAGCAACGCACTCAAAACGCTGGAGGGACTCAGCGGGCCAGGTGGCATCTGTGGGAAAAGGCCGAGAGCAGTGTGTGGTATTGTCAGGGCAGTGACCTCCACAGCGAACAGCAACAGCAGCACAGTTCAGCTAATGTACAGGACAGCCCTAGAGATATAGAACTTTTTTTCAATGGCGTGGACCTCTACCATTAACCGAGGGGACGAAAGCTTAAAAAAGGTTGGGAACCCCTGCTCTAAGCCGTTTAGAGGTTATAATTGTACCACTTCCTCTGGCAGGTTGATCCACCTACCCAGTACCTTCAGAATGGAAAAACTTTCCCCCTGGGTCCCCTTTGAATCTTTCCCCTCTCACTTTAAACCCGTGCCCTCGAGTTCTAGACTCCCCAACCACAGGGAGAGAGACAGGGACTGTCCACCTTATCTCTGCTCCTCTTGATTTTATAAACCTTTATCTGCCCACCTCTCAGCCTCCTTCACTCGAGGGAAAACAGCCCCAGCCTGTGCAGACCCTCCTTGTAGTTTGAGCCCTCCAGTCCTGGTAACACCTCATGAATCTTCTCTGCACCCTCTTTCCTAATCACACCCTTCCTGTAGCTGGTCGCCCAGAATCACACACGGCACCCCAGGGTGGTGTCAGCAGCTGTAACGCGACATCCCAACAACATCCTGACCAATACAGGTGACAAACACCCTCCTCCCCACACTCTCCAACTCAGGGGCAGCGTTCCTGGTGGGGAGTGGGCGACGGGGCTGGAGGGAGCTCCGCGGGTACAGGAGGGTGAGGCAGGGTTAGAGGGAGCTCCCTGGGTACAGGAGGGTGAGGCGGGCAGGAGGGAGCTCCCCGGGTACAGGAGGGCGATGCAGGGTTAGAGGGAGCTCCCCGGGTACAGGAGGGTGAGGCAGGGTTAGAGGGAGCTCCCCGGGTACAGGAGGGTGAGGCGGGGCAGGAGGGAGCTCCCCGGGTACAGGAGGGTGAGGCAGGGTTAGAGGGAGCTCCCTGGGTACAGGAGGGTGAGGCGGGGCAGGAGGGAGCTCCCCGGGTACAAGAGGGTGAGGTGGGGCAGGAGGGAGCTCCCCGGGTACAGGAGGGTGAGGCGGGGCAGGAGGGAGTTCCCCGGGTACAGGAGGGTGAGGCAGGGTTAGAGGGAGCTCCCCGGGTACAAGGGGGTGAGGCGGGGCAGGAGGGAGCTCCCCGGGTACAGGAGGGTGAGGCGGGGCAGGAGGAGCTCCCCGGGTACAGGAGGGTGAGGCGGGGCTGGAGGGAGCTCCCCGGGTACAGGTGGGTGAGGCGGGGCAGGAGGGAGCTCCCCGGGTACAGGAGGGTGAGGCGGGGCAGGAGGGAGCTCCCCGGGTACAAGAGGGTGAGGGATCTCCCCACGTACAGGAGGGTGAGGGATCTCCCCAGATACAGGAGGGTGAGGCGGGGCTGGAGGGAGCTCCCCGGGTACAGGAGGGCGAAAGTGGGGTGGGTGTTAGAGGGTGCACCCAAGCTGTAGGAGAGTGAGGGGGTTTAGGGGAAGCTCCCCAGGTACAGAAAGGTTAGAGGGATCTCCCCAGGTACAAGAGGGTGAGGGATCTCCCCAGGTAGAGGAGGGTGAGGGATTCCCCCAGATACAGGAGGGTGAGGGGGATCTCCCCAGGCACTGGAGAGTGAGGGGGATCTCCCCAGATACAGGAAGGTGAGGGAGATCTCCCCAGGTACAGGAGGGTGAGGGATCTCCCCAGATACAGGAGGGTGAGGGGGATCTCCCCAAATACAGGAGGGTGAGGGATCTCCCCAAATACAGGCGGGTGAGGGATCACCCCAGATACAAGAGGGTGAGGGATCTCCCCAGATACTGGAGGGTGAGGGATCTTCCCAGGTACAGGAGGGTGAGGGGGATCTCCCCAGGTACAGGAAGCTGAGGGAGATCTCTCCAGGTACAGGAGGGTGAAGGGGATCTCTTCAGATACAGGAGGGTGAGAAGGATCTTCCCAAGTAGAGGAGGGTACTTTATACTTTATTGTCACCAAACAATTGATACTAGAACATACAATCATCACAACAATATTTGATTCTGTGATTTCCACTCCCTAGATTACAAATATTAAATATTAAAAGTATTAAAAATAGTAAAAATTAGTAAATATTAAAAAATTAGACTATAAATCATAAATAGAAAATAGAAAAATGGGAAGTAAGGTAGTGCAAAAATACCGAGAGGCAGGTCCGGATATTTGGAGGGTACGGCCCAGATCCGGGTCAGGATCCATTCAGCAGTCTTATCACAGTTGGAAAGAAGCTGTTCCCAAATCTGGCCAAACGAGCCTTCAGGCTCCTGAGCCTTCTCCCGGAGGGAAGAGGGACGAAAAGTGTGTTGGCTGGGTGGGTCGTGTCCTTGATTATCCGGGCAGCACTGCTCCGACCGCGTGCGGTGTAAAGTGAGTCCACAGATGGAAGATTGGTTTGTATGATGTACTGCACCGTGGTCACGATCTTCTGCAGCTTCTTTCGGTCTTGGACAGGACAACTTCCATACCAGGTTGTGATGCACCCTAGAAGAATGCTTTCTACGATGCATCTAGAAAAATTAGTGAGGGTTTTAGGGGACAGGCCAAATTTCTTTAGCTTTCTCAGGAAGTAAAGGCGCTGGTGGGCCTTCTTGGCAGTGAACTCTGCTTGGTTGGATCAAGTCAGGTCATTTGTGATATTGACCCCAAGGAACTTAAAGCTTTTGACCTGTTCCACTTGCGCACCACTGATGTAAATTGGGTTGTGCGGTCCGCTACTCCTTCTGAAATCAACAACTAATTCCTTCGTCTTGCTGACGTTGAGGGATAGGTTATTGTCTTTGCACCATGCCACCAGGTTCTTAATTTCCTCTCTGTACTCAAACTCACCATTACCCGAGATACGGCCTACAATTGTTGTGTCATCAGAAAACTTATATATTGAGTTTGATGGAAACTTGGCTACACAATCATGGGTGTAAAGTGAGTAGAGCAGGGGGCTGAGTACACAGCCTTGTGGAGCACCGGTGCTCAGAGTGATTGTAGAGGAGAGCTTGTCCCCTATTTTTACAGCCTGGGTTCTGTCTGTGAGGAAGTTGAAGATCCAGCTGCAGATCTGAGTGCTAAGGCCCAGGTTCCGGAGCTAAGGAATCAGTTTATTTGGAATGATGGTATTAAAGGCAGAGCTGTAGTCAATGAAAAGGAGCCTTACGTATGCATCTTTATTCTCCAGGTGTCCTAAGGAGGAATGTAGGGCCAGAGAGATGGCACCTGCCGTTGACCTGTTGCTCCGGTAGGTGAATTGCAAAGTTTCGAGGTTGACCGGTAGGCTGTGGTTGATGTGTGCCAAAACCAATCTCTCGAGGCACTTCATAGCAATTGATGTCAGAGCCACAGGTTGATAGTCATTCAGGCATGCCACCTTCCTCTTCTTCGGCACTGGGATTATCGTTGTCTTCTTAAAACACGAGGGGATCTTAGACTGAAACAAGAAGCAGTTGAAGATGTCAGCAAACACTCCAGCTAGCTCGCTTGCACAGGCCTGGAGAACCCATCCTGGGATGCCATCTGGGCCCGTCGCCTTCCTTGATTTATCTTCAGGAAGGCCCTTCTAACGTCCTCCTCAGTGACGATGAATCTCGATGCCACCAGGTCTGGTTCATTGGGAGGGAGCGGTACGCTCCTCTTCTGTTCGAATATTGCGTAGAATACGTTAAGTTCATCAGGAAGAGAAGCGCCACAGTTGTTGATATTCCCAGCCTTTTTTTTGTGCCCAGTGATCTCATTTAGACCCTGCCATAGTCTACTGGCATCCCTTTGGTTAGCCTGGGCTTCCAACTTGGCTCGATATTGCCTCTTGGCGCCCTTAATGGCTTTCCAGAGTTCACACCTGGATTCTGTGTAGCGACTGGTATCTCCGGACCTAAAAGCCGCAGCTCTAGCCTTTAAAAGGGACTTGACCTCATAATTCATCCAGAGGGATCTGCCCAGGTACAGGAGGGTGAGGGCTATCTCCACAGATACAGGATGTTAGAGGGATCTCTCCAGATACAGGTGGGTGATGGATATCCTCAGGTACAGGAGGGTGAGGGATCTCCCCAGGTTCTATAGGGTGAGGGATCTTCCCAGATACAGGAGGATAGACAGATCTCCCCAGATACAGGAAGGTAGAGGGATCTCCCCAGATACAGGAGGATAGACAGATCTCCCCAGATACAGGAGGGTGAGGGGGATCTCCCCAGATACAGGAGGATAGACAGATCTCCCCAGGTACAGGAGGGTGAGGAGGATCTCAGGTACGGGAGGATGAGGGGGATCCCCACAGATACAGGATGTTAGAGGGATCTCCCCAGATACAGGAGGATAGACAGATCTCCCCAGATACAGGAGGGTGAGGGGGATCTCCCCAGATACAGGAGGATAGACAGATCTCCCCAGGTACAGGAGGGTGAGGAGGATCTCCCCAGGTTTGCGATATCTCGGATCGAGTTCTCAGTATTCTCAAGAGGGAGGGAGAGCAGCCAGACACCGTGGTCCATGTAGGGACCAATGACATGGGTAGGAAGAGTGAGGAGGTCCTGAAAGGCGAGTTTAGGGAGTTAGGCGCCAAGTTAAAGGACAGGACCTCCAGGATAGCAATCTCAGAATTGCTACCAGTGCCACGTGCAGGCGGGTTTAGAAATAGTAAGATAGCGCAAATCAACACATGGTTGAAGACTTGGTGCAGGAGGGGGGGGCTTCAGATTTATAGATAATTGGGCAGTTTTCCAGGGGAGGTGGGACCTGTTCCGGCGGGACAGTTTACATCTGAACTGGAGGGGGACAAATATTCTTGCAGGTAGGTTTGCTAGAGAGGCTCCAGTTGATTTAAACTAGATACAAGGGGGAAGGGGAACCAGAGTGTAGGAACAGATGTAGGGGAGAAGGAAGAAAAAGAAAATAGTAAAGTTGTTTGCACCGTTAGTGATAAACAGAGAGCAAGAGGTGGAAAATTTCTTAAATGCATTTATTGTAATGCTAGGAGCATTATAAGACAGGTGGATAAGCTTAAAGCGTGGATTGATACCTGGAAGTATGATGTGGTAGCTATTCGTGAAACATAGTTGCAGGAGGGGTGTGATTGGCAACTAAATATTCCTGGATTTAATTGCTTCAAGTGTGATAGAATCGGAGGGACAAGAGGGGGAGGTGTTGCATTGTTTGTCAGAGAAAATATTACAGCGGTGCTCTGACAGGATAGATTAGAGGGCTTGTCTAGGGAGGCTATTTGGGTGGAATTGAGGAATGGGAAAGGTGTAGTAACACTTATAGGGGTGTATTATAGACCACCAAATGGGGAGCGAGAATTGGAGGAGCAAATTTGTAAGGGGATAGTAGATATTTGTAGTAAGCACAAGGCTGTGATTGTGGGAGATTTTAATTTTCCACACAGACTGGGAAGCCCATACTGTAAAAGGGCTGGATGGTTTGGAGTTTGTAAAATGTGTGCAGGATAGTTTTTTGAAGCAATACATAGAGGTACCAACTAGAGACGGGGCAGTGTTGGATCTCCTGTTAGGGAATGAGATAGGTCAGATGACAGAGGTTTGTGTTGGGGAGCACTTCGGGTCCAGTGATCACAATGCCATTAGTTTCAATATAATTATGGAGAAAGATAGGTCTGGACCCAGGGTTGAGATTTTTGATTGGAGAAAGGCTAACTTTAAGGAGGTGCGAAAGGATTTAGAAGGAGTGGATTGGGACAATTTGTTTTATGGGAAGGATGTAATAGAGAAATGGAGGTCATTTAAAGGTGAAATTTTGAGGGTACCGAATCTTTATGTTCCTGTTAGGTTGAAAGGAAAGGTTAAAAGTTTGAGAGAGCCATGGTTTTTAAGGGATATTGGAAATTTGGTTGGAAAAGAGAGAGATATCTACAATAAATATAGGCAGCATGGAGTAAATGAGGTGTTCGAGGAATATAAAGAATGTAAAAAGTATCTTAAGAAAGAAATTAGAAAAGCTAAAAGAAGATATGAGGTTGCTTTGGCAAGTAAGGTGAAAATAGATCCCAAGGGTTTCTACAGTTATATTAATAGCAAAAGGATAGTGAGGGATAAAATTGGTCCCTTAGAGAATCAGAGTGGACAGCTATGTGTGGAGCCAGAAGAGATGGGGGAGATTCTGAACAATTTCTTTTCTTCGGTATTCACGAAGCAGAAGGACATTGATTTATGTAAGATAAGGGAAACAGGTAGGGAAATTATGGAAACTATGATGATTATATAAGATGAAGTATTGGTGTTTTTAAGGAATATAAAAGTGGATAAGTCTCCGGGTCCTGGCAGGATATTCCCTAGGACCTTGAGGGAAGTTAGTGTGGAAATAGCAGGGACTCTGATGAAATATTTCAAATGTCATTAGAAATGGGGATGGTGCCGGAGGATTGGCGTATTGCTCATGTGGTTCCATTGTTTAAAAAGGGTTCTAAGAGTAAACCTAGCAATTATCGGCCTGTGAGTTTGACGTCAGTGGTGGATAAATTGATGGAAAGTATTCTTAGAGATGGTATATGTAATTATCTAGATAGACAGGGTCTGATTAGGAACAGTCAACATGGATTTGTGCGTGGAAGGTCATGTTTGACAAATCTTATTGAATTTTTTGAAGAGGTTACTAAGAAAGTTGACCAGGGTAAAGTGGTGGATGTTGTCTATATGGACTTCAGTAAGGCCTTTGACAAGGTTCCACATGGAAGGTTAGTTAGGAAGGTTCAATCATTAGATATTAATATTGAAGTAGTAAAATGGATTCAACAGTGACTGGATGGGAGACGCCAGAGAGTAGTGGTGGATAACTGTTTGTCAGATTGGAGACCGGTGACTAGTGGTGTGCCTCAGGGATCTGTACTGGGTCCAATGTTGTTTGTTATATACATTAATGATCTGGATGATGGGGTGGTAAACTGGATGAGTCAGTATGCAGATGATACTAAGATAGGTGGAGTTGTGGATAATGAAGTCATTTTCAAAGCTTGCAGAGAGATTTAGGCCAGTTAGAAGAATGGGCTGAAAGGTGGCAGATGGAGTTTAATGCTGAAAAATGTGAGGTGCTACATTTTGGTAGGACTAATCAAAATAGGACATACATGGTAAATGGTCGGGCATTGAAGAATGCAGTAGAACAGAGGGATCTAGGAATAATGGTGCATAGTTCCCTGAAGTGGAATCTCATGTGGATAGGGTGGTGAAGAAAGCTTTTGGTATGCTGGCCTTTATAAATCAGAGCATTGAGTATAGGAGTTGGGATGTAATGTTGAAATTGTACAAGGCATTGGTGAGGCCAAATTTGGAGTATTGTGTGCAGCTTTGGTCACTGAATTATAGGAAAGATGTCAACAAAATAGAGTACAGAAAAGATTTACGAGAATGTTACCTGGGTTTCATCACCTAAATTACAGAGAAAGGTTGAACAAGTTAGGTCTTTATTCTTTGGAGTGTAGAAGGTTGAGGGGGGACTTGATAGAGGTATTTAAAATTATGAGGGCGATTGATAGAGTTGACGTGGATAGGCTTTTTCCATTGAGAGTGGGGGAGATTCAAACAAGAGGACATGAGTTGATAGTTAAAGGGCAAGAGTTTAGGGGTAACATGAGGGGGAACTTCTTTACTCAGAGAGTGGTAGCTGTGTGGAACGAGCTTCCAGCAGAAGTGGTTGAGGCAGGTTCAATGTTGTCGTTTGAAGTTAAATTGGATAGATATATGGACAGGAAAGGAATGGAGGGTTATGGGCTGAGTGCAGGTCAGTGGGACTGGGTGAGAGTAAGAATTCAGCATGGACTAGAAGGGCCGAGATGGCCTGTTTCCGCGCTGTAGTTGTTATATGGTTATATATTTACAGGAGGGTGAGGGGGATCTGCCTAGGTAGAGGAGGGTGAGGGATCTCCCCAGGTAGAGGAAGGTGAGGGGGAGATCCCCAGGCAGAGGAGGGTGAGGGGAATCTCCCCAGGTACAGGAGGGTGAGGGGAATCTGTCCAGGTACAGGAGGGTGAGGGATTTCCCCAGATACAGGAGGGTGAGGGGGATCTGACCAGGTACAGGAGGGCGAGAGGGATCTCCCCAGATACAGGAGGATAGAGGGATTTCCCCAGATACAGGAGGGTGAGGGGGATCTGACCAGGTACAGGAGGGCGAGAGGGATCTCCCCAGATACAGGAGGATAGAGGGAACTCCCCAGATACAGGAGGGTGAGGGGGATCTGCCCAGGTAGAGGAGGGTTAGAGGTCTCCCCAGGTAGAGGAAGGTGAGGGGGAAACTCCCCAGATACAGGAGGGTAGAGGGATCTCCCCAGGTACAGGAGGGTTAGAGGGATCTCCCCAGATACAGGAGGGTGAGGGATCTCCCCAGATACAGGAGGATAGAGGGATCTCCCCAGTTACAGGAGGGTTCGAGGGATCTTCCCAGGTACAGGAGGGTAGAGGGATCTCCCCCGATACAGGAGGGTGAGGGGAATCTCCCCAGATACAGGAGGGTGAGGGGGATTTCCCCAGATACAGGAGGGTTAGAGGGATCTCCCCAGGTACAGGAGGGTGAGGGGGATTTCCCCAGATACAGGAGGGATAGAGGGATCTCCCCAGGTACGGGAGGGTAGAGGGATCTCCCCAGATACAGGAGGGTAAGAGGGATCTTCCCAGGTACAGGAGAGTAGAGGGATCTGCCCCAATACAGGAGGGTGAGGGGTATCTCCCCAGATACAGGAGGGATAGAGGGATCTCCCCAGGTATGGGAGGGTAGAGGGATCTGCCCCGATACAGGAGGGTGAGGGGAATCTCCCCAGATACAGGAGGGTGAGGGGAATCTCCCCAGATACAGGAGGGTGAGGGGGATTTCCCCAGATACAGGAGGGTTAGAGGGATCTCCCCAGGTATGGGAGGGTAGAGGGATCTCCCCAGATACAGGAGGGTAAGAGGGATCTTCCCAGGTACAGGAGAGTAGAGGGATCTGCCCCGATATAGGAGGGTGAGGGGAATCTCCCCAGATACAGGAGGGTGAGGGGGATCTCCCCAGATACAGGAGGGTGAGAGGGATCTGCCCAGATACGAGAGGGTAAAGGAGGGTTCAGAGAGCCTTGTGCGTGGGAGAGTGAATATAAGAACATTCTGGGGATATGATCAAATTAGTTCTAATCTTTCTAATCTGGCTCCCAAGGGTTCTTGAAACAAGTTTCAGAATGTCTCATAACTTTGTTATCTCACTCTCATTTTAAAATGACTCCTAATCTTGGAATTCCGACAGCAACCAAATCCCTTTTATAATCCTGCAAATTTGCATCACTGCCCAGCACATCAAAGCTTGGGGCAAATTGCTTGAATACTTGCACATTTCCTCCATACTGGTTAACAACATATTTCAACTCCCAGCTATCTGCGTAAACTCTGATGTCTGATGTTTGGTCAGACATCAATCTCCCTCAATCTCTCCCTTTATCGACACCAGCAATCGTGCTTCCAACCACTTTAATGAACTTTGCAAATATTTGACGAATTTGGGAAACAGACTTCAAGATGTTTTGAAACAACGGGTCATTTATACGGCACAGGGCCAGGCTCTTCGGCCCTGCTGTCCCATGCTGGCCAAGCTGCCCACCTGAGCTGGTCCCATTTGTCTGCTTTGGCCCATACCCCTCTAAACCTTTCCTCTTCAGGTACCTGTCCAGGTCCCTTTTTAAATGTTGGAATCGTACTTACCTCTACTCCTTTGTGCAGCTCATTCCACATATCCAACACCTTCATGTGTGAATAAAGCTGTCCCTCAGGTCCCCTTTAAAACTTTCCCTTCTCATCTTAAACCTGTGACCCTGGTCTGGGGAGAAAAGACTGTGTCTGCACCCCTCGTGATTTTACAAACTTTGTTCAGGTCACTCTTTAGCCTCTCCAGGGAAAACAGCCCCAGCCTGTACAGTCAACACAGACAAAATGTTGGTGGAACACAGCAGGCCAGGCAGCATCTGTAGGAAGAATTACAGTCGACATTTTGGTTCGAGACCCTTCACCAGTCTCTCCTTTCAACACAAGGCCTCCAGTCCTGTAAATGCCTTGAAAATCTCTTTTCAATCCCTGTGGTTTAATGACAGAGTGACCATCAACTGCACGCAGTTCTCCAAATGTGCTCATATCAGTGCCTTGTACAGGCGTGTCCCGACAACGAGGGCAAGATTTCCGGTTCGATGACTCTGGGCCTGTATTCGCTGGAGTTTAGAAGATTGACCAGGAATCTCATTGAAAACTATCAAATGTTGAAAGGCCTGGATAGAGTGGAGATTGAGAGGATGTTTGTGATAGTGGGAGAGTCTCAGGCCAGAGACTCAGGATACAAGGACATCTCTTCGGAACAGCGATGAAGGCAGGAGAATGAGGTTGTGAGGGACAGTAAACCAGTCATGAGGTGGAGCAGACTTGGTGGGCTGAATAGCTTAATTCTGCTTCTATGTCTTGTGGTCTTAAAAACTTTCAAACTTATTCTAAACTCTCCCTGAAATCACTTTCTTCACATTTTCACCAGACAGTTTAAACTTCCTCTCACCTTTGTGAAGAGTGGAAAAGTTTTCAAGCTGTTACAAACTTCCCCCAAGATTTACAAATGCTTTGAAGTTTTGAACAACTCGATCTACTAATGCAAGCTTTGTAAAATCCCTTCAAATTTCTGCTAATCTTGTTTTCAATCTCACTCCAATATTTCCCTAATCTTGTACAAACACTTTTCAAACTCTCCTGGAACTTTTTAACTCACTTCAGAACTTCTCAAAGTTTCATAAACTCACCCAAACTTTTCCCAAATAGTGGGGAAAGCTGGGGATAGCATTGCAATTGTGGAAGAGCCTATGGCCAGAGGGCACAGCCTCAGAATTGTTAGCCAGAAAGAACTACACTCTACAAATCAGTGAATTTGAATGAATCAATGACAGTGGAAATAGACAAACCAAATTCTCTGTAGCTTCTGCTATCTCCAACGGGATTCCACCACCAAGCTCATCTTCTCCCCCCCCGCCCCCCCCCACTTTCTGCTTTCCACAGGGTTCATTACCTACGCTGTTCCCTAGTCCATTCATCTCTCCCTACTGATCTCCCTCGGCACTTATCCTTGCAAGCAGAACAATTGCTTCACCTGCCCCTACACCTCCTCCCTCACTACAATTCAGGGCCCCAAACAGTCCTTCCAAGTGAGGTGATAATTCACCTGTGAGTCCGTTGGGGTCATCGATTGTATCTGGTGCTCCTGTATTTCAGTGAGACCTGACGCAGACTGGGAGACCGCTTTGCTGAGCACCTACGCTCCGTCCGCTGGGAAAAGCAGGATCTCTGAGTGGCCACCCAATTTAACTCCACTTCCCATTCCCATTCAGACACGTCAGTCCATGGTCTCCTCTACTGACATAAGGAGGCCACACTCAGCTTGGAGGAGCAACACCTGATATTCCGTTTGGGTGGCCTCCAACCTGATGGTGTGAACATCAATTTCTCGAACTTTCAGTAATTGCACCCCCCCCCCACTTCACCATTCCTATTTCCATTTCCTTCTCTCACCTCATCTCCTTACAGTCCCATCACCTCCGTCTGGTGCTTCTCTCCCTTTTTTTTCTTCCATGGCCTTATGTCCTTTCCTATCAGGTTCCCCCTTCTCCAGCCCTTTATTTCTTTCACCAATCGACTTCTTAACTCTTTACTTTACCCCTTCCCCCCTCCCGGTTTCATTTATCACCTGCCACCTTGTATTTCTTCTTCCCCTCCCCCTTCTTATTCTGACTTCTCATTTTCCTGAAGAAGGGTCTTAGCCCGAAACATCGCCTATTTATTCTTGTCCACAGATGCTGCCTGGCCTGCTGAGTTCCTCAGCATTTTATGTTTGTTGCCTGGAATTCCACCATCTTCAGATTTTCTTTTGTTTTCTCCTGTCTTTGTTCTTGCTATATGAGGTTGAAGGAACGGAGGCTGCCATTTTGTGAAGCTGCTCTGCATCCTCCATTTTGTGAACTGGTTTTGCTCAGCTGGATCAGTATTTTAAAGTAGATACCCAATGAATGTGAATGGTGGGGTATGTGCCTGCCCTGAATGATTCGAGGTAGCTACTGGTTGAGAACAAGGAGCCATAGATTAGCAGTTGTCGCTTGCGGAAGATGGGAAATAAATGGGCCCTGGCTTGAACCAGGGTCACTAAGAAGATGTGAAAGGTCAGTCAGGTGACCTGTAGCCAATAACACTGAAAGGCAACATTTGAACTGCTAATGAGACATGGCCGACATAGACTCCTTTTCTGAGTATTACCTTCTCTATTCTTTGACTGTTCATGGAGGGGCAGGAAAACTTAGTAGGTGTGCACAAGAGTATTCAGTTGTGTAAATTCATGTGCTCTTCCATTGAGACAATAAAGGTATTTGTCAGTAAATAGAGATTCTCTCTGTGCCTCTCTGGTCATTATTACTAAGGGGTAGATCCTTGTAACAGAAGAGAAAGCATCCCTTTAAAACAGAGATGAGGAGGAATTTCCTTAGCCATAGGGTGGCGAATCTGTGGAATTCATTGCCACAGATGCTGCGCACACCAAGTCATTAAGTGTATTTAAAGTGGAGGTGATAGGTTCTCAATTAGTAAGGGGGTCAAAGGTTAGTAGAAGAAATCACGAGAATGGGGTTAAGAGGGGAAATAAATCAGACATGACTGAATGGTGGAGCAGACTCGATGGGCCAAATGGCCCAATTCTGCTCTTTGCCTGATACTTTATACCTACTTTATACTTTATTGTCGCCAAACAATTGATACTAGAACGTACGATCATCACAGCAATATTTGATTCTGCACTTCCCGCTCCCTGGATTACAAATCAATAGTAAATATTAAAAATTTAAATTATAAAAAATAGAAAAATGGAAAGTAAGGTAGTGCAAAAAAACCGAGAGGCAGGTCCGGATATTTGGAGGGTACGGCCCAGATCCGGGTCAGGATCCGTTCAGCAGCCTTATCACAGTTGGAAAGAAGCTGTTTCCAAATCTGGCCGTACAAGTCTTCAAGCTCCTGAACCTTCTCCCGGAGGGAAGAGGGACGAAAAGTCTGTTGGCTGGGTGGGTCGTATCCTTGATTATCCTGGCAGCACTGCTCCGACAGCGTGCGGTGTAAAGTGAGTCCACGGACGGAAGATTGGTTTGTGTGATGTGCTGCGCCGTGTTCACGATCTTCTGTTTCTTCTGGTCTTGGACAGGACGACTTCCATACCAGGTTGCGATGCACCCTAGAAGAATGCTTTCTACGGTGCATCTAGAAAAATTAGTGAGGGTTTTAGGGGACAGGCCAAATTTCTTTAGTTTTCTCAGGATGTAAAGGCACTGGTGGGCCTTCTTGGCAGTGAACTCTGCTTGGTTGGACCAAGTCGGGTCATTTGTGATATTGACCCCGAGGAACTTAAAGCTTGTGGCCCAAATTTGGTAAACATACTTCAAACTCACTCCACGCTCTGTATATTCAGAACTCAATCCAAATCCTCCGCTAATTGGTAAACACACACCAGAATTTGTCATCACTCTGAGAACCACTGCCTCACAGCATCAGAGTCCTGAGTTCAACCCTGACTGTGGGTGTTGTCCGTATTGAGTTTGCAAGATTTCCCTGTGACTGTTTGAGTTTCCCCTGGATGCTATGCTTTCTTCTCACGTCCTAAAGATGTGTGAGCTGTTGGTTTCATTGGCTATCGTGAGGGTGTAAGGATTAAACTCCAGGGGGTAGTTGATAGGATTTTTGGGAGAATAAAATGGGTTTGGGATAAGATTTATGTAAGAAGGGGTAATTGATAGCCAGCACACATCAATGGGCTGAATGACCCATTGCTGTGCTGTGTGATACTGTGACAAACATTTTAAAAGACAGAAAACTTTCTCCAAATTCTGTAATCTGAAAAATACATCCTCCAAGCTTTGTGCATTAAACCCTATTCAAATCATCATAGTCTAATCATGATAAACACAGACCATCTCATAACCTTGCAAACTTGCACTACTCTTCAAATTAAGCAAACTCCTCCCAACTTTGAATGGATGCCAAGCTTTTCAAATAAGTTGCAAGTTTTAATTTTCTGAAAACTGCAATATTTCTACCAATTATTTTTCAAATTTTGTTAACTTTGCAAATTTCGCTAAAACCTCTTTCAATTCATCCCAAATTTACACCAAAGTTTCTGTAATCAGTTCAAACTTCTCCCAAAGTTTGTAAATTTGAAATTGTTTCCAAATCACTCCATGATCTCTCTGCACTCCGAAACTTTCACCAAATTATGTTTGATTGCTTCAAAACCTCTGTAAACTGTAAACAAACTCCAGATTTTCTATATAAAACACATAAATATGTCCCATCTTCCTTGAATGTTTGTAAGGTTTCTTCAATCAATGTAAACTCTCTCTGGAGTCTCACTAGTAATTTAAAACCAATTTCAAAACCTATTTTGCAACCTAGCTCCAAACCCTCTCCATACTTTGCAATCTTGGAATACTGGTGTGGTTCATATCAGCTAATAGGGTTTCTTTCTTTCTTCATGTGCGGACAATATGTTGCTCATTTCTCAGGAGGCTTCCATCCAGAACAGTGCACACCTTTGAAGTCAACTACAAACTCTCTTCACATTATGGTCTCAGTATAAACTTCCTCCAAATTTCAGCATCGTGTCCAGGCTTTGTGATCCTAGTCCAAACTTCCTCCAAAGTTAACATACTTACCCCATCCTACAATAAACTTGCTCCAAACTTTTTCAAAGTTCTGTAATTTTGTTAGCATTTCAAGTCTTTCTTAAGCATTTCAAACATGTGGCAAACTTTCTCCAGACACTGTAAGCACCTTAAAATCCCTCTCCTAGCTTTATGAAGACATTCCAATTTTTGTTCTGTAACAAAACTTTAATGGAAGCATCAATTCAAATTTCCTCTGTACTTTGTGTTCTCAATCTAAACTCACTCACTTCAAGTGTATATGAAGATTTCAACCTTTCCAAAGTTTTTTCGAAGGTGTCATTATCTTCCCCCAAACTTTAAAAACTCCTTTAAAACCTCTTCCAAAAGAGATAACCTTAATCTGAACTATCCTCAAAGTTATAGTCCACCCCTATAATCTAGATTTGTAAATTTATTATGAACTTTGTATACTTGCTGCAAGTTTGTAATCTGAGTCTAATCTTTGAAGCTTAAAAAATATTTAAAGCTACGTTCTAACGTTTGAACAGGAGTTCCCAACCTAGGGTCCATGGACCCCTCAGATAATGGTTGGGGTCTATGGCATAAAAATGGTGGGAACACCTGCCTTAGAAACACAATCTGCGAACATAACTGCTAAATTTTGTAAATTTACCCCAAATCCCCCCCAGGTTTGTAAGTTTACTCTTAATACTTCATTCTGACTTTAGAAACATGATCCTAACTTGGGTGTCATGGTAACGTTGCAGTTAGCCCAATGCTATTACAGCTGGGGGTGTTTGGGAGTTCAGAGTTCAGTTCTGATGCTGTCTGTAAAGTGTTTGTACGTTCTCCCTGTGAACTGCATGTGTTTTCTCTGGGTGCTCCACTTTCCTCTCACCGTCCAAAGAGATATCCGTTAATATGTTAAATGATCATTGTAAATTGTCCTGCCAATTAGGCTATTGTTAAATAGGTGGGTTGCTGGGTGCTGTGGCTCGTTGGACCGGAAGGGTCTGTCTGTGCTCTATCTCTCTCAATAAATAAATAAACTTCCTCCAAGTTTTGTAAATTCACTCCAGACATTCTCCAAGTTCTGTAAGTATTCACCAGTACATTAATTCCCTCGAAATTTTGTAACTTCACAGTAAACATTCTCTAAACTTTATAGAACAGCTGCCAAGTTCCCTCCAAATTTATGTTTGAACTGGCTCCGAACTTTGAAAAGTGATTCCAAACTTTGCAAACTCAATCCAACTTACCTCCAGGCTGGGTAAAGTTGTATCATGCTTTTACCAAACATTTTAAACATGTACAACATTCCTTCTAAATGTTATAAATTCACTGAAGCATCTTAAACCCATGTCATTTGCTACAAACTGTGTAAATTGGCTCTAAACTTTCTAAATAAACTGTTTGAAATTTTAATGGATGTTCCAAACTTTATAAATGCTTAGCAAAACTTATCCCAATTCTCTTCAAATCTTCCTTACTATCCTTTCTCCATCTCCTCTGAATACTCCTTCTCAGAACACCATCTGACCCAATCTCCTCATGATCATCAGCTCCTGCACATTTGAATTGAATTTAATATGTCTAGCATGTTTCAATGATCTTCCAAATCTGTTAGAAAGCTACAAGGAAATGAAACTCAGATTAATATATTTGTGGAAGCTTTGTAACACTAACAAAGTTTGGATAGAGTCTGACGCACAGTTACAAAGACTGGTCAACATTTAGGAAGAGTTTATAAAGTTTGGAGAGAGTTTGGCAGAAGCTTGGAGAATCTTTAGAACAAATTTACAGTGCTTGGAGGGTGCTTGAAACAAGTTTACAAAGTTTGGAGAGCCTGGAGAAAGTTTAGAACACATTTATGAAGTTTGCAAGAAAAAAGAGGGCTAACAAAGTTTGGAGGGAATATGTGACGTTTCTCGAGAAGATGGAGTTAGTTTGAGGCTTAGTGAAGTCTAGAGTAGATTATGAAGGTCAGAGCAAGTGTTGTAAACTTGTAAAGGGTTGGGCTGAGTTGACAGTTTGGGGAGTGTATTTTCATTACCCTGACTCCAGGGCACTCTGGTCCTTATCACAAATCTCACTGCTTTTCCTTCCCTTATCCACTTCTTAACATCTCCGTCCCACTCTGTTCAGTTGTCCATTCCATGTGTCTGTTTATTCAACTCTTCCTTTGCTTTTATCAACAGCCTGGTCAGTGGTTTAAATCTCCTTCCACTGTTCCATGCATATTCCTGAAATCCACCTGTGTGTGTATGTGTGTCTCTTATCCCAGTGACCTGGTGGGTTTCCCTCCCACTGTACCAATTTCCCCCCATCTCCTAATGTCAGTGGGCCAATCAGCTGCAGTGAATTGTCTCACAGTGTGTGGGTGGTGGGGGGGGTCAGGATTTTGGGGGAGTTGATGGGGAAGGGGAGGAACGGAATGGGATCAATGTAACCGGGTGGCTGATGGTCAGCATGTGTTGGATGGGCCGAAGGGTTTATTTCTGTGCTGGATTCCGGTAATGGCAACCGGACAGGGTGAAAGGGTCGAGGCTGCTGAGATTTGGGGCCTGTGCGGCCACACGGGCAGAATACAAGAGCAAGCGTTCAGATCAATGCCGTTTTTAAAGTGTCCCTGATGTGAACGAGGGCTGAAGTGAATCAGCATGTTCCACTCCTCCACACTTCCCGAAAACCTGTATGACACCGTCTCAGCCCAGGTGCAGGTCACAGCTACCCGGATTCTGCTGAGGGGGCTGATCCCCTCTGACAGGGGACAGGCTGCCTGGAGTCTGACTGTAGTTGGGGAGAGGTGGGAGGGAGGGGGTTGATCCCCTCTGACAGGAACAGGCTGTCTGGAGTCTGACTGTAGTTGGGGAGAGGTGGGAGGGAGGGGGTTGATCCCCTCTGACAGGGACAGGCTGCCTGGAGTCTGACTGTAGTTGGGGAGAAGTGGGAGGGAGGGGGCTGATCCCCTCTGACAGGGACAGGCTGTCTGACTGTAGTTGGGGAGAGGTGGGAGGGAGGGGGTTGATCCCCTCTGACAGGGACAGGCTGCCTGGAGTCTGACTGTAGTTGGGGAGAGGTGGGAGGGAGGGGGTTGATCCCCTCTGACAGGGACAGGCTGTCTGGAGTCTGACTGTAGTTGGGGAGAGGTGGGAGGGAGGGGGTTGATCCCCTCTGACAGGGACAGGCTGTCTGACTGTAGTTGGGGAGAGGTGGGAGGGAGGGGGTTGATCCCCTCTGACAGGGACAGGCTGTCTGACTGTAGTTGGGGAGAGGTGGGAGGGAGGGGGCTGATCCCCTCTGACAGGGACAGGCTGTCTGGAGTCTGACTGTAGTTGGGGAGAGGTGGGAGGGAGGGGGTTGATCCCCTCTGACAGGGACAGGCTGCCTGGAGTCTGACTGTAGTTGGGGAGAGGTGGGAGGGAGGGGGCTGATCCCCTCTGACAGGGACAGGCTGTCTGGAGTCTGACTGTAGTTGGGGAGAGGTGGGAGGGAGGGGGTTGATCCCCTCTGACAGGGACAGGCTGCCTGGAGTCTGACTGTAGTTGGGGAGAGGTGGGAGGGAGGGGGTTGATCCCCTCTGACAGGGACAGGCTGTCTGGAGTCTGACTGTAGTTGGGGAGAGGTGGGAGGGAGGGGGTTGATCCCCTCTGACAGGGACAGGCTATCTGACTGTAGATGGGGATAGGTGGGAGGGAGGGGTTGATCCCCTCTGACAGGGACAGGCTGTCTTGCTGTAGTTGGGGAGAGGTGGGAGGGAGGGGGTTGATCCCCTCTGACAGGGACAGGCTGCCTGGAGTCTGACTGTAGTTGGGGAGAGGTGGGAGGGAGGGTGTTGATCCCCTCTGACAGGGACAGGCTGTCTGGAGTCTGACTGTAGTTGGGGAGAGGTGGGAGGGAGGGGGTTGATCCCCTCTGACAGGGACAGGCTGTCTGACTGTAGTTGGGGAGAGGTGGGAGGGAGGGGGTTGATCCCCTCTGACAGGGACAGGCTGTCTGACTGTAGTTGGGGAGAGGTGGGAGGGAGGGGGCTGATCCCCTCTGACAGGGACAAGCTGTCTGGAGTCTGACTGTAGTTGGGGAGAGGTGGGAGGGAGGGGGTTGATCCCCTCTGACAGGGACAGGCTGTCTGACTGTAGTTGGGGAGAGGTGGGAGGGAAGGGGTTGATCCCCTCTGACAGGGACAGGCTGTCTGACTGCAGTTGGGGAGAGGTGGGAGGGAGGGGGTTGATCCCCTCTGACAGGGACAGGCTGTCTGACTGTAGCTGGGGAGAGGTGGGAGGGAGGGGGTTGATCCCCTCTGATAGGGACAGGCTGTCTGGAGTCTGACTGTAGTTGGGGAGAGGTGGGAGGGAGGGGGTTGATCCGCTCTGACAGGGACAGGCTGTCAGACTGTAGTTGGGGAGAGGTGGGAGGGAGGGGGTTGATCCCCTCTGACAGGGAAAGGCTGTCTGACTGTAGTTGGGAAGAGGTGGGAGAGTGGGGGTTGATCCCCTCTGACAGGGACAGGCTGCCTGGAGTCTGACTGTAGCTGGGGAGAAGTAGGAGGGAGGGGGCTGATTCCCTCTGACAGGGACAGGCTGTCTGACTGTAGTTGGGGAGAGGTGGGAGGGAGGGAGTTGATCCCCTCTGACAGGAACAGGCTGCCTGGAGTCTGACTGTAGTTGGGGAGAGGTGGGAGGGAGGGGGTTGATCCCCTCTGACAGGGACAGGCTGTCTGGAGTCTGACTGAAGTTGGGGAGAGTTGGGAGGGAGGGGGTTGATCCCCTCTGACAGGAACAGGCTGTCTGACTGTAGTTGGAGAGAGGTGGGGGTTGATCCCCTCTGACAGGGACAGGCTGTCTGACTGTAGTTGGGGAGAGGTGGGAGGGAGGGGGCTGATCCCCTCTGACAGGGACAGGCTGTCTGGAGTCTGACTGTAGTTGGGGAGAGGTGGGAGGGAGGGGGTTGATCCCCTCTGACAGGGACAGGCTGCCTGGAGTCTGACTGTAGTTGGGGAGAGGTGGGAGGGAGGGGGCTGATCCCCTCTGACAGGGACAGGCTGTCTGGAGTCTGACTGTAGTTGGGGAGAGGTGGGAGGGAGGGGGTTGATCCCCTCTGACAGGGACAGGCTGTCTGACTGTAGTTGGGGAGAGGTGGGAGGGAGGGGGTTAATCCCCTCTGACAGGGACAGGCTGTCTGACTGTAGTTGGGGAGAGGTGGGAGGGAGGGGGTTGATCCCCTCTGACAGGGACAGGCTGCCTGGAGTCTGACTGTAGTTGGGGAGAGGTGGGAGGGAGGGGGTTGATCCCCTCTGACAGGGACAGGTTGTCTGGAGTCTGACTGTAGTTGGGGAGAGGTGGGAGGGAGGGGGTTGATCCCCTCTGACAGGGAAAGGCTGTCTGACTGTAGTTGGGGAAAGGTGGGAGGGAGGGGGTTGATCCCCTCTGACAGGGACAGGCTGTCTGACTGTAGTTGGGGAGAGGTGGGAGGGAGGGGGTTGATCCCCTCTGACAGGGACAGGCTGCCTGGAGTCTGACTGTAGTTGGGGAGAGGTGGGAGGGAGGGGGTTGATCCCCTCTGACAGGGACAGGCTGCCGGGAGTCTGACTGTAGTTGGGGAGAAGTGGGAGGGAGGGGGTTGATCCCCTCTGACAGGGACAGGCTGTCTGACTGTAGTTGGGGAGAGGTGGGAGGGAGGGGGCTGATCCCCTCTGACAGGGACAGGCTGTCTGACTGTAGTTGGGGAGAGGTGGGAGGGAGGGGGCTGATCCCCTCTGACAGCGACAAGCTGTCTGGAGTCTGACTGTAGTTGGGGAGAGGTGGGAGGGATGGGGTTGATCCCCTCTGACAGGGACAGGCTGTCTGGAGTCTGACTGTAGTTGGGGAGAGGTGGGAGGGAGGGGGTTGATCCGCTCTGACAGGGACAGGCTGTCAGACTGTAGTTGGGGAGAGGTGGGAGGGAGGGGTTGATCCCCTCTGACAGGGAAAGGCTGTCTGACTGTAGTTGGGGAGAGGTGGGAGAGTGGGGGTTGATCCCCTCTGACAGGGACAGGCTGCCTGGAGTCTGACTGTAGCTGGGGAGAAGTAGGAGGGAGGGGGTGATCCCCTCTGACAGGGACAGGCTGTCTGACTGTAGTTGGGGAGAGGTGGGAGGGAGGGGGCTGATCCCCTCTGACAGGGACAGGCTGTCTGGAGTCTGACTGTAGTTGGGGAGAGGTGGGAGGGAGGGGGTTGATCCCCTCTGACAGGGACAGGCTGCCTGGAGTCTGACTGTAGTTGGGGAGAGGTGGGAGGGAGGGGGCTGATCCCCTCTGACAGGAACAGGCTGTCTGGAGTCTGACTGTAGTTGGGGAGAGGTGGGAGGGAGGGGGTTGATCCCCTCTGACAGGGCAGGCTGTCTGACTGTAGTTGGGGAGAGGTGGGAGGGAGGGGTTGATCCCCTCTGACAGGGACAGGCTGTCTGACTGTAGTTGGGGAGAGGTGGGAGGGAGGGGGTTGATCCCCTCTGACAGGGACAGGCTGCCTGGAGTCTGACTGTAGTTGGGGAGAGGTGGGAGGGAGGGGGTTGATCCCCTCTGACAGGGACAGGTTGTCTGGAGTCTGACTGTAGTTGGGGAGAGGTGGGAGGGAGGGGGTTGATCCCCTCTGACAGGGACAGGCTGTCTGACTGTAGTTGGGGAGAGGTGGGAGGGAGGGGGTTGATCCCCTCTGACAGGGACAGGCTGTCTGACTGTAGTTGGGGAGAGGTGGGATGGAGGGAGTTGATCCCCTCTGACAGGGACAGGCTGCCTGGAGTCTGACTGTAGTTGGGGAGAGGTGGGAGGGAGGGGATTGATCCCCTCTGACAGGGACAGGCTGTCTGGAGTCTGACTGAAGTTGGGGAGAGTTGGGAGGGAGGGGGTTGATCCCCTCTGACAGGGACAGGCTGTCTGACTGTAGTTGGGGAGAGGTGGGAGGGAGGGGGCTGATCCACACAGACAGGGACAGGCTGTCTGACTGTAGTTGGGGAGAGGTGGGAGGGAGGGGGCTGATCCCCTCTGACAGGGACAAGCTGTCTGGAGTCTGACTGTAGTTGGGGAGAGGTGGGAGGGAGGGGGTTGATCCCCTCTGACAGGGACAGGCTGTCTGACTGTAGTTGGGGAGAGGTGGGAGGGAAGCGGTTGATCCCCTCTGACAGGGACAGGCTGTCTGACTGTAGTTGGGGAGAGGTGGGAGGGAGGGGGTTGATCCCCTCTGACAGGGACAGGCTGTCTGACTGTAGTTGGGGAGAGGTGGGAGGGAGGGGGTTGATCCCCTCTGACAGGGACAGGCTGTCTGGAGTCTGACTGTAGTTGGGGAGAGGTGGGAGGGAAGGGGTTGATCCCCTCTGACAGGGACAGGCTGTCAGACTGTAGTTGGGGAGAGGTGGGAGGGAGGGGGTTGATCCCCTCTGACAGGGACAGGCTGTCTGACTGTAGTTGGGGAGAGGTGGGAGGGAGGGGTTTGATCCCCTCTGACAGGGACAGGCTGCCTGGAGTCTGACTGTAGTTGGGGAGAGGTGGGAGGGAGGGGGTTGATCCCCTCTGACAGGGACAGGCTGTCAGGAAAGGCTGTCTGACTGTAGTTGGGGAGAGGTGGGGGTTGATCCCCTCTGACAGGGACAGGCTGTCTGACTGTAGTTGGGGAGAGGTGGGAGGGAGGGGGCTGATCCCCTCTGACAGGGACAGGCTGTCTGGAGTCTGACTGTAGTTGGGGAGAGGTGGGAGGGAGGGGGTTGATCCCCTCTGACAGGGACAGGCTGCCTGGAGTCTGACTGTAGTTGGGGAGAGGTGGGAGGGAGGGGGCTGATCCCCTCTGACAGGGACAGGCTGTCTGGAGTCTGACTGTAGTTGGGGAGAGGTGGGAGGGAGGGGGTTGATCCCCTCTGACAGGGACAGGCTGTCTGACTGTAGTTGGGGAGAGGTGGGAGGGAGGGGGTTGATCCCCTCTGACAGGGACAGGCTGTCTGACTGTAGTTGGGGAAGAGGTGGGAGGGAGGGTGTTGATCCCCTCTGACAGGGACAGGCTGCCTGGAGTCTGACTGTAGTTGGGGAGAGGTGGGAGGGAGGGGGTTGATCCCCTCTGACAGGGACAGGTTGTCTGGATTCTGACTGTAGTTGGGGAGAGGTGGGAGGGAGGGGGTTGATCCCCTCTGACAGGGAAGGGCTGTCTGACTGTAGTTGGGGAGAGGTGGGAGGGAGGGTGTTGATCCCCTCTGACAGGGATAGGCTGTTTGACTGTAGTTGGGGAGAGGTGGGAGGGAGGGGGTTGATCCCCTCTGACAGGGACAGGCTGCCAGGAGTCTGACTGTAGTTGGGGAGAGGTGGGAGGGAAGGGGTTGATCCCCTCTGACAGGGACAGGCTGTCTGACTGTAGTTGGGGAGAGGTGGGAGGGAGGGGGTTGATCCCCTCTGACAGGGACAGGCTGTCTGACTGTAGTTGGGGAGAGGTGGGAGGGAGGGGGTTGATCCGCTCTGACAGGGACAGGCTGTCAGACTGTAGTTGGGGAGAGGTGGGAGGGAGGGGGTTGATCCCCTCTGACAGGGAAAGGCTGTCTGACTGTAGTTGGGGAGAGGTGGGAGGGTGGGGGTTGATCCCCTCTGACAGGGACAGGCTGCCTGGAGTCTGACTGTAGTTGGGGAGAGGTGGGAGGGAGCGGGGTTGATCCCCTCTGACAGGGACAGGCTGCCTGGAGTCTGACTGTAGTTGGGGAGAGGTGGGAGGGAGGGGGTTGATCCCCTCTGACAGGGACAGGCTGTCTGGCTGTAGTTGGGGAGAGGTGGGAGGGAGGGTGTTGATCCCCTCTGACAGGGACAGGCTGTCTGGAGTCTGACTGTAGTTGGGGAGAGGTGGGAGGGAGGGGGTTGATCCCCTCTGACAGGGACAGGCTGTCTGACTGTAGTTGGGGAGAGGTGGGAGGTGGGGGTTGATCCCCTCTGACAGGGACAGGCTGTCTGACTGTAGTTGGGGAGAGGTGGGAGGGAGGGTGCTGATCCCCTCTGACAGGGACAGGCTGTCTGGAGTCTGACTGTAGTTGGGGAGAGGTGGGAGGGAGGGGGTTGATCCCCTCTGACAGGGACAGGCTGCCTGGAGTCTGACTGTAGTTGGGGAGAAGTGGGAGGGAGGGGGCTGATCCCCTCTGACAGGGACAGGCTGTCTGGAGTCTGACTGTAGTTGGGGAGAGGTGGGAGGGAGGGGGTTGATCCCCTCTGACAGGGACAGGCTGTCTGACTGTAGTTGGGGAGAGGTGGGAGGGAGGGGGTTGATCCCCTCTGACAGGGACAGGCTCTCTGACTGTAGTTGGGGAGAGGTGGGAGGGAGGGGGTTGATCCCCTCTGACAGGGACAGGCTGCCTGGAGTCTGACTGTAGTTGGGGAGAGGTGGGAGGGAGGGGGTTTGTCCCCTCTGACAGGGACAGGTTGTCTGGAGTCTGACTGTAGTTGGGGAGAGGTGGGAGAGAGGGGGTTGATCCCCTCTGACAGGGAAAGGCTGTCTGACTGTAGTTGGGGAAAGGTGGGAGGGAGGGGTTTGATCCCCTCTGACAGGGACAGGCTGTCTGACTGTAGTTGGGGAGAGGTGGGAGGGAGGGGGTTGATCCCCTCTGACAGGGACAGGCTGCCTGGAGTCTGACTGTAGTTGGGGAGAGGTGGGAGGGAGGGGGTTGATCCCCTCTGACAGGGACAGGCTGTCTGGAGTCTGACTGTAGTTGGGGAGAGGTGGGAGGGAGGGGGTTGATCCCCTCTGACAGGGACAGGCTGTCTGACTGTAGTTGGGGAGAGGTGGGAGGGAGGGGGCTGATCCCCTCTGACAGGGACAGGCTGTCTGACTGTAGTTGGGGAGAGGTGGGAGGGAGGGGCTGATCCCCTCTGACAGGGACAGCTGTCTGGAGTCTGACTGTAGTTGGGGAGAGGTGGGAGGGAGGGGGTTGATCCCCTCTGACAGGGACAGGCTGTCTGACTGTAGTTGGGGAGAGGTGGGAGGGAGGGGGTTGATCCCCTCTGACAGGGACAGGCTGTCTGACTGTAGTTGGGGAGAGGTGGGAGAGTGGGGGTTGATCCCCTCTGACAGGGACAGGCTGCCTGGAGTCTGACTGTAGTTGGGGAGAGGTGGGAGGGAGGGGGTTGATCCCCTCTGACAGGAACAGGCTGGTCTGACTGTGGTTGGAGAGAGGTGGGGGTTGATCCCCTCTGACAGGGACAGGCTGTCTGACTGTAGTTGGGGAGAGGTGGGAGGGAGGGTGCTGATCCCCTCTGACAGGGACAGGCTGCCTGGAGTCTGACTGTAGTTGGGGAGAGGTGGGAGGGAGGGGGTTGATCCCCTCTGACAGGGACAGGCTGTCTGGAGTCTGACTGTAGTTGGGGAGAGGTGGGAGGGAGGGGGTTGATCCCCTCTGACAGGGACAGGCTGTCTGACTGTAGTTGGGGAGAGGTGGGAGGGAGGGGGCTGATCCCCTCTGACAGGGACAGGCTGTCTGACTGTAGTTGGGGAGAGGTGGGAGGGAGGGGGCTGATCCCCTCTGACAGGGACAGGCTGTCTGGAGTCTCACTGTAGTTGGGGAGAGGTGGGAGGGAGGGGGTTGATCCGCTCTGACAGGGACAGTCTGTCAGACTGTAGTTGGGGAGAGGTGGGAGGGAGGGGGTTGATCCCCTCTGACAGGGAAAGGCTGTCTGACTGTAGTTGGGGAGAGGTGGGAGAGTGGGGGTTGATCCCCTCTGCCAGGGACAGGCTGCCTGGAGTCTGACTGTAGTTGGGGAGAGGTGGGAGGGAGGGGGTTGATCCCCTCTGACAGGAACAGGCTGTCTGACTGTAGTTGGAGAGAGGTGGGGGTTGATCCCCTCTGACAGGAACAGGCTGTCTGACTGTAGTTGGAGAGAGGTGGGGGTTGATCCCCTCTGACAGGGACAAGCTGTCTGGAGTCTGACTGTAGTTGGGGAGAGGTGGGAGGGAGGGGGTTGATCCCCTCTGACAGGGACAGGCTGCCTGGAGTCTGACTGTAGTTGGGGAGAGGTGGGAGGGAGGGGGCTGATCCCCTCTGACAGGGACAGGCTGTCTGGAGTCTGACTGTAGTTGGGGAGAGGTGGGAGGGAGGGGGTTGATCCCCTCTGACAGGGACAGGCTGTCTGACTGTAGTTGGGGAGAGGTGGGAGGGAGGGGGTTGATCCCCTCTGACAGGGACAGGCTGTCTGACTGTAGTTGGGGAGAGGTGGGAGGGAGGGGGTTGATCCCCTCTGACAGGGACAGGTTGTCTGGAGTCTGACTGTAGTTGGGGAGAGGTGGGAGGGAGGGGGTTGATCCCCTCTGACAGGGACAGGCTGTCTGACTGTAGTTGGGGAGAGGTGGGAGGGAGGGGGTTGATCCCCTCTGACAGGGACAGGCTGTCTGACTGTAGTTGGGGAGAGGTGGGAGGGAGGGGGTTGAACCCCTCTGACAGGGACAGGCTGCCTGGAGTCTGACTGTAGTTGGGGAGAGGTGGGAGGGAGGGGGTTGATCCCCTCTGACAGGGACAGGCTGTCTGGAGTCTGACTGAAGTTGGGGAGAGGTGGGAGGGAGGGGGTTGATCCCCTCTGACAGGGACAGGCTGTCTGACTGTAGTTGGGGAGAGGTGGGAGGGAGGGGGCTGATCCCCTCTGACAGGGACAGGCTGTCTGACTGTAGTTGGGGAGAGGTGGGAGGGAGGGGGCTGATCCCCTCTGACAGGGACAGGCTGTCTGGTGTCTGACTGTAGTTGGGGAGAGGTGGGAGGGAGGGAGTTGATCCCCTCTGACAGGGACAGGCTGCCTGGAGTCTGACTGTAGTTGGGGAGAGGTGGGAGGGAGGGGGTTGATCCCCTCTGACAGGGACAGGCTATCTGACTGTAGATGGGGATAGGTGGGAGGGAGGGGTTGATCCCCTCTGACAGGGACAGGCTGTCTTGCTGTAGTTGGGGAGAGGTGGGAGGGAGGGGGTTGATCCCCTCTGACAGGGACAGGCTGTCTGGAGTCTGACTGTAGTTGGGGAGAGGTGGGAGGGAGGGGGTTGATCCCCTCTGACAGGGACAGGCTGTCTGACTGTAGTTGGGGAGAGGTGGGAGGGAGGGGGTTGATCCCCTCTGACAGGGACAGGCTGTCTGGAGTCTGACTGTAGTTGGGGAGAGGTGGGAGGGAGGGGGTTGATCCCCTCTGACAGGGACAGGCTGTCTGACTGTAGTTGGGGAGAGGTGGGAGGGAGGGGGTTGATCCCCTCTGACAGGGACAGGCTGTCTGACTGTAGTTGGGGAGAGGTGGGAGAGTGGGGGTTGATCCCCTCTGACAGGGACAGGCTGCCTGGAGTCTGACTGTAGCTGGGGAGAAGTAGGAGGGAGGGGGCTGATCCCCTCTGACAGGGACAGGCTGTCTGACTGTAGTTGGGGAGAGGTGGGAGGGAGGGAGTTGATCCCCTCTGACAGGGACAGGCTGCCTGGAGTCTGACTGTAGTTGGGGAGAGGTGGGAGGGAGGGGGTTGATCCCCTCTGACAGGGACAGGCTGTCTGGAGTCTGACTGAAGTTGGGGAGAGTTGGGAGGGAGGGGGTTGATCCCCTCTGACAGGAACAGGCTGTCTGACTGTAGTTGGAGAGAGGTGGGGGTTGATCCCCTCTGACAGGGACAGGCTGTCTGACTGTATTTGGGGAGAGGTGGGAGGGAGGGGGCTGATCCCCTCTGACAGGGACAGGCTGTCTGGAGTCTGACTGTAGTTGGGGAGAGGTGGGAGGGAGGGGGTTGATCCCCTCTGACAGGGACAGGCTGCCTGGAGTCTGATTGTAGTTGGGGAGAGGTGGGAGGGAGGGGGCTGATCCCCTCTGACAGGGACAGGCTGTCTGGAGTCTGACTGTAGTTGGGGAGAGGTGGCAGGGAGGGGGTTGATCCCCTCTGACAGGGACAGGCTGTCTGACTGTAGTTGGGGAGAGGTGGGAGGGAGGGGGTTAATCCCCTCTGACAGGGACAGGCTGTCTGACTGTAGTTGGGGAGAGGTGGGAGGGAGGGGGTTGATCCCCTCTGACAGGGACAGGCTGCCTGGAGTCTGACTGTAGTTGGGGAGAGGTGGGAGGGAGGGGGTTGATCCCCTCTGACAGGGACAGGCTGTCTGACTGTAGTTGGGGAAAGGTGGGAGGGAGGGGGTTGATCCCCTCTGACAGGGACAGGCCTGTCTGACTGTAGTTGGGGAGAGGTGGGAGGGAGGGGGTTGATCCCCTCTGACAGGGACAGGCTGCCTGGAGTCTGACTGTAGTTGGGGAGAGGTGGGAGGGAGGGGGTTGATCCCCTCTGACAGGGCCAGGCTGTCTGGAGTGTGACTGAAGTTGCGGAGAGTTGGGAGGGAGGGGGTTGATCCCCTCTGACAGGGACAGGCTGTCTGACTGTAGTTGGGGAGAGGTGGGAGGGAGGGGGCTGATCCCCTCTGACAGGGACAGGCTGTCTGACTGTAGTTGGGGAGAGGTGGGAGGGAGGGGGCTGATCCCCTCTGACAGTGACAGCTGTCTGGAGTCTGACTGTAGTTGGGGAGAGGTGGGAGGGAGGGGGTTGATCCCCTCTGACAGGGACAGGCTGTCTGACTGTAGTTGGGGAGAGGTGGGAGGGAGGGGGTTGATCCCCTCTGACAGGGACAGGCTGTCTGACTGTAGTTGGGGAGAGGTGGGAGGGAGGGGGTTGATCCCCTCTGACAGGGACAGGCTGTCTGACTGTAGCTGGGGAGAGGTGGGAGGGAGGGGGTTGATCCCCTCTGAGAGGGACAGGCTGTCTGGAGTCTGACTGTCGTTGGGGAGAGGTGGGAGGGAGGGGGTTGATCTGCTCTGACAGGGACAGGCTGTCAGACTGTAGTTGGGGAGAGGTGGGAGGGAGGGGGTTGATCCCCTCTGACAGGGAAAGGCTGTCTGACTGTAGTTGGGGAGAGGTGGGAGAGTGGGGGTTGATCCCCTCTGACAGGGACAGGCTGCCTGGAGTCTGACTGTAGTTGGGGAGAGGTGGGAGGGAGGGGGTTGATCCCCTCTGACAGGAACAGGCTGTCTGACTGTAGTTGGAGAGAGGTGGGGGTTGATCCCCTCTGACAGGGACAGGCTGTCTGACTGTAGTTGGGGAGAGGTGGGAGGGAGGGGGCTGATCCCCTCTGACAGGGACAGGCTGTCTGGAGTCTGACTGTAGTTGGGGAGAGGTGGGAGGGAGGGGGTTGATCCCCTCTGACAGGGACAGGCTGCCTGGAGTCTGACTGTAGTTGGGGAGAGGTGGGAGGGAGGGGGTTGATCCCCTCTGACAGGGACAGGCTGTCTGGAGTCTGACTGTAGTTGGGGAGAGGTGGGAGGGAGGGGGTTGATCCCCTCTGACAGGGACAGGCTGTCTGACTGTAGTTGGGGAGAGGTGGGAGGGAGGGGGTTGATCCCCTCTGACAGGGACAGGCTGCCTGGAGTCTGACTGTAGTTGGGGAGAGGTGGGAGGGAGGGGGTTGATCCCCTCTGACAGGGACAGGCTGTCTGGATTCTGACTGTAGTTGGGGAGAGGTGGGAGGGAGGGGGTTGATCCCCTCTGACAGGGACAGGCTGTCTGACTGTAGTTGGGGAGAGGTGGGAGGGAGGGGGTTGATCCCCTCTGACAGGGACAGGCTGTCTGACTGTAGTTGGGGAGAGGTGGGAGGGAGGGGGTTGATCCCCTCTGACAGGGACAGGCTGCCTGGAGTCTGACTGTAGTTGGGGAGAGGTGGGAGGGAGGGGTTTGATCCCCTCTGACAGGGACAGGCTGTCTGGAGTCTGACTGTAGTTGGGGAGAGGTGGGAGGGAGGGGGTTGATCCCCTCTGACAGGGACAGGCTGTCTGACTGTAGTTGGGGAGAGGTGGGAGGGAGGGGGTTGATCCCCTCTGACAGGGACAGGCTGTCTGACTGTAGTTGGGGAGAGGTGGGAGGGAGGGGGTTGATCCCCTCTGACAGGGACAGGCTGTCTGGAGTCTGACTGTAGTTGGGGAGAGGTGGGAGGGAGGGGGTTGATCCCCTCTGACAGGGACAGGCTGTCTGACTGTAGTTGGGGAGAGGTGGGAGGGAGGGGGTTGATCCCCTCTGACAGGGACAGGCTGTCTGACTGTAGTTGGGGAGAGGTGGGAGGGAGGGGGTTGATCCCCTCTGACAGGGACAGGCTGCCTGGAGTCTGACTGTAGTTGGGGAGAGGTGGGAGGGAGGGGGTTGATCCCCTCTGACAGGGACAGGCTGTCTGGAGTCTGACTGTAGTTGGGGAGAGGTGGGAGGGAGGGGGTTGATCCCCTCTGACAGGGACAGGCTGTCTGACTGTAGTTGGGGAGAGGTGGGAGGGAGGGGGCTGATCCCCTCTGACAGGGACAGGCTGTCTGACTGTAGTTGGGGAGAGGTGGGAGGGAGGGGGTTGATCCCCTCTGACAGGGACAGGCTGTCTGGAGTCTGACTGTAGTTGGGGAGAGGTGGGAGGGAGGGAGTTGATCCCCTCTGACAGGGACAGGCTGTCTGACTGTAGTAGGGGACAGGTGGGAGGGAAGGGGTTGATCCCCTCTGACAGGGACAGGCTGTCTGACTGTAGTTGGGGAGAGGTGGGAGGGAGGGGGTTGATCCCCTCTGACAGGGACAGGCTGTCTGGAGTCTGACTGTAGTTGGGGAGAGGTGGGAGGGAGGGGGTTGATCCCCTCTGACAGGGACAGGCTGTCTGACTGTAGTTGGGGAGAGGTGGGAGGGAGGGGGTTGATCCCCTCTGACAGGGACAGGCTGCCTGGAGTCTGACTGTAGTTGGGGAGAGGTGGGAGGGAGGGGGTTGATCCCCTCTGACAGGGACAGGCTGTCTGGATCTGACTGTAGTTGGGGAGAGGTGGGAGGGAGGGGGTTGATCCCCTCTGACAGGGACAGGGCTGTCTGACTGTAGTTGGGGAGAGGTGGGAGGGAGGGGGTTGATCCCCTCTGACAGGGACAGGCTGTCTGACTGTAGTTGGGGAGAGGTGGGAGGGAGGGAGTTGATCCCCGTCTGACAGGGACAGTCTGCCTGGAGTCTGACTGTAGTTGGGGAGAGGTGGGAGGGAGGGGTTGATCCCCTCTGACAGGGACAGGCTGTCTGGAGTCTGACTGTAGTTGGGGAGAGGTGGGAGGGAGGGGGTTGATCCCCTCTGACAGGGACAGGCTGTCTGACTGTAGTTGGGGAGAGGTGGGAGGGAGGGGGTTGATCCCCTCTGACAGGGACAGGCTGTCTGACTGTAGTTGGGGAGAGGTGGGAGGGAGGGGGTTGATCCCCTCTGACAGGGACAGGCTGTCTGACTGTAGTTGGGGAAGGTGGGAGGGAGGGGGTTGATCCCCTCTGACAGGGACAGGCTGTCTGACTGTAGTTGGGGAGAGGTGGGAGGGAGGGGGTTGATCCCCTCTGACAGGGACAGGCTGCCTGGAGTCTGACTGTAGTTGGGGAGAGGTGGGAGGGAGGGGTTGATCCCCTCTGACAGGGACAGGCTGTCTGGAGTCTGACTGTAGTTGGGGAGAGGTGGGAGGGAGGGGGTTGATCCCCTCTGACAGGGACAGGCTGTCTGACTGTAGTTGGGGAGAGGTGGGAGGGAGGGGGTTGATCCCCTCTGACAGGGACAGGCTGTCTGACTGTAGTTGGGGAGAGGTGGGAGGGAGGGGGTTGATCCCCTCTGACAGGGACAGGTGTCTGGAGTCTGACTGTAGTTGGGGAGAGGTGGGAGGGAGGGGGTTGATCCCCTCTGACAGGGACAGGCTGTCTGACTGTAGTTGGGGAGAGGTGGGAGGGAGGGGGTTGATCCCCTCTGACAGGGACAGGCTGTCTGACTGTAGTTGGGGAGAGGTGGGAGGGAGGGGGTTGATCCCCTCTGACAGGGACAGGCTGCCTGGAGTCTGACTGTAGTTGGGGAGAGGTGGGAGGGAGGGGGTTGATCCCCTCTGACAGGGACAGGCTGTCTGGAGTCTGACTGTAGTTGGGGAGAGGTGGGAGGGAGGGGGTTGATCCCCTCTGACAGGGACAGGCTGTCTGACTGTAGTTGGGGAGAGGTGGGAGGGAGGGGGCTGATCCCCTCTGACAGGGACAGGCTGTCTGACTGTAGTTGGGGAGAGGTGGGAGGGAGGGGGTTGATCCCCTCTGACAGGGACAGCTGTCTGGAGTCTGACTGTAGTTGGGGAGAGGTGGGAGGGAGGGGGTTGATCCCCTCTGACAGGGACAGGCTGTCTGACTGTAGTTGGGGAGAGGTGGGAGGGAGGGGGTTGATCCCCTCTGACAGGGACAGGCTGTCTGACTGTAGTTGGGGAGAGGTGGGAGGGAGGGGGTTGATCCCCTCTGACAGGGACAGGCTGTCTGGAGTCTGACTGTAGTTGGGGAGAGGTGGGAGGGAGGGGGTTGATCCCCTCTGACAGGGACAGGCTGTCTGACTGTAGTTGGGGAGAGGTGGGAGGGAGGGGGTTGATCCCCTCTGACAGGGACAGGCTGCCTGGAGTCTGACTGTAGTTGGGGAGAGGTGGGAGGGAGGGGGTTGATCCCCTCTGACAGGGACAGGCTGTCTGGAGTCTGACTGTAGTTGGGGAGAGGTGGGAGGGAGGGGGTTGATCCCCTCTGACAGGGAAAGGCTGTCTGACTGTAGTTGGGGAAAGGTGGGAGGGAGGGGGTTGATCCCCTCTGACAGGGACAGGCTGTCTGACTGTAGTTGGGGAGAGGTGGGAGGGAGGGGGTTGATCCCCTCTGACAGGGACAGGCTGCCTGGAGTCTGA
Organism: Mobula hypostoma; assembly: GCF_963921235.1. Taxonomy (NCBI): domain Eukaryota; kingdom Metazoa; phylum Chordata; class Chondrichthyes; order Myliobatiformes; family Myliobatidae; genus Mobula; species Mobula hypostoma. Next base: position 20,506 of record NW_026948139.1, on the reverse strand, counting down.
CTGTAGTTGGGGAGAGGTGGGAGGGAGGGGGTTGATCCCCTCTGACAGGGACAGGCTGTCTGGAGTCTGACTGAAGTTGCGGAGAGTTGGGAGGGAGGGGGTTGATCCCCTCTGACAGGGACAGGCTGTCTGACTGTAGTTGGGGAGAGGTGGGAGGGAGGGGGCTGATCCCCTCTGACAGGGACAGGCTGTCTGACTGTAGTTGGGGAGAGGTGGGAGGGAGGGGGTTGATCCCCTCTGACAGGGACAGGCTGCCTCGAGTCTGACTGTAGTTGGGGAGAGGTGGGAGGGAGGGGGTTGATCCCCTCTGACAGGGACAGGCTGTCTGACTGTAGTTGGGGAGAGGTGGGAGGGAGGGGGTTGATCCCCTCTGACAGGGACAGGCTGCCTGGAGTCTGACTGTAGTTGGGGAGAGGTGGGAGGGAGGGGGTTGATCCCCTCTGACAGGGACAGGCTGTCTGGAGTCTGACTGTAGTTGGGGAGAGGTGGGAGGGAGGGGGTTGATCCCCTCTGACAGGGACAGGCTGTCTGACTGTAGTTGGGGAGAGGTGGGAGGGAGGGGGTTGATCCCCTCTGACAGGGACAGGCTGTCTGACTGTAGTTGGGGAGAGGTGGGAGGGAGGGGGCTGATCCCCTCTGACAGGGACAAGCTGTCTGGAGTCTGACTGTAGTTGGGGAGAGGTGGGAGGGAGGGGGTTGATCCCCTCTGACAGGGACAGGCTGCCTGGAGTCTGACTGTAGTTGGGGAGAGGTGGGAGGGAGGGGGTTGATCCCCTCTGACAGGGACAGGCTGTCTGACTGTAGTTGGGGAGAGGTGGGAGGGAGGGGGTTGATCCCCTCTGACAGGGACAGGCTGTCTGACTGTAGTTGGGGAGAGGTGGGAGGGAGGGGGTTGATCCCCTCTGACAGGGACAGGCTGTCTGGAGTCTGACTGTAGTTGGGGAGAGGTGGGAGGGAAGGGGTTGATCCCCTCTGACAGGGACAGGCTGTCTGGCTGTAGTTGGGGAGAGGTGGGAGGGAGGGAGTTGATCCCATCTGACAGGGACAGGCTGTCTGGAGTCTGACTGTAGTTGGGGAGAGGTGGGAGGGAGGGGGTTGATCCCCTCTGACAGGGACAGGCTGTCTGACTGTAGTTGGGGAGAGGTGGGAGGGAGGGGGTTGATCCCCTCTGACAGGGACAGGCTGTCTGACTGTAGTTGGGGAGAGGTGGGAGGGAGGGGGTTGATCCCCTCTGACAGGGACAGGCTGCCTGGAGTCTGACTGTAGTTGGGGAGAGGTGGGAGGGAGGGGGCTGATCCCCTCTGACAGGGACAGGCTGTCTGACTGTAGTTGGGGAGAGGTGGGAGGGAGGGGGTTGATCCCCTCTGACAGGGACAGGCTGCCTGGAGTCTGACTGTAGTTGGGGAGAGGTGGGAGGGAGGGGGTTGATCCCCTCTGACAGGGACAGGCTGTCTGGAGTCTGACTGTAGTTGGGGTGAGGTGGGAGGGAGTGGGTTGATCCCCTCTGACAGGGAAAGGCTGTCTGACTGTAGTTGGGGAGAGGTGGGAGGGAGGGGTTGATCCCCTCTGACAGGGACTGGCTGTCTGACTGTAGTTGGGGAGAGGTGGGAGGGAGGGGGTTGATCCCCTCTGACAGGGACAGGCTGTCTGGAGTCTGACTGTAGTTGGGGAGAGGTGGGAGGGAGGGGGTTGATCCCCTCTGACAGGGACAGGCTGCCTGGAGTCTGACTGTAGTTGGGGAGAGGTGGGAGGGAGGGGTGATCCCCTCTGACAGGGACAGGCTGTCTGGAGTCTGACTGTAGTTGGGGAGAGGTGGGAGGGAGGGGGTTGATCCCCTCTGACAGGGACAGGCTGTCTGACTGTAGTTGGGGAGAGGTGGGAGGGAGGGGGTTGATCCCCTCTGACAGGGACAGGCTGTCTGACTGTAGTTGGGGAGAGGTGGGAGGGAGGGGGTTGATCCCCTCTGACAGGGACAGGCTGCCTGGAGTCTGACTGTAGTTGGGGAGAGGTGGGAGGGAGGGGGTTGATCCCCTCTGACAGGGACAGGGCTGTCTGACTGTAGTTGGGGAGAGGTGGGAGGGAGGGGGTTGATCCCCTCTGACAGGGACAGGCTGTCTGACTGTAGTTGGGGAGAGGTGGGAGGGAGGGGGTTGATCCCCTCTGACAGGGACAGGCTGCCTGGAGTCTGACTGTAGTTGGGGAGAGGTGGGAGGGAGGGGGTTGATCCCCTCTGACAGGGACAGGCTGTCTGGAGTCTGACTGTAGTTGGGGAGAGGTGGGAGGGAGGGGGTTGATCCCCTCTGACAGGTCTGACTGTAGTTGGGGAAGGAGGCTGCCTGGAGTCTGACTGTAGTTGGGGAGAGGTGGGAGGGAGGGGGTTGATCCCCTCTGACAGGGACAGCTGCTGGAGTCTGACTGTAGTTGGGGAGAGGTGGGAGGGAGGGGGTTGATCCCCTCTGACAGGGACAGGCTGTCTGACTGTAGTTGGGGAGAGGTGGGAGGGAGGGGGTTGATCCCCTCTGACAGGGACAGGCTGTCTGACTGTAGTTGGGGAGAGGTGGGAGGGAGGGGGTTGATCCCCTCTGACAGGGACAGGCTGTCTGACTGTAGTTGGGGAGAGGTGGGAGGGAGGGGGTTGATCCCCTCTGACAGGGACAGGCTGTCTGGATCTGACTGTAGTTGGGGAGAGGTGGGAGGGAGGGGGTTGATCCCCTCTGACAGGGACAGGCTGTCTGACTGTAGTTGGGGAGAGGTGGGAGGGAGGGGGTTGATCCCCTCTGACAGGGACAGGCTGCTGGAGTCTGACTGTAGTTGGGGAGAGGTGGGAGGGAGGGGGTTGATCCCCTCTGACAGGGACAGGCTGCTGTCTGACTGTAGTTGGGGAGAGGTGGGAGGGAGGGGGTTGATCCCCTCTGACAGGGACAGGCCCTAGTTGAGGGAGGGGGTGATCCCCTCTGACAGGGACAGGGCTGTCTGACTGTAGTTGGGGAGAGGTGGGAGGGAGGGGGTTGATCCCCTCTGACAGGGACAGGCTGCTGGTCTGACTGTAGTTGGGGAGAGGTGGGAGGGAGGGAGGTTGATCCCCTCTGACAGGGACAGGCTGCCTGGAGTCTGACTGTAGTTGGGGAGAGGTGGGAGGGAGGGGGTTGATCCCCTCTGACAGGGACAGGCTGTCTGGAGTCTGACTGTAGTTGGGGAGAGGTGGGAGGGAGGGGGTTGATCCCCTCTGACAGGGACAGGCTGTCTGACTGTAGTTGGGGAGAGGTGGGAGGGAGGGGGTTGATCCCCTCTGACAGGGACAGGCTGCTGGAGTCTGACTGTAGTTGGGGAGAGGTGGGAGGGAGGGGGTTGATCCCCTCTGACAGGGACAGGCTGCTGGAGTCTGACTGTAGTTGGGGAGAGGTGGGAGGGAGGGGGTTGATCCCCTCTGACAGGGACAGGCTGTCTGACTGTAGTTGGGGAGAGGTGGGAGGGAGGGGGTTGATCCCCTCTGACAGGGACAGGCTGTCTGACTGTAGTTGGGGAGAGATGGGAGGGAGGGGGTTGATCCCCTCTGACTGGGATAGGCTGTCTGACTGTAGTTGGGGAAGGTGGGAGGGAGGGGGCTGATCCCCTCTGACAGGGACAGGCTGTCTGGAGTCTGACTGTAGTTGGGGAGAGGTGGGAGGGAGGGGGTTGATCCCCTCTGACAGGGACAGGCTGCCTGGAGTCTGACTGTAGTTGGGGAGAGGTGGGAGGGAGGGGGTTGATCCCCTCTGACAGGGACAGGCTGTCTGGAGTCTGACTGTAGTTGGGGAGAGGTGGGAGGGAGGGGGTTGATCCCCTCTGACAGGGACAGGCTGTCTGACTGTAGTTGGGGAGAGGTGGGAGGGAGGGGGTTGATCCCCTCTGACAGGGACAGGCTGCCTGGAGTCTGACTGTAGTTGGGGAGAGGTGGGAGGGAGGGGGTTGATCCCCTCTGACAGGGACAGGCTGTCTGGAGTCTGACTGTAGTTGGGGAGAGGTGGGAGGGAGGGGGTTGATCCCCTCTGACAGGGACAGGCTGTCTGACTGTAGTTGGGGAGAGGTGGGAGGGAGGGGGTTGATCCCCTCTGACAGGGACAGGCTGTCTGACTGTAGTTGGGGAGAGGTGGGAGGGAGGGGGTTGATCCCCTCTGACAGGGACAGGCTGTCTGGAGTCTGACTGTAGTTGGGGAGAGGTGGGAGGGAGGGGGTTGATCCCCTCTGACAGGGACAGGCTGCCTGGAGTCTGACTGTAGTTGGGGAGAGGTGGGAGGGAGGGGGTTGATCCCCTCTGACAGGGACAGGCTGTCTGGAGTCTGACTGTAGTTGGGGAGAGGTGGGAGGGAGGGGGTTGATCCCCTCTGACAGGGACAGGCTGTCTGACTGTAGTTGGGGAGAGGTGGGAGGGAGGGGGTTGATCCCCTCTGACAGGGACAGGCTGTCTGACTGTAGTTGGGGAGAGGTGGGAGGGAGGGGGTTGATCCCCTCTGACAGGGACAGGCTGCCTGGAGTCTGACTGTAGTTGGGGAGAGGTGGGAGGGAGGGGGTTGATCCCCTCTGACAGGGACAGGCTGTCTGACTGTAGTTGGGGAGAGGTGGGAGGGAGGGGGTTGATCCCCTCTGACAGGGACAGGCTGTCTGACTGTAGTTGGGGAGAGGTGGGAGGGAGGGGGTTGATCCCCTCTGACAGGGACAGGCTGCCTGGAGTCTGACTGTAGTTGGGGAGAGGTGGGAGGGAGGGGGTTGATCCCCTCTGACAGGGACAGGCTGTCTGGAGTCTGACTGTAGTTGGGGAGAGGTGGGAGGGAGGGGGTTGATCCCCTCTGACAGGGACAGGCTGTCTGACTGTAGTTGGGGAGAGGTGGGAGGGAGGGGGTGATCCCCTCTGACAGGGACAGGCTGTCTGACTGTAGGTGGGGAGAGGTGGGAGGTAGGGGGTTGATCCCCTCTGACAGGGACAGGCTGTCTGGAGTCTGACTGTAGTTGGGGAGAGGTGGGAGGGAGGGGGTTGATCCCCTCTGACAGAGACAGGCTGCCTGGAGTCTGACTGTTGTTGGGGAGAGGTGGGAGGGAGGTGGTTGATCCCCTCTGACAGGGACAGGCTGCCTGGAGTCTGACTGTAGTTGGGGAGAGGTGGGAGGGAGGGGGTTGATCCCCTCTGACAGGGACAGGCTGTCTGACTGTAGTTGGGGAGAGGTGGGAGGGAGGGGGTTGATCCCCTCTGACAGGGACAGGCTGTCTGGAGTCTGACTGTAGTTGGGGAGAGGTGGGAGGGAGGGGGTTGATCCCCTCTGACAGGGACAGGCTGCTGTCTGACTGTAGTTGGGGAGAGGTGGGAGGGAGGGGGTTGATCCCCTCTGACAGGGACAGGCTGTCTGACTGTAGTTGGGGAGAGGTGGGAGGGAGGGGGTTGATCCCCTCTGACAGGGACAGGCTGCCTGGAGTCTGACTGTAGTTGGGGAGAGGTGGGAGGGAGGGGGTTGATCCCCTCTGACAGGGACAGGCTGTCTGACTGTAGTTGGGGAGAGGTGGGAGGGAGGGGGTTGATCCCCTCTGACAGGGACAGGCTGTCTGACTGTAGTTGGGGAGAGGTGGGAGGGAGGGGGTGATCCCCTCTGACAGGGACAGGCTGTCTGGAGTCTGACTGTAGTTGGGGAGAGGTGGGAGGGAGGGGGTTGATCCCCTCTGACAGGGACAGGCTGTCTGGAGTCTGACTGTAGTTGGGGAGAGGTGGGAGGGAGGGGGTTGATCCCCTCTGACAGGGACAGGCTGTCTGGAGTCTGACTGTAGTTGGGGAGAGGTGGGAGGGAGGGGGTTGATCCCCTCTGACAGGGACAGGCTGTCTGACTGTAGTTGGGGAGAGGTGGGAGGGAGGGGGTTGATCCCCTCTGACAGGGACAGGCTGTCTGACTGTAGTTGGGGAGAGGTGGGAGGGAGGGGGTTGATCCCCTCTGACAGGGACAGGCTGCTGTCTGACTGTAGTTGGGGAGAGGTGGGAGGGAGGGGGTTGATCCCCTCTGACAGGGACAGGCTGTCTGACTGTAGTTGGGGAGAGGTGGGAGGGAGGGGGTTGATCCCCTCTGACGACAGTTCCTAGGAGCTGCTTCTGACTGTAGTTGGGGAGAGGTGGGAGGGAGGGGGTTGATCCCCTCTGACAGGGACAGGCTGTCTGGAGTCTGACTGTAGTTGGGGAGAGGTGGGAGGGAGGGGGTTGATCCCCTCTGACAGGGACAGGCTGTCTGACTGTAGTTGGGGAGAGGTGGGAGGGAGGGGGTTGATCCCCTCTGACAGGGACAGGTGCTGGTCTGACTGTAGTTGGGGAGAGGTGGGAGGGAGGGGGTTGATCCCCTCTGACAGGGACAGGCTGTCTGGAGTCTGACTGTAGTTGGGGAGAGGTGGGAGGGAGGGGGTTGATCCCCTCTGACAGGGACAGGGCTGTCTGACTGTAGTTGGGGAGAGGTGGGAGGGAGGGGGTTGATCCCCTCTGACAGGGACAGGCTGCTGTCTGACTGTAGTTGGGGAGAGGTGGGAGGGAGGGGGTTGATCCCCTCTGACAGGGACAGGCTGTCTGACTGTAGTTGGGGAGAGGTGGGAGGGAGGGGGTTGATCCCCTCTGACAGGGACAGGCTGTCTGGAGTCTGACTGTAGTTGGGGAGAGGTGGGAGGGAGGGGGTTGATCCCCTCTGACAGGGACAGGCTGTCTGACTGTAGTTGGGGAGAGGTGGGAGGGAGGGGGTTGATCCCCTCTGACAGGGACAGGCTGTCTGACTGTAGTTGGGGAGAGGTGGGAGGGAGGGGGTTGATCCCCTCTGACAGGGACAGGCTGCCTGGAGTCTGACTGTAGTTGGGGAGAGGTGGGAGGGAGGGGGTTGATCCCCTCTGACAGGGACAGGCTGCCTGGAGTCTGACTGTAGTTGGGGAGAGGTGGGAGGGAGGGGGTTGATCCCCTCTGACAGGGACAGGCTGTCTGACTGTAGTTGGGGAGAGGTGGGAGGGAGGGGGTTGATCCCCTCTGACAGGGACAGGCTGTCTGACTGTAGTTGGGGAGAGGTGGGAGGGAGGGGGTTGATCCCCTCTGACAGGGACAGGCTGTCTGACTGTAGTTGGGGAGAGGTGGGAGGGAGGGGGTTGATCCCCTCTGACAGGGACAGGCTGCCTGGAGTCTGACTGTAGTTGGGGAGAGGTGGGAGGGAGGGGGTTGATCCCCTCTGACAGGGACAGGCTGTCTGGAGTCTGACTGTAGTTGGGGAGAGGTGGGAGGGAGGGGGTTGATCCCCTCTGACAGGGACAGGCTGCCTGGAGTCTGACTGTAGTTGGGGAGAGGTGGGAGGGAGGGGGTTGATCCCCTCTGACAGGGACAGGGCTGTCTGGAGTCTGACTGTAGTTGGGGAGAGGTGGGAGGGAGGGGGTTGATCCCCTCTGACAGGGACAGGCTGCTGGAGTCTGACTGTAGTTGGGGAGAGGTGGGAGGGAGGGGGTTGATCCCCTCTGACAGGGACAGGCTGCTGGAGTCTGACTGTAGTTGGGGAGAGGTGGGAGGGAGGGGGTTGATCCCCTCTGACAGGGACAGGCTGCTGTCTGACTGTAGTTGGGGAGAGGTGGGAGGGAGGGGGTTGATCCCCTCTGACAGGGACAGGCTGTCTGACTGTAGTTGGGGAGAGGTGGGAGGGAGGGGGTTGATCCCCTCTGACAGGGACAGGCTGCTGGAGTCTGACTGTAGTTGGGGAGAGGTGGGAGGGAGGGGGTTGATCCCCTCTGACAGGGACAGGCTGTCTGGAGTCTGACTGTAGTTGGGGAGAGGTGGGAGGGAGGGGGTTGATCCCCTCTGACAGGGACAGGCTGCCTGAGTCTGACTGTAGTTGGGGAGAGGTGGGAGGGAGGGGGTTGATCCCCTCTGACAGGGACAGGCTGTCTGACTGTAGTTGGGGAGAGGTGGGAGGGAGGGGGTTGATCCCCTCTGACAGGGACAGGCTGCTGGAGTCTGACTGTAGTTGGGGAGAGGTGGGAGGGAGGGGGTTGATCCCCTCTGACAGGGACAGGCTGTCAGACTGTAGTTGGGGAGAGGTGGGAGGGAGGGGGTTGATCCCCTCTGACAGGGACAGGCTGTCTGACTGTAGTTGGGGAGAGGTGGGAGGGAGGGGGTTGATCCCCTCTGACAGGGACAGGCAGCTGTCTGACTGTAGTTGGGGAGAGGTGGGAGGGAGGGGGTTGATCCCCTCTGACAGGGACAGGCTGCCTGGAGTCTGACTGTAGTTGGGGAGAGGTGGGAGGGAGGGGGTTGATCCCCTCTGACAGGGACAGGCTGTCTGACTGTAGTTGGGGAGAGGTGGGAGGGAGGGGGTTGATCCCCTCTGACAGGGACAGGCTGTCTGACTGTAGTTGGGGAGAGGTGGGAGGGAGGGGGTTGATCCCCTCTGACAGGGACAGGCTGTCTGGAGTCTGACTGTAGTTGGGGAGAGGTGGGAGGGAGGGGGTTGATCCCCTCTGACAGGGACAGGCTGCCTGGAGTCTGACTGTAGTTGGGGAGAGGTGGGAGGGAGGGGGTTGATCCCCTCTGACAGGGACAGGCTGTCTGAGTCTGACTGTAGTTGGGGAGAGGTGGGAGGGAGGGGGTTGATCCCCTCTGACAGGGACAGGCTGCTGGAGTCTGACTGTAGTTGGGGAGAGGTGGGAGGGAGGGGGTTGATCCCCTCTGACAGGGACAGGCTGTCTGGCTGTAGTTGGGGAGAGGTGGGAGGGAGGGAGTTGATCCCCTCTGACAAGGACAGGCTGTCTGGAGTCTGACTGTAGTTGGGGAGAGGTGGGAGGGAGGGGGTTGATCCCCTCTGACAGGGACAGGCTGTCTGGAGTCTGACTGGAGTTGGGGAGAGGTGGGAGGGAGGGGGTTGATCCCCTCTGACAGGGACAGGCTGCCTGGAGTCTGACTGTAGTTGGGGAGAGGTGGGAGGGAGGGGGTTGATCCCCTCTGACAGGGACAGGCTGTCTGACTGTAGTTGGGGAGAGGTGGGAGGGAGGGGGTTGATCCCCTCTGACAGGGACAGGTTGCCTGGAGTATGACTGTAGTTGGGGAGAGGTGGGAGTGAGGGGGTTGATCACCTCTGACAAGGACAGGCTGTCTTGCTGTAGTTGGGGAGAGGTGGGACTGAGGGGGCTGATCCCCTCTGACAGGGACAGGCTGTCTGACTGTAGTTGGGGAGAGGTGGGAGGGAGGGGGTTGATCCCCTCTGACAGGGACAGGCTGTCTGACTGTAGTTGGGGAGAGGTGGGAGGGAGGGGGTTGATCCCCTCTGACAGGGACAGGCTGCCTGGAGTCTGACTGTAGTTGGGGAGAGGTGGGAGGGAGGGGGTTGATCCCCTCTGACAGGGACAGGCTGTCTGACTGTAGTTGGGGAGAGGTGGGAGGGAGGGGGCTGATCCCCTCTGACAGGGACAGGCTGTCTGGAGTCTGACTGTAGTTGGGGAGAGGTGGGAGGGAGGGGGTTGATCCCCTCTGACAGGGACAGGCTGCCTGGAGTCTGACTGTAGTTGGGGAGAGGTGGGAGGGAGGGGGTTGATCCCCTCTGACAGGGACAGGCTGTCTGGAGTCTGACTGTAGTTGGGGAGAGGTGGGAGGGAGGGGGTTGATCCCCTCTGACAGGGACAGGCTGCCTGGAGTCTGACTGTAGTTGGGGAGAGGTGGGAGAGAGGGGGTTGATCCCCTCTGACAGGGACAGGCTGTCTTGCTGTAGTTGGGGAGAGGTGGGAGGGAGGGGGTTGATCCCCTCTGACAGGGACAGGCTGTCTGACTGTAGTTGGGGAGAGGTGGGAGGGAGGGGACTGATCCCCTCTGACAGGGACAGGCTGCCTGGAGTCTGACTGTAGTTGGGGAGAGGTGGGAGGGAGGGGGTTGATCCCCTCTGACAGGGACAGGCTGTCTGACTGTAGTTGGGGAGAGGTGGGAGGGAGGGGGTTGATCCCCTCTGACAGGGACAGGCTGTCTGACTGTAGTTGGGGAGAGGTGGGAGGGAGGGGGTTGATCCCCTCTGACAGGGACAGGCTGTCTGGAGTCTGACTGTAGTTGGGGAGAGGTGGCAGGGAGGGGGTTGATCCCCTCTGACAGGGACAGGCTGCCTGGAGTCTGACTGTAGTTGGGGAGAGGTGGGAGGGAGGGGGTTGATCCCCTCTGACAGGGACAGGCTGTCTGACTGTAGTTGGGGAGAAGTGGGAGGGAGGGGGCTGATCCCCTCTGACAGGGACAGGCTGTCTGGAGTCTGACTGTAGTTGGGGAGAGGTGGGAGGGAGGGGGTTGATCCCCTCTGACAGGGACAGGCTGTCTGACTGTAGTTGGGGAGAGGTGGGAGGGAGGGGGCTGATCCCCTCTGACTGGGACAGGCTGCCTGGAGTCTGACTGTAGTTGGGGAGAGGTGGGAGGGAGGGGGTTGATCCCCTCTGACAGGGACAGGCTGTCTGGAGTCTGACTGTAGTTGGGGAGAGGTGGGAGGGAGGGGGTTGATCCCCTCTGACAGGGACAGGCTGCCTGGAGTCTGACTGTAGTTGGGGAGAGGTGGGAGTGAGGGGGTTGATCCCCTCTGACAGGGACAGGCTGTCTTGCTGTAGTTGGGGAGAGGTGGGAGGGAGGGGGTTGATCCCCTCTGACAGGGACAGGCTGTCTGACTGTAGTTGGGGAGAGGTGGGAGGGAGGGGGTTGATCCCCTCTGACAGGGACAGGCTGCCTGGAGTCTGACTGTAGTTGGGGAGAGGTGGGAGGGAGGGGGTTGATCCCCTCTGACAGGGACAGGCTGCCTGGAGTATGACTGTAGTTGGGGAGAGGTGGCAGGGAGGGGGTTGATCCCCTCTGACAGGGACAGGCTGCCTGGAGTCTGACTGTAGTTGGGGAGAGGTGGGAGGGAGGGGGCTGATCCCCTCTGACAGGGACAGGCTGTCTGACTGTAGTTGGGGAGAGGTGGGAGGGAGGGGGTTGATCCCCTCTGACAGGGACAGGCTGTCTGACTGTAGTTGGGGAGAGGTGGGAGGGAGGGGGTTGATCCCCTCTGACAGGGACAGGCTGTCTGACTGTAGTTGGGGAGAGGTGGGAGGGAGGGGGTTGATCCCCTCTGACAGGGACAGGCTGCCTGGAGTCTGACTGTAGTTGGGGAGAGGTGGGAGGGAGGGGGTTGATCCCCTCTGACAGGGACAGGCTGTCTGACTGTAGTTGGGGAGAGGTGGGAGGGAGGGGGTTGATCCCCTCTGACAGGGACAGGCTGCCTGGAGTCTGACTGTAGTTGGGGAGAGGTGGGAGGGAGGGGGTTGATCCCCTCTGACAGGGACAGGCTGTCTGACTGTAGTTGGGGAGAGGTGGGAGGGAGGGGGTTGATCCCCTCTGACAGGGACAGGCTGTCTGTGAGTTGGGGAGAGGTGGGAGGGAGGGGGTTGATCCCCTCTGACAGGGACAGGCTGTCTGACTGTAGTTGGGGAGAGGTGGGAGGGAGGGGGTTGATCCCCTCTGACAGGGACAGGCTGTCTGACTGTAGTTGGGGAGAGGTGGGAGGGAGGGGGTTGATCCCCTCTGACAGGGACAGGCTGCTGAGTCTGACTGTAGTTGGGGAGAGGTGGGAGGGAGGGGGTTGATCCCCTCTGACAGGGACAGGCTGCCTGGAGTCTGACTGTAGTTGGGGAGAGGTGGGAGGGAGGGGGTTGATCCCCTCTGACAGGGACAGGCTGTCTGACTGTAGTTGGGGAGAGGTGGGAGGGAGGGGGTTGATCCCCTCTGACAGGGACAGGCTGTCTGACTGTAGTTGGGGAGAGGTGGGAGGGAGGGGGTTGATCCCCTCTGACAGGGACAGGCTGCCTGGAGTCTGACTGTAGTTGGGGAGAGGTGGGAGGGAGGGGTTGATCCCCTCTGACAGGGACAGGCTGCTGGAGTCTGACTGTAGTTGGGGAGAGGTGGGAGGGAGGGGGTTGATCCCCTCTGACAGGGACAGGCTGCCTGGAGTCTGACTGTAGTTGGGGAGAGGTGGGAGGGAGGGGGTTGATCCCCTCTGACAGGGACAGGCTGTCTGACTGTAGTTGGGGAGAGGTGGGAGGGAGGGGGTTGATCCCCTCTGACAGGGACAGGCTGTCTGACTGTAGTTGGGGAGAGGTGGGAGGGAGGGGGTTGATCCCCTCTGACAGGGACAGGCTGTCTGACTGTAGTTGGGGAGAGGTGGGAGGGAGGGGGTTGATCCCCTCTGACAGGGACAGGCTGCCTGGAGTCTGACTGTAGTTGGGGAGAGGTGGGAGGGAGGGGGTTGATCCCCTCTGACAGGGACAGGCTGTCTGACTGTAGTTGGGGAGAGGTGGGAGGGAGGGGGTTGATCCCCTCTGACAGGGACAGGCTGCCTGGAGTCTGACTGTAGTTGGGGAGAGGTGGGAGGGAGGGGGTTGATCCCCTCTGACAGGGACAGGCTGTCTGACTGTAGTTGGGGAGAGGTGGGAGGGAGGGGGTTGATCCCCTCTGACAGGGACAGGCTGTCTGACTGTAGTTGGGGAGAGGTGGGAGGGAGGGGGTTGATCCCCTCTGACAGGGACAGGCTGTCTGACTGTAGTTGGGGAGAAGTGGGAGGGAGGGGGCTGATCCCGTCGGACAGGGTCAGGCTGTCTGGAGTCTGACTGTAGTTGGGGAGAGGTGGGAGGGAGGGGGTTGATCCCCTCTGACAGGGACAGGCTGTCTGACTGTAGTTGGGGAGAAGTGGGAGGGAGGGTCTGATCCCCTCTGACTGGGACAGGCTGCCTGGAGTCTGACTGTAGTTGGGGAGAGGTGGGAGGGAGGGGGTTGATCCCCTCTGACAGGGACAGGCTGCTGGAGTCTGACTGTAGTTGGGGAGAGGTGGGAGGGAGGGGGTTGATCCCCTCTGACAGGGACAGGCTGCCTGGAGTCTGACTGTAGTTGGGGAGAGGTGGGAGGGAGGGGGTTGATCCCCTCTGACAGGGACAGGCTGCCTGGAGTCTGACTGTAGTTGGGGAGAGGTGGGAGGGAGGGGGTTGATCCCCTCTGACAGGGACAGGCTGTCTGACTGTAGTTGGGGAGAGGTGGGAGGGAGGGGGTTGATCCCCTCTGACAGGGACAGGCTGTCTGACTGTAGTTGGGGAGAGGTGGGAGGGAGGGGGTTGATCCCCTCTGACAGGGACAGGCTGCCTGGAGTCTGACTGTAGTTGGGGAGAAGTGGGAGGGAGGGGGCTGATCCCCTCTGACAGGGACAGGCTGTCTGACTGTAGTTGGGGAGAGGTGGGAGGGAGGGGGTTGATCCCCTCTGACAGGGACAGGCTGTCTGACTGTAGTTGGGGAGAGGTGGGAGGGAGGGGGTTGATCCCCTCTGACAGGGACAGGCTGCCTGGAGTCTGACTGTAGTTGGGGAGAGGTGGGAGGGAGGGGGTTGATCCCCTCTGACAGGGACAGGCTGTCTGACTGTAGTTGGGGAGAGGTGGGAGGGAGGGGGTTGATCCCCTCTGACAGGGACAGGCTGTCTGACTGTAGTTGGGGAGAGGTGGGAGGGAGGGGGTTGATCCCCTCTGACAGGGACAGGCTGCCTGGAGTCTGACTGTAGTTGGGGAGAGGTGGGAGGGAGGGGGTTGATCCCCTCTGACAGGGACAGGCTGTCTGGAGTCTGACTGTAGTTGGGGAGAGGTGGGAGGGAGGGGGTTGATCCCCTCTGACAGGGACAGGCTGCCTGGAGTCTGACTGTAGTTGGGGAGAGGTGGGAGAGAGGGGGTTGATCCCCTCTGACAGGGACAGGCTGTCTGGAGTCTGACTGTAGTTGGGGAGAGGTGGGATGGAGGGGGTTGATCCCCTCTGACAGGGACAGGCTGTCTGGAGTCTGACTGTAGTTGGGGAGAGGTGGGAGGGAGGGGGTTGATCCCCTCTGACAGGGACAGGCTGTCTGACTGTAGTTGGGGAGAGGTGGGAGGGAGGGGGTTGATCCCCTCTGACAGGGACAGGCTGTCTGGAGTCTGACTGTAGTTGGGGAGAGGTGGGAGGGAGGGGGTTGATCCCCTCTGACAGGGACAGGCTGTCTGACTGTAGTTGGGGAGAGGTGGGAGGGAGGGGGTTGATCCCCTCTGACAGGGACAGGCTAGTCTGACTGTAGTTGGGGAGAGGTGGGAGGGAGGGGGTTGATCCCCTCTGACAGGGACAGGCTGCTGGAGTCTGACTGTAGTTGGGGAGAGGTGGGAGGGAGGGGGTTGATCCCCTCTGACAGGGACAGGCTGCCTGGAGTCTGACTGTAGTTGGGGAGAGGTGGGAGGGAGGGGGTTGATCCCCTCTGACAGGGACAGGCTGTCTGGAGTCTGACTGTAGTTGGGGAGAGGTGGGAGGGAGGGGGTTGATCCCCTCTGACAGGGACAGGCTGGACAGCTGGAGTCTGACTGTAGTTGGGGAGAGGTGGGAGGGAGGGGGTTGATCCCCTCTGACAGGGACAGGCTGTCTGACTGTAGTTGGGGAGAGGTGGGAGGGAGGGGGTTGATCCCCTCTGACAGGGACAGGCTGCTGAGTCTGACTGTAGTTGGGGAGAGGTGGGAGGGAGGGGGTTGATCCCCTCTGACAGGGACAGGCTGTCTGACTGTAGTTGGGGAGAGGTGGGAGGGAGGGGGTTGATCCCCTCTGACAGGGACAGGCTGGAGTCTGACTGTAGTTGGGGAGAGGTGGGAGGGAGGGGGTTGATCCCCTCTGACAGGGACAGGCTGCTGGAGTCTGACTGTAGTTGGGGAGAGGTGGGAGGGAGGGGGTTGATCCCCTCTGACAGGGACAGGCTGTCTGACTGTAGTTGGGGAGAGGTGGGAGGGAGGGGGTTGATCCCCTCTGACAGGGACAGGCTGTCTGACTGTAGTTGGGGAGAGGTGGGAGGGAGGGGGTGATCCCCTCTGACAGGGACAGGCTGTCTGACTGTAGTTGGGGAGAGGTGGGAGGGAGGGGGTTGATCCCCTCTGACAGGGACAGGCTGCTGGAGTCTGACTGTAGTTGGGGAGAGGTGGGAGGGAGGGGGTTGATCCCCTCTGACAGGGACAGGCTGTCTGGAGTCTGACTGTAGTTGGGGAGAGGTGGGAGGGAGGGGGTTGATCCCCTCTGACAGGGACAGGCTGCCTGGAGTCTGACTGTAGTTGGGGAGAGGTGGGAGGGAGGGGGTTGATCCCCTCTGACAGGGACAGGCTGTCTGACTGTAGTTGGGGAGAGGTGGGAGGGAGGGGGTTGATCCCCTCTGACAGGGACAGGCTGTCTGACTGTAGTTGGGGAGAGGTGGGAGGGAGGGGGTTGATCCCCTCTGACAGGGACAGGCTGCCTGGAGTCTGACTGTAGTTGGGGAGAGGTGGGAGGGAGGGGGTTGATCCCCTCTGACAGGGACAGGCTGTCTGGGTCTGACTGTAGTTGGGGAGAGGTGGGAGGGAGGGGGTTGATCCCCTCTGACAGGGACAGCTGCTGGAGTCTGACTGTAGTTGGGGAGAGGTGGGAGGGAGGGGGTTGATCCCCTCTGACAGGGACAGGCTGTCTGACTGTAGTTGGGGAGAGGTGGGAGGGAGGGGGTTGATCCCCTCTGACAGGGACAGGCTGTCTGGAGTCTGACTGTAGTTGGGGAGAGGTGGGAGGGAGGGGGTTGATCCCCTCTGACAGGGACAGGCTGTCTGACTGTAGTTGGGGAGAGGTGGGAGGGAGGGGGTTGATCCCCTCTGACAGGGACAGGCTGCTGCTGTCTGACTGTAGTTGGGGAGAGGTGGGAGGGAGGGGGTTGATCCCCTCTGACAGGGACAGGCTGCTGAGTCTGACTGTAGTTGGGGAGAGGTGGGAGGGAGGGGGTTGATCCCCTCTGACAGGGACAGGCTGTCTGGAGTCTGACTGTAGTTGGGGAGAGGTGGGAGGGAGGGGGTTGATCCCCTCTGACAGGGACAGGCTGTCTGACTGTAGTTGGGGAGAGGTGGGAGGGAGGGGGTTGATCCCCTCTGACAGGGACAGGCTGTCTGACTGTAGTTGGGGAGAGGTGGGAGGGAGGGGGTTGATCCCCTCTGACAGGGACAGGCTGTCTGACTGTAGTTGGGGAGAGGTGGGAGGGAGGGGGTTGATCCCCTCTGACAGGGACAGGCTGCCTGGAGTCTGACTGTAGTTGGGGAGAGGTGGGAGGGAGGGGGTTGATCCCCTCTGACAGGGACAGGCTGTCTGACTGTAGTTGGGGAGAGGTGGGAGGGAGGGGGTTGATCCCCTCTGACAGGGACAGGCTGTCTGACTGTAGTTGGGGAGAGGTGGGAGGGAGGGGGTTGATCCCCTCTGACAGGGACAGGCTGCTGGAGTCTGACTGTAGTTGGGGAGAGGTGGGAGGGAGGGGGTTGATCCCCTCTGACAGGGACAGGCTGCCTGGAGTCTGACTGTAGTTGGGGAGAGGTGGGAGGGAGGGGGTTGATCCCCTCTGACAGGGACAGGCTGTCTGACTGTACTTGGAGAGAGGTGGGAGGGAGGGGGTTGATCCCCTCTGACAGGGACAGGCTGTCTGGAGTCTGACTGTAGTTGGGGAGAGGTGGGATGGAGGGGGTTGATCCCCTCTGACATGGACAGGCTGTCTGGAGTCTGACTGTAGTTGGGGAGAGGTGGGAGAGAGGGGGTTGATCCCCTCTGACAGGGACAGGCTGTCTGACTGTAGTTGGGGAGAGGTGGGAGGGAGGGGGTTGATCCCCTCTGACAGGGACAGGCTGTCTGACTGTAGTTGGGGAGAGGTGGGAGGGAGGGGGTTGATCCCCTCTGACAGGGACAGGCTGTCTGACTGTAGTTGGGGAGAGGTGGGAGGGAGGGGTTGATCCCCTCTGACAGGGACAGGCTGTCTGACTGTAGTTGGGGAGAGGTGGGAGGGAGGGGACTGATCCCCTCTGACAGGGACAGGCTGCCTGGAGTCTGACTGCAGTTGGGGAGAGGTGGGAGGGAGGGGGTTGATCCCCTCTGACAGGGACAGGCTGTCTGGAGTCTGACTGTAGTTGGGGAGAGGTGGGAGGGAGGGGGTTGATCCCCTCTGACAGGGACAGGCTGCCTGGAGTCTGACTGTAGTTGGGGAGAGGTGGGAGGGAAGGGGTTGATCCCCTCTGACAGGGACAGGCTGTCTGGCTGTAGTTGGGGAGAGGTGGGAGGGAGGGGGTTGATCCCCTCTGACAGGGACAGGCTGTCTGGAGTCTGACTGTAGTTGGGGAGAGGTGGGAGGGAGGGGGTTGATCCCCTCTGACAGGGACAGGCTGTCTGGAGTCTGACTGTAGTTGGGGAGAGGTGGGAGGGAGGGGGTTGATCCCCTCTGACAGGGACAGGCTGTCTGGAGTCTGACTGTAGTTGGGGAGAGGTGGGAGGGAGGGGGTTGATCCCCTCTGACAGGGACAGGCTGTCTGACTGTAGTTGGGGAGAGGTGGGAGGGAGGGGGTTGATCCCCTCTGACAGGGACAGGCTGCCTGGAGTCTGACTGTAGTTGGGGAGAGGTGGGAGGGAGGGGGTTGATCCCCTCTGACAGGGACAGGCTGTCTTGCTGTAGTTGGGGAGAGGTGGGAGGGAGGGGGCTGATCCCCTCTGACAGGGACAGGCTGTCTGACTGTAGTTCGGGAGAGGTGGGAGGGAGGGGGTTGATCCCCTCTGACAGGGACAGGCTGCGTGGAGTCTGACTGTAGTTGGGGAGAGGTGGGAGGGAGGGGGTTGATCCCCTCTGACAGGGACAGGCTGTCTGGAGTCTGACTGTAGTTGGGGAGAGGTGGGAGGGAGGGGGTTGATCCCCTCTGACAGGGACAGGCTGCCTGGAGTCTGACTGTAGTTGGGGAGAGGTGGGAGGGAGGGGGTTGATCCCCTCTGACAGGGACAGGCTGTCTGGCTGTAGTTGGGAGAGTGGGAGGAGGGGTTGATCCCCTCTGACAGGGACAGGCTGTCTGACTGTAGTTGGGGAGAGGTGGGAGGGAGGGGGTTGATCCCCTCTGACAGGGACAGGCTGTCTGACTGTAGTTGGGGAGAGGTGGGAGGGAGGGGGTTGATCCCCTCTGACAGGGACAGGCTGTCTGACTGTAGTTGGGGAGAGGTGGGAGGGAGGGGGTTGATCCCCTCTGACAGGGATAGGCTGTCTGGAGTCTGACTGTAGTTGGGGAGAGGTGGGAGGGAGGGGGTTGATCCCCTCTGACAGGGACAGGCTGCCTGGAGTCTGACTGTAGTTGGGGAGAGGTGGGAGGGAGGGGGTTGATCCCCTCTGACAGGGACAGGCTGTCTGACTGTAGTTGGGGAGAGGTGGGAGGGAGGGGGTTGATCCCCTCTGACAGGGACAGGCTGGCTGACTGTAGTTGGGGAGAGGTGGGAGGGAGGGGGTTGATCCCCTCTGACAGGGACAGGCTGTCTGACTGTAGTTGGGGAGAGGTGGGAGGGAGGGGGTTGATCCCCTCTGACAGGGACAGGCTGTCTGACTGTAGTTGGGGAGAGGTGGGAGGGAGGGGGCTGATCCCCTCTGACAGGGACAGGCTGTCTGACTGTAGTTGGGGAGAGGTGGGAGGGAGGGGGTTGATCCCCTCTGACAGGGACAGGCTGTCTGACTGTAGTTGGGGAGAGGTGGGAGGGAGGGGGTTGATCCCCTCTGACAGGGACAGGCTGCCTGGAGTCTGACTGTAGTTGGGGAGAGGTGGGAGGGAGGGGGTTGATCCCCTCTGACAGGGACAGGCTGTCTGACTGTAGTTGGGGAGAGGTGGGAGGGAGGGGGTTGATCCCCTCTGACAGGGACAGGCTGCCTGGAGTCTGACTGTAGTTGGGGAGAGGTGGGAGGGAGGGGGTTGATCCCCTCTGACAGGGACAGGCTGTCTGACTGTAGTTGGGGAGAGGTGGGAGGGAGGGGGCTGATCCCCTCTGACAGGGACAGGCTGTCTGGAGTCTGACTGTAGTTGGGGAGAGGTGGGAGGGAGGGGGTTGATCCCCTCTGACAGGGACAGGCTGCCTGGAGTCTGACTGTAGTTGGGGAGAGGTGGGAGGGAGGGGGTTGATCCCCTCTGACAGGGACAGGCTGCTGGAGTCTGACTGTAGTTGGGGAGAGGTGGGAGGGAGGGGGTTGATCCCCTCTGACAGGGACAGGCTGCCTGGAGTCTGACTGTAGTTGGGGAGAGGTGGGAGGGAGGGGGTTGATCCCCTCTGACAGGGACAGGCTGTCTGACTGTAGTTGGGGAGAGGTGGGAGGGAGGGGGTTGATCCCCTCTGACAGGGACAGGCTGCCTGGAGTCTGACTGTAGTTGGGGAGAGGTGGGAGGGAGGGTGTTGATCCCCTCTGACAGGGACAGGCTGCCTGGAGTCTGACTGTAGTTGGGGAGAGGTGGGAGGGAGGGGGTTGATCCCCTCTGACAGGGACAGGCTGTCTGGAGTCTGACTGTAGTTGGGGAGAGGTGGGAGGGAGGGGGTTGATCCCCTCTGACAGGGACAGGCTGTCTGACTGTAGTTGGGGAGAAGTGGGAGGGAGGGGGCTGATCCCCTCTGACTGGGACAGGCTGCCTGGAGTCTGACTGTAGTTGGGGAGAGGTGGGAGGGAGGGGGTTGATCCCCTCTGACAGGGACAGGCTGTCTGGAGTCTGACTGTAGTTGGGGAGAGGTGGGAGGGAGGGGGTTGATCCCCTCTGACAGGGACAGGCTGTCTGGAGTCTGACTGTAGTTGGGGAGAGGTGGGAGGGAGGGGGTTGATCCCCTCTGACAGGGACAGGCTGTCTGACTGTAGTTGGGGAGAGGTGGGAGGGAGGGGGTTGATCCCCTCTGACAGGGACAGGCTGTCTGGAGTCTGACTGTAGTTGGGGAGAGGTGGGAGGGAGGGGGTTGATCCCCTCTGACAGGGACAGGCTCTCTGACTGTAGTTGGGGAGAGGTGGGAGGGAGGGGGTTGATCCCCTCTGACAGGGACAGGCTGCCTGGAGTCTGACTGTAGTTGGGGAGAGGTGGGAGGGAGGGGGTTGATCCCCTCTGACAGGGACAGGCTGTCTGGCTGTAGTTGGGGAGAGGTGGGAGGGAGGGGGTTGATCCCCTCTGACAGGGACAGGCTGTCTGACTGTAGTTGGGGAGAGGTGGGAGGGAGGGGGTTGATCCCCTCTGACAGGGACAGGCTGCCTGGAGTCTGACTGTAGTTGGGGAGAGGTGGGAGGGAGGGGGTTGATCCCCTCTGACAGGGACAGGCTGCCTGGAGTCTGACTGTAGTTGGGGAGAGGTGGGAGGGAGGGGGTTGATCCCCTCTGACAGGGACAGGCTGCCTGGAGTCTGACTGTAGTTGGGGAGAGGTGGGAGGGAGGGGGTTGATCCCCTCTGACAGGGACAGGCTGTCTGACTGTAGTTGGGGAGAGGTGGGAGGGAGGGGGTTGATCCCCTCTGACAGGGACAGGCTGTCTGACTGTAGTTGGGGAGAGGTGGGAGGGAGGGGGTTGATCCCCTCTGACAGGGACAGGCTGTCTGACTGTAGTTGGGGAGAGGTGGGAGGGAGGGGGTTGATCCCCTCTGACAGGGACAGGCTGCTGGAGTCTGACTGTAGTTGGGGAGA